>NW_024464965.1:0-426857 GCF_017591425.1 Ochotona curzoniae | reverse complement strand
TGAAGCAGCTTTCCGAGTCGGCGTGAAGGCTCCTGGTTGCATTCCGGGAGACAGGCTTGATCAGGCTTGAGGACCCCGGCAGTCATTCTGCTGGGTGTCACACCCCGCGTGCCGGCCCCGCCCCTCTTCCTGGCCCAGGCTTGGGTCTAGCCACGCCCCTAGCACCACTAGCCCGGGGGTCGGATCGCTGTACCTGGGTTATCACGCTAGGCCCGAATAGGGCCACGTGTGGGGGTCCAGCCTCCCCGAAGCAGCCTTCCTGAGTGGGTGTGAAGGCTGCTGGTTGCATTCCGGGAGATAGTCCTGATCGGGCTTCAGGACCGCAGCAGCCATTCTGCTGTGGGTCAAGTCCCCTTTCGCCGGCCCCACCCCTCTTCCCGGCCCGGGTTTGGGTCTAGCCACGCCCGTAGCGCCACTGGCCCGGGGGTCGGGTCGTTCTACCTGGGTTACCACGCTAGGCCCGAAAAGGGCCACTTGTGGGGTGTCCAGCCTCCCCGAAGCAGCCTTCCTGAGTGGGCGTGAAGGCTGCTGGTTGCATTCCGGGAGATAGTCCTGATCGGGCTTCAGGACCGCAGCAGCCATTCTGCTGGGGGTCAAGTCCCCTTGTGCCGGCCTCGCCCCTCTTCCCGGCCTGGGCTTGGGACTAGCCACGCCCCTAGCGCCACTCTCCCGGGGGTCGGATCGCTGTACCTGGGTTACCAGGCTAGGCCCGAAAAGGGCCAAGCATGTTGGGTCCAGCCTCTCCGAAGCAGCCTTCCTGAGTGGGCGTGAAGTCTGCTGGTTGCATTCCGGGAGATAGTCCTGATCGGGCTTCAGGACCGCAGCAGCCATTCTGCTGGGGGTCACGTCCCCTTGCGCCGGCCCTGCACATCTTCCTGGCCTGGGCTTGGGACTCGCCACGCCCCTAGCGCCACTGGCCCGGGGGTCGGGTCGCTGTACCTGGGTTACCACGCTAGGCCCGAAAAGTGCCACGTATTGGTGGTCCAGCCTCCCAGAAGCAGCCTTCCTGAGTGGGCGTGAATGCTGCTGATTGCATTGTGGGAGACAGGCCTGATCAGGCTTGAAGACCCCGGCAGCCATTCTGGCGGGGGTCAAGTCCCCGCTCGCCGGCCCCGCCCCTCTTCCCGGCCCGGGCTTGGGTCTAGCCACGGCCCTAGTGCCACCAGCCCGGGGGTTAGGTTGCTGTACCTGGGTTACCACGCTAGGCCCGAAAAGGGCCAGGCGAGGGGGGTCCAGCCTCCCGGAAGCAGCCTTCTGAGTGGACGTGAAGGCTGCTGGTTGCATTGTGGGAGACAGCCCTGAGCGGGCTTGAGGACCGCGGCAGCCATTCTGCCAGGGACACGTCCCTGTGTGTCGGCCCCGCCCCTCTTCCTGGCCTGGCCTTGGGTCTAGCCACGCCCCTAGCGCCACCAGCCTGGGGGTCGGGTTGCTGTACCTGGGTTACCACGCTAGGCCCGAAAAGGGCCACCTGTGGGGGGTCTTGCCTCCCCGAAGCAGCCTTCTGAGTGGGCGTGAAGGCTGCTGGTTGCATTGTGGGAGACAGCCCTGAGCGGGCTTGATGACCGCGGCAGCCATTCTGCCAGGGGTCATGTCCCCACTTGGCGGCCCCGCCCCTCTTCCCGGCCCGGTCATTTAGTCTATCCACACCCCTAGCGCCACTGGCCGGGGGTCGGGTCGCTGTACCTGGGTTACCAGGCTAGGCCCGAAAAGGGCCACTTGTGGGGGGTCCAGCCTCCCGGAAGCAGCCTTCTGAGTAGGCGTGAAGGCTGCTGGTTGCATTCAGGGAGACAGCCCTGAGCGGGCTTGAGGACCCTGGCAGCCATTCTGCCAGGGGACACGTCCCTGTGTGCCGGCCCCGCCCCTATTCCTGGCCTGGCCTTGGGTCTAGCCACGCCCCTAGCGCCACCAGCCTGGGGGTCGGGTCGCTGTACCTGGGTTACCACGCTAGGCCCGAAAAGGGCCACGTGTTGGGGGTCTTGCCACCCCGAAGCAGCATTCTGAGTGGGCGTGAAGGCTGCTGGTTGCATTGTGGGAGACAGGCTTGATCAGGCTTGAGGACCCCGGCAGCCATTCTGCCGGGGGTCACGTCCCCGCTGGCCGGCCCTGCCCCTCTTCCCAGCCCGGGCTTGGGCCTAGCCACGCCCCTAGCGCCACTTGCCTAGTAGTCGGGTCGCTGTACCTGGGTTACCACGCTAGGCCCGAAAAGGGCCATGTGTGGGGGTTCCAGCCTCCCAGAAGCAGCCTTCTGAGTGGGCGTGAAGGCTGCTGGTTGCATTCTGGGAGACAGGCATGATTGGGCTTGAGGACCCTGGCAGCCACTCTGCCGGGGGTCACGTCCCTGCGCGCCGGCCTCGCCCCTCTTCCCGGCCCAGGCTTGGGACTAGCCACGCCCCTAGCGCCACTGGCCTGGGGGTCGGGTCGCTGTACCTGGGTTACCACGCTAGGACTGAAAAGGGCCACGTGTGGGGGGTCTTGGCTCCCCGAAGCAGCCTTCCGAGTAGGCGTGAATGCTGCTGGTTGCATCGTGGGAGACAGGCCTGATCAGGCTTGAAGACCCCGGCAGCCATTCTGGCGGGGGTCAGGTCGCCGCTGGCCGGCCCCACCCCTCTTCCCTTCCCGGGCTTGGGTCTAGCCACGGCCCTAGTGCCACTGGCCCTGGGGTCGTGTCGCTGTACCTGGGTTACCACGCTAGGCCCGAAAAGGGCCATGTGTGGGGGGTCCAGCCTCCCCGAAGCAGCCTTCTGAGAGGGCGTGAAGGCTGCTGGTTGTATTCCGGGAGAGAGCCCTGAGCGGGCTTGAGGACCACGGCAGCCATTCTGCCAGGGGACACGTCCCTGTGTGCCGGCCCCGTCCCTCTTCCTGGCCTGGCCTTGGGTCTAGCCACGCCCCTAGCGCCACTGGCCCAGGGGTCAGGTTGCTGTACCTGGGTTACCACGCTAGGCCCGAAAAGGGCCACGTGTGGGGGGTCTTGGCTCCCCGAAGCAGCCTTCCTGAGTGAGCGTGAAGGCTGCTGGTTGCATTCCGGGAGACAGGCCTGATCGGGCTTGAGGACCCCGGCAGCCATTCTGCCTGGGGTCACGTCCCTGTGCGCAGGCCCCGTCTCCCTTCCTGGCCCAGGCTTGAGTCTAGCCACTCCCCTAGCACCACTGGCCCGCGATTTGGGTCGCTGCACCTGGGTTACCACGCTATGCCCGAAAAGGGACATGTGTGGGGGGTCCAGCCTCCCAGAAGCAGTCTTCCGATTGGGCGTGAAGGCTGCTGGTTGTATTCCAGGAGACAGGCCTGATGGGGCTTGAGGACACCGGCAGCCATTCTGCTGGGGGTCACGTCCCCGCTGGCCGGCCCTGCCCCTCTTCCCGGCCCTGGCTTGGGTCTAGCCACGCCCCCTAGCACCACTGGTCCAGGGGTCGGGTCGCTGTACCTGGGTTACCAGGCTAGGCCCGAAAAGGGCCACGCGTGGGGGGTCCAGCCTCTCTGAAGCAGCATTCCGAGTGGGCGTGAAGGCTGCTGGTTGCATTCCGGGAGACAGGCCTGATGGGGCTTGTGGACCGCAGCAGCCATTCTGCTGGGGGTCACGTCCCCGCTTGCCGGCCCCGCACCTCTTCCCAGCCGGGTCTTGGGTCTAGCCACGCCCCTAGTGCCACCAGCCCGGGGGTCAGGTCTCTGTACCTGGGTTACAACGCAAGGCCCGAAAAGGGCCATGCCTGTTGGGTCCAGCCTCCCCGAAGCAGCCTTCTGAGTGGGCGTGAAGGCTGCTGGTTGCATTCCGGGAGACAGGCTTCATCAGGCTTGAGGACCCCGGCAGCCATTCTGCCGGTGGTCACGTCCCTGCGCGCCGGCCCCGCCCCTCTTCCTGGCCTGGGGTTGGGACTTGCCACGCCCCTAGCGCCACTGGCCCAGGGCTCAGGTTGCTGTACCTGGGTTACCATGCTAGGCCCGAAAAGGGCCATGCGTGGGGGGTCCAGCCTCCCCGAAGCAGCCTTCCTGAGTGGGCGTGCAGGCTGCTGGTTGCATTCTGGGAGACAGGCCTGATGGGGCTTGAGGACACCGGCAGCCATTTTGCTGGGGGTCACGTCCCTGCTGGGCGGCCCTGCCCCTCTTCCCAGCCGGGTCTTGGGTCTAGCCATGCTCTTAGCGCCACCAGCCCGGGGGTCGTGTCTCTGTACCTGGGTTACCAAGCTAGGCCCGAAAAGGGCCACGTGTGGGGGGTCCAGCCTCCCCGAAGCAGCCTTCCGAGAGGGCGTGAAGGCAGCTGGTTGCATTCTGGGAGACAGGCTTGATCGGGCTTTCGGACACCTGGCAGCCATTCTGGCGGGGGTCACGGACCTGCGCGCCGGCCCCGCCCCTTTTCCCGGCCCGGGCTTGTGTCTAGCCACGCCCCTAGCGCCACCTGCCCGGGGGTAGTGTTGCTGTACCTGTGTTACCAAGCTAGGCCCAAAAAGGGCCAGGCGTGGGGGGTACAGCCTCACCGAAGCAGCCTTCTTAGTGGGCGGGAAGGCTGCTGGTTGCATTCTGGGAGAAAGGACTGATCGGGCTTGAGGACCCTGGCAGCCACTCTGCCGGGGGTCCCGTCCCTGTGCGCCGGCCTCGCCCCTCTTCCCGGTCCAGGCTTGGGACTAACCACGCCCCTAGCGCCACTGGCACGGGGGTCGGGTCGCTGTACCTGGGTTACCACGCTAGGCCCGAAAAGGGCCACTTGTGGGGGGTCCAGCCTCCCTGAAGAAGCCTTCCGAGTCGGCGTGAAGGCTGCAGGTTGCATTCCGGGAGACAGGCTTGATCAGGCTTGAGGACCCCGGCAGTCATTCTGCCAGGGGACACGTCCCTGCGTTCCGGCCCCGCCCCTCTTCCTGGCCCAGGCTTGGGTCTAGCCACGCCCCTAGCACCACTAGCCCGGGGGTCGGATCGCTGTACCTGGGTTACCACGCTAGGCCCGAAAAGGGCCACGTGTGAGGCGTCCAGCCTCCCCGAAGCAGCATTCTGAGTGGGCGTGAAGGCTGCTGGTTGCATTTCGGGAGACAGGCTTGATCGGGCTTGAGGACCCCGGGAGCCATTCTGCCGGGGGTCATGTCCCGTTCCGCGGGCTCCGCCCCTCTTCCTGGCCTGGGCTTGGGTCTAGCCACGCCCCTAGCGCCACTTGCCAGGGGTCGGGTCGTTGTACCTGGGTTAACAGGCTAGGCCCGAAAAGGGCCAGGCGTGGGGGGTCCAGCCTCTCTGAAGCAGCCTTCCTGAGTGGGCGTGAAGGCTGCTGGTTGCATTCCGGGAGATAGCCCTGAGCGGGCTTGAGGATCCTGGCAGCCATTCTGCCAGGGGACACGTCCCTGTGCGCCGGCCCCGCCCCGAAAAGGGCCACGTGTGGGGTTCTTGCCTCCCCGAAGCAGCCTTCTGAGTGGGCGTGAAGGCTGCTGGTTGCATTCCGGGAGACAGGCTTGATCAGGCTTGAGGACTCCGGCAGCCATTCTGCCGGGGGTCACGTCCCCGCTGGCCGGCCCTGCCCCTCTTCCCAGCCCGGGCTTGGGCCTAGCCACGCCCCTAGCGCCACTTGCCTAGTAGTCGGGTCGCTGTACCTGGGTTACCACGCTAGGCCCGAAAAGGGCCATGTGTGGGGGGTCCAGCCTCCCAGAAGCAGCCTTCTGAGTGGGCGTGAAGGCTGCTGGTTGCATTCTGGGAGACAGGCCTGATCGGGCTTGAGGACCCTGGCAGCCACTCTGCCGGGGTCACGTCCCTGCGCGCCGGCCTCGCCCCTCTTCCCGGCCCAGGCTTGGGACTAGCCACGCCCCTAGCGCCACTGGCCTGGGGGTCGGGTCGCTGTACCTGGGTTACCACGGCAGGTTGGAAAAGGGCCACGTGTGGGGGGTCCAGACTCCCCGAAGCAGCCTTCCGAGTGGGCGTGAATGCTGCTGGTTGTATTCCGGGAGACAGCCCTGAGCGGGCTTGAGGACCGCGGGAGCCATTCTGCCAGGGGACACGTCCCAGTGTGCCGGCCCCGTCCCTCTTCCTGGCCTGGCCTTGGGTCTAGCCACGCCCCTAGCGGACCTGGGCCGGGGGTCGGGTCACTGTACCTGGGTTAACACGCTAGGCCCGAAAAGGGCCACGTGTGGGGGGTCTTGCCTCCCCGAAGCAGCCTTCCTGAGTGGGCGTGCAGGCTGCTGGTTGCATTCTGGGAGACAAGCTAGATCAGGCTTGAGGATCCCGGCAGCCATTCTGCCGGGGGTCACGTCCCTGTGCGCCGGCCCTGCCCCTCTTCCCAGCCCGGGCTTGGGCCTAGCCACACCCCTAGCGCCACTTGCCTGGTAGTCGGGTCGCTGTACCTGGGTTACCACGCTAGGCCCGAAAAGGGCCACGTGTGGGGGGTCCAGCCTCCCCGAAGCAGCCTTCCTGAGTGGGCGTGAAGGCTGCTGGTTGCATTCTGGGAGACAGGCTTCATCAGGCTTGAGGACCCCGGCAGCCATTCTGCTGGGGGTCACGTCCCCGCTTGCCGGCCCCACACCTCTTCCCTGCCGGGTCTTGGGTCTAGCCACGCCCCTAGTGCCACCAGCCCGGGGGTCGGGTCTCTGTACCTGGGTTACCACGCTAGGCCTGAAAAGGGCCACGTGTGGGGGGTCCATCCTCCCCGAAGCAGCCTTCCTGAGTGGGCGTGAAGGCTGCTGGTTGCATTCCGTGAGACAGGCTTGATTGGGCTTTAGGACACCGGCAGCCATTCTGGCGGGGGTCATGGCCGTGCGTACAGGCGCCGCCACTCTTCCCTGCCCTGGCTTGGGTCTAACCACGCCCCTAGTGCCACAGGCCAGGGTGTCGGATCGCTGTACCTGGGTTACCACGCTAGGCCCGAAAAGGGCCATGCCTGTTGGGTCCAGCCTCCCCGAAGCAGCCTTCTGAGTGGGCGTGAAGGCTGCTGGTTGTATTTTGGGAGATAGCCCTGAGCGGGCTTGAGGACCGCGGGAGCCATTCTGCCAGGGGACACGTCCCTGTGTGCCGGCCCCGTCCCTCTTCCTGGCCTGGCCTTGGGTCTAGCCACGCCACTAGCACCACCAACCCGGGGGTCGTGTCGCTGTACCTGGGTTAAGACGCTAGGCCCGAAACGGGCCACGTGTGGGGGGTCTTGCCTCCCCGAAGCAGCCTTCCTGAGTGGGCGTGCAGGCTGCTGGTTGCATTCTGGGAGACAGGCCTGATGGGGCTTGAGGACACCGGCAGCCATTTTGCTGGGGGTCACGTCCCTGCTGGGCGGCCCTGCCCCTCTTCCCAGCCGGGTCTTGGGTCTAGCCACGCTCTTAGCGCCACCAGCCCGGGGGTCGTGTCTCTGTACCTGGGTTACCAAGCTAGGCCCGAAAAGGGCCACGTGTGGGGGTTCCAGCCTCCCCGAAGCAGCCTTCCGAGAGGGCGTGAAGGCAGCTGGTTGCATTCTGGGAGACAGGCTTGATCGGGCTTTAGGACACCTGGCAGCCATTCTGGCGGGGGTCACGGCCGTGCGCGCCGGCCCCGCCCCTTTTCCCAGCCCGGGCTTGTGTCTAGCCACGCCCCTAGCGCCACCTGCCCGGGGGTAGTGTTGCTGTACCTGGGTTACCACGCTAGGCCCAAAAAAGGGCCAGGCGTGGGGGGTCCAGCCTCACCGAAGCAGCCTTCTTAGTGGGCGGGAAGGCTGCTGGTTGCATTCTGGGAGACAGGACTGATCGGGCTTGAGGACCCTGGCAGCCACTCTGCCGGGGGTCCCGTCCCTGTGCGCCGGCCTCGCCCCTCTTCCCGGTGCAGGCTTGGGACTAACCACGCCCCTAGCGCCACTGGCCCGGGGGTCGGGTTGCTGTACCTGGGTTACCACGCTAGGCCTGAAAAGGGCCACTTGTGGGGGGTCCAGCCTCCCTGAAGCAGCTTTCCGAGTCGGCGTGAAGGCTCCTGGTTGCATTCCGGGAGACAGGCTTGATCAGGCTTGAGGACCCCGGCAGTCATTCTGCTGGGGGTGTCACACCCCGCGTGCCGGCCCCGCCCCTCTTCCTGGCCCAGGCTTGGGTCTAGCCACGCCCCTAGCACCACTAGCCCGGGGGTCGGATCGCTGTACCTGGGTTATCACGCTAGGCCCGAATAGGGCCACGTGTGGGGGTCCAGCCTCCCCGAAGCAGCCTTCCTGAGTGGGTGTGAAGGCTGCTGGTTGCATTCCGGGAGATAGTCCTGATCGGGCTTCAGGAGCGCAGCAGCCATTCTGCTGTGGGTCAAGTCCCCTTTCGCCGGCCCCACCCCTCTTCCCGGCCCGGGTTTGGGTCTAGCCACGCCCGTAGCGCCACTGGCCCGGGGGTCGGGTCGTTGTACCTGGGTTACCACGCTAGGCCCGAAAAGGGCCACTTGTGGGGTGTCCAGCCTCCCCGAAGCAGCCTTCCTGAGTGGGCGTGAAGGCTGCTGGTTGCATTCCGGGATATAGTCCTGATCGGGCTTCAGGACCGCAGCAGCCATTCTGCTGGGGGTCACGTCCCCTTGTGCCGGCCTCGCCCCTCTTCCCGGCCTGGGCTTGGGACTAGCCACGCCCCTAGCGCCACTCTCCCGGGGGTCGGATCGCTGTACCTGGGTTACCAGGCTAGGCCCGAAAAGGGCCAAGCATGTTGGGTCCAGCCTCTCCGAAGCAGCCTTCCTGAGTGGGCGTGAAGTCTGCTGGTTGCATTCCGGGAGATAGTCCTGATCGGGCTTCAGGACCGCAGCAGCCATTCTGCTGGGGGTCACGTCCCCTTGCGCCGGCCCCGCATCTCTTCCTGGCCTGGGCTTGGGACTCGCCACGCCCCTAGCGCCACTGGCCCGGGGGTCGGGTCGCTGTACCTGGGTTACCACGCTAGGCCCGAAAAGTGCCACGTATTGGTGGTCCAGCCTCCCCGAAGCAGCCTTCCTGAGTGGGCGTGAATGCTGCTGATTGCATTGTGGGAGACAGGCCTGATCAGGCTTGAAGACCCCGGCAGCCATTCTGGCGGGGGTCAAGTCCCCGCTCGCCGGCCCCGCCCCTCTTCCCGGCCCGGGCTTGGGTCTAGCCACGGCCCTAGTGCCACCAGCCCGGGGGTTAGGTTGCTGTACCTGGGTTACCACGCTAGGCCCGAAAAGGGCCAGGCGAGGGGGGTCCAGCCTCCCGGAAGCAGCCTTCTGAGTGGACGTGAAGGCTGCTGGTTGCATTGTGGGAGACAGCCCTGAGCGGGCTTGAGGACCGCGGCAGCCATTCTGCCAGGGACACGTCCCTGTGTGTCGGCCCCGCCCCTCTTCCTGGCCTGGCCTTGGGTCTAGCCACGCCCCTAGCGCCACCAGCCTGGGGGTCGGGTTGCTGTACCTGGGTTACCACGCTAGGCCCGAAAAGGGCCACCTGTGGGGGGTCTTGCCTCCCCGAAGCAGCCTTCTGAGTGGGCGTGAAGGCTGCTGGTTGCATTGTGGGAGACAGCCCTGAGCGGGCTTGATGACCGCGGCAGCCATTCTGCCAGGGGTCATGTCCCCACTTGGCGGCCCCGCCCCTCTTCCCGGCCCGGTCATTTAGTCTATCCACACCCCTAGCGCCACTGGCCGGGGGTCGGGTCGCTGTACCTGGGTTACCAGGCTAGGCCCGAAAAGGGCCACTTGTGGGGGGTCCAGCCTCCCAGAAGCAGCCTTCTGAGTAGGCGTGAAGGCTGCTGGTTGCATTCAGGGAGACAGCCCTGAGCGGGCTTGAGGACCCTGGCAGCCATTCTGCCAGGGGACACGTCCCTGTGTGCCGGCCCCGCCCCTATTCCTGGCCTGGCCTTGGGTCTAGCCACGCCCCTAGCGCCACCAGCCTGGGGGTCGGGTCGCTGTACCTGGGTTACCACGCTAGGCCCGAAAAGGGCCACGTGTGGGGGGTCTTGCCACCCCGAAGCAGCATTCTGAGTGGGCGTGAAGGCTGCTGGTTGCATTCCGGGAGACAGGCTTGATCAGGCTTGAGGACCCCGGCAGCCATTCTGCCGGGGGTCACGTCCCCGCTGGCCGGCCCTGCCCCTCTTCCCAGCCCGGGCTTGGGCCTAGCCACGCCCCTAGCGCCACTTGCCTAGTAGTCGGGTCGCTGTACCTGGGTTACCACGCTAGGCCCGAAAAGGGCCATGTGTGGGGGTTCCAGCCTCCCAGAAGCAGCCTTCTGAGTGGGCGTGAAGGCTGCTGGTTGCATTCTGGGAGACAGGCATGATTGGGCTTGAGGACCCTGGCAGCCACTCTGCCGGGGGTCACGTCCCTGCGCGCCGGCCTCGCCCCTCTTCCCGGCCCAGTCTTGGGACTAGCCACGCCCCTAGCGCCACTGGCCTGGGGGTCGGGTCGCTGTACCTGGGTTACCACGCTAGGACTGAAAATGGCCACGTGTGGGGGGTCTTGGCTCCCCGAAGCAGCCTTCCGAGTAGGCGTGAATGCTGCTGGTTGCATCGTGGGAGACAGGCCTGATCAGGCTTGAAGACCCCGGCAGCCATTCTGGCGGGGGTCAGGTCGCCGCTGGCCGGCCCCACCCCTCTTCCCTTCCCGGGCTTGGGTCTAGCCACGGCCCTAGTGCCACTGGCCCTGGGGTCGTGTCGCTGTACCTGGGTTACCACGCTAGGCCCGAAAAGGGCCATGTGTGGGGGGTCCAGCCTCCCCGAAGCAGCCTTCTGAGAGGGCGTGAAGGCTGCTGGTTGTATTCCGGGAGAGAGCCCTGAGCGGGCTTGAGGACCACGGCAGCCATTCTGCCAGGGGACACGTCCCTGTGTGCCGGCCCCGTCCCTCTTCCTGGCCTGGCCTTGGGTCTAGCCACGCCCCTAGCGCCACTGGCCCAGGGGTCAGGTTGCTGTACCTGGGTTACCACGCTAGGCCCGAAAAGGGCCACGTGTGGGGGGTCTTGGCTCCCCGAAGCAGCCTTCCTGAGTGAGCGTGAAGGCTGCTGGTTGCATTCCGGGAGACAGGCCTGATGGGGCTTGTGGACCGCAGCAGCCATTCTGCTGGGGGTCACGTCCCCGCTTGCCGGCCCCGCACCTCTTCCCAGCCGGGTCTTGGGTCTAGCCACGCCCCTAGTGCCACCAGCCCGGGGGTCGTGTCTCTGTACCTGGGTTACAACGCAAGGCCCGAAAAGGGCCATGCCTGTTGGGTCCAGCCTCCCCGAAGCAGCCTTCTGAGTGGGCGTGAAGGCTGCTGGTTGCATTCCGGGAGACAGGCTTCATCAGGCTTGAGGACCCCGGCAGCCATTCTGCCGGTGGTCACGTCCCTGCGCGCCGGCCCCGCCCCTCTTCCTGGCCTGGGGTTGGGACTTGCCACGCCCCTAGCGCCACTGGCCCAGGGCTCAGGTTGCTGTACCTGGGTTACCATGCTAGGCCCGAAAAGGGCCATGCGTGGGGGGTCCAGCCTCCCCGAAGCAGCCTTCCTGAGTGGGCGTGCAGGCTGCTGGTTGCATTCTGGGAGACAGGCCTGATGGGGCTTGAGGACACCGGCAGCCATTTTGCTGGGGGTCACGTCCCTGCTGGGCGGCCCTGCCCCTCTTCCCAGCCGGGTCTTGGGTCTAGCCATGCTCTTAGCGCCACCAGCCCGGGGGTCGTGTCTCTGTACCTGGGTTACCAAGCTAGGCCCGAAAAGGGCCACGTGTGGGCGGTCCAGCCTCCCCGAAGCAGCCTTCCGAGAGGGCGTGAAGGCAGCTGGTTGCATTCTGGGAGACAGGCTTGATCGGGCTTTCGGACACCTGGCAGCCATTCTGCCGGGTGTCACGGACCTGCGCGCCGGCCCCGCCCCTTTTCCCGGCCCGGGCTTGTGTCTAGCCACGCCCCTAGCGCCACCTGCCCGGGGGTAGTGTTGCTGTACCTGTATTACCAAGCTAGGCCCAAAAAGGGCCAGGCGTGGGGGGTCCAGCCTCACCGAAGCAGCCTTCCTGAGTGGGCGTGCAGGCTGCTGGTTGCATTCTGGGAGACAAGCTAGATCAGGCTTGAGGATCCCGGCAGCCATTCTGCCGGGGGTCACGTCCCTGTGCGCCGGCCCTGCCCCTCTTCCCAGCCCGGGCTTGGGCCTAGCCACACCCCTAGCGCCACTTGCCTGGTAGTCGGGTCGCTGTACCTGGGTTACCACGCTAGGCCCGAAAAGGGCCACGTGTGGGGGGTCCAGCCTCCCCGAAGCAGCCTTCCTGAGTGGGCGTGAAGGCTGCTGGTTGCATTCTGGGAGACAGGCTTCATCAGGCTTGAGGACCCCGGCAGCCATTCTGCTGGGGGTCACGTCCCCGCTTGCCGGCCCCACACCTCTTCCCTGCCGGGTCTTGGGTCTAGCCACGCCCCTAGTGCCACCAGCCCGGGGGTCGGGTCTCTGTACCTGGGTTACCACGCTAGGCCTGAAAAGGGCCACGTGTGGGGGGTCCATCCTCCCCGAAGCAGCCTTCCTGAGTGGGCGTGAAGGCTGCTGGTTGCATTCCGTGAGACAGGCTTGATTGGGCTTTAGGACACCGGCAGCCATTCTGGCGGGGGTCATGGCCGTGCGTACAGGCGCCGCCACTCTTCCCTGCCCTGGCTTGGGTCTAACCACGCCCCTAGTGCCACAGGCCAGGGTGTCGGATCGCTGTACCTGGGTTACCACGCTAGGCCCGAAAAGGGCCATGCCTGTTGGGTCCAGCCTCCCCGAAGCAGCCTTCTGAGTGGGCGTGAAGGCTGCTGGTTGTATTTTGGGAGATAGCCCTGAGCGGGCTTGAGGACCGCGGGAGCCATTCTGCCAGGGGACACGTCCCTGTGTGCCGGCCCCGTCCCTCTTCCTGGCCTGGCCTTGGGTCTAGCCACGCCCCTAGCACCACCAACCCGGGGGTCGTGTCGCTGTACCTGGGTTAAGACGCTAGGCCCGAAACGGGCCACGTGTGGGGGGTCTTGCCTCCCCGAAGCAGCCTTCCTGAGTGGGCGTGCAGGCTGCTGGTTGCATTCTGGGAGACAGGCCTGATGGGGCTTGAGGACACCGGCAGCCATTTTGCTGGGGGTCACGTCCCTGCTGGGCGGCCCTGCCCCTCTTCCCAGCCGGGTCTTGGGTCTAGCCACGCTCTTAGCGCCACCAGCCCGGGGGTCGTGTCTCTGTACCTGGGTTACCAAGCTAGGCCCGAAAAGGGCCACGTGTGGGGGTTCCAGCCTCCCCGAAGCAGCCTTCCGAGAGGGCGTGAAGGCAGCTGGTTGCATTCTGGGAGACAGGCTTGATCGGGCTTTAGGACACCTGGCAGCCATTCTGGCGGGGGTCACGGCCGTGCGCGCCGGCCCCGCCCCTTTTCCCAGCCCGGGCTTGTGTCTAGCCACGCCCCTAGCGCCACCTGCCCGGGGGTAGTGTTGCTGTACCTGGGTTACCACGCTAGGCCCAAAAAAGGGCCAGGCGTGGGGGGTCCAGCCTCACCGAAGCAGCCTTCTTAGTGGGCGGGAAGGCTGCTGGTTGCATTCTGGGAGACAGGACTGATCGGGCTTGAGGACCCTGGCAGCCACTCTGCCGGGGGTCCCGTCCCTGTGCGCCGGCCTCGCCCCTCTTCCCGGTGCAGGCTTGGGACTAACCACGCCCCTAGCGCCACTGGCCCGGGGGTCGGGTTGCTGTACCTGGGTTACCACGCTAGGCCTGAAAAGGGCCACTTGTGGGGGGTCCAGCCTCCCTGAAGCAGCTTTCCGAGTCGGCGTGAAGGCTCCTGGTTGCATTCCGGGAGACAGGCTTGATCAGGCTTGAGGACCCCGGCAGTCATTCTGCTGGGGGTGTCACACCCCGCGTGCCGGCCCCGCCCCTCTTCCTGGCCCAGGCTTGGGTCTAGCCACGCCCCTAGCACCACTAGCCCGGGGGTCGGATCGCTGTACCTGGGTTATCACGCTAGGCCCGAATAGGGCCACGTGTGGGGGTCCAGCCTCCCCGAAGCAGCCTTCCTGAGTGGGTGTGAAGGCTGCTGGTTGCATTCCGGGAGATAGTCCTGATCGGGCTTCAGGAGCGCAGCAGCCATTCTGCTGTGGGTCAAGTCCCCTTTCGCCGGCCCCACCCCTCTTCCCGGCCCGGGTTTGGGTCTAGCCACGCCCGTAGCGCCACTGGCCCGGGGGTCGGGTCGTTGTACCTGGGTTACCACGCTAGGCCCGAAAAGGGCCACTTGTGGGGTGTCCAGCCTCCCCGAAGCAGCCTTCCTGAGTGGGCGTGAAGGCTGCTGGTTGCATTCCGGGATATAGTCCTGATCGGGCTTCAGGACCGCAGCAGCCATTCTGCTGGGGGTCACGTCCCCTTGTGCCGGCCTCGCCCCTCTTCCCGGCCTGGGCTTGGGACTAGCCACGCCCCTAGCGCCACTCTCCCGGGGGTCGGATCGCTGTACCTGGGTTACCAGGCTAGGCCCGAAAAGGGCCAAGCATGTTGGGTCCAGCCTCTCCGAAGCAGCCTTCCTGAGTGGGCGTGAAGTCTGCTGGTTGCATTCCGGGAGATAGTCCTGATCGGGCTTCAGGACCGCAGCAGCCATTCTGCTGGGGGTCACGTCCCCTTGCGCCGGCCCCGCATCTCTTCCTGGCCTGGGCTTGGGACTCGCCACGCCCCTAGCGCCACTGGCCCGGGGGTCGGGTCGCTGTACCTGGGTTACCACGCTAGGCCCGAAAAGTGCCACGTATTGGTGGTCCAGCCTCCCCGAAGCAGCCTTCCTGAGTGGGCGTGAATGCTGCTGATTGCATTGTGGGAGACAGGCCTGATCAGGCTTGAAGACCCCGGCAGCCATTCTGGCGGGGGTCAAGTCCCCGCTCGCCGGCCCCGCCCCTCTTCCCGGCCCGGGCTTGGGTCTAGCCACGGCCCTAGTGCCACCAGCCCGGGGGTTAGGTTGCTGTACCTGGGTTACCACGCTAGGCCCGAAAAGGGCCAGGCGAGGGGGGTCCAGCCTCCCGGAAGCAGCCTTCTGAGTGGACGTGAAGGCTGCTGGTTGCATTGTGGGAGACAGCCCTGAGCGGGCTTGAGGACCGCGGCAGCCATTCTGCCAGGGACACGTCCCTGTGTGTCGGCCCCGCCCCTCTTCCTGGCCTGGCCTTGGGTCTAGCCACGCCCCTAGCGCCACCAGCCTGGGGGTCGGGTTGCTGTACCTGGGTTACCACGCTAGGCCCGAAAAGGGCCACCTGTGGGGGGTCTTGCCTCCCCGAAGCAGCCTTCTGAGTGGGCGTGAAGGCTGCTGGTTGCATTGTGGGAGACAGCCCTGAGCGGGCTTGATGACCGCGGCAGCCATTCTGCCAGGGGTCATGTCCCCACTTGGCGGCCCCGCCCCTCTTCCCGGCCCGGTCATTTAGTCTATCCACACCCCTAGCGCCACTGGCCGGGGGTCGGGTCGCTGTACCTGGGTTACCAGGCTAGGCCCGAAAAGGGCCACTTGTGGGGGGTCCAGCCTCCCGGAAGCAGCCTTCTGAGTAGGCGTGAAGGCTGCTGGTTGCATTCAGGGAGACAGCCCTGAGCGGGCTTGAGGACCCTGGCAGCCATTCTGCCAGGGGACACGTCCCTGTGTGCCGGCCCCGCCCCTATTCCTGGCCTGGCCTTGGGTCTAGCCACGCCCCTAGCGCCACCAGCCTGGGGGTCGGGTCGCTGTACCTGGGTTACCACGCTAGGCCCGAAAAGGGCCACGTGTGGGGGGTCTTGCCACCCCGAAGCAGCATTCTGAGTGGGCGTGAAGGCTGCTGGTTGCATTCCGGGAGACAGGCTTGATCAGGCTTGAGGACCCCGGCAGCCATTCTGCCGGGGGTCACGTCCCCGCTGGCCGGCCCTGCCCCTCTTCCCAGCCCGGGCTTGGGCCTAGCCACGCCCCTAGCGCCACTTGCCTAGTAGTCGGGTCGCTGTACCTGGGTTACCACGCTAGGCCCGAAAAGGGCCATGTGTGGGGGTTCCAGCCTCCCAGAAGCAGCCTTCTGAGTGGGCGTGAAGGCTGCTGGTTGCATTCTGGGAGACAGGCATGATTGGGCTTGAGGACCCTGGCAGCCACTCTGCCGGGGGTCACGTCCCTGCGCGCCGGCCTCGCCCCTCTTCCCGGCCCAGTCTTGGGACTAGCCACGCCCCTAGCGCCACTGGCCTGGGGGTCGGGTCGCTGTACCTGGGTTACCACGCTAGGACTGAAAATGGCCACGTGTGGGGGGTCTTGGCTCCCCGAAGCAGCCTTCCGAGTAGGCGTGAATGCTGCTGGTTGCATCGTGGGAGACAGGCCTGATCAGGCTTGAAGACCCCGGCAGCCATTCTGGCGGGGGTCAGGTCGCCGCTGGCCGGCCCCACCCCTCTTCCCTTCCCGGGCTTGGGTCTAGCCACGGCCCTAGTGCCACTGGCCCTGGGGTCGTGTCGCTGTACCTGGGTTACCACGCTAGGCCCGAAAAGGGCCATGTGTGGGGGGTCCAGCCTCCCCGAAGCAGCCTTCTGAGAGGGCGTGAAGGCTGCTGGTTGTATTCCGGGAGAGAGCCCTGAGCGGGCTTGAGGACCACGGCAGCCATTCTGCCAGGGGACACGTCCCTGTGTGCCGGCCCCGTCCCTCTTCCTGGCCTGGCCTTGGGTCTAGCCACGCCCCTAGCGCCACTGGCCCAGGGGTCAGGTTGCTGTACCTGGGTTACCACGCTAGGCCCGAAAAGGGCCACGTGTGGGGGGTCTTGGCTCCCCGAAGCAGCCTTCCTGAGTGAGCGTGAAGGCTGCTGGTTGCATTCCGGGAGACAGGCCTGATCGGGCTTGAGGACCCCGGAAGCCATTCTGCCTGGGGTCACGTCCCTGTGCGCAGGCCCCGTCTCTCTTCCTGGCCCAGGCTTGAGTCTAGCCACGCCCCTAGCACCACTGGCCCGCGATTTGGGTCGCTGCACCTGGGTTACCACGCTATGCCCGAAAAGGGACATGTGTGGGGGGTCCAGCCTCCCAGAAGCAGTCTTCCGATTGGGCGTGAAGGCTGCTGGTTGTATTCCAGGAGACAGGCCTGATGGGGCTTGAGGACACCGGCAGCCATTCTGCTGGGGGTCACGTCCCCGCTGGCCGGCCCTGCCCCTCTTCCCGGCCCTGGTTTGGGTCTAGCCACGCCCCCTAGCACCACTGGTCCAGGGGTCGGGTCGCTGTACCTGGGTTACCAGGCTAGGCCCGAAAAGGGCCACGCGTGGGGGGTCCAGCCTCTCTGAAGCAGCATTCCGAGTGGGCGTGAAGGCTGCTGGTTGCATTCCGGGAGACAGGCCTGATGGGGCTTGTGGACCGCAGCAGCCATTCTGCTGGGGGTCACGTCCCCGCTTGCCGGCCCCGCACCTCTTCCCAGCCGGGTCTTGGGTCTAGCCACGCCCCTAGTGCCACCAGCCCGGGGGTCGGGTCTCTGTACCTGGGTTACAACGCAAGGCCCGAAAAGGGCCATGCCTGTTGGGTCCAGCCTCCCCGAAGCAGCCTTCTGAGTGGGCGTGAAGGCTGCTGGTTGCATTCCGGGAGACAGGCTTCATCAGGCTTGAGGACCCCGGCAGCCATTCTGCCGGTGGTCACGTCCCTGCGCGCCGGCCCCGCCCCTCTTCCTGGCCTGGGGTTGGGACTTGCCACGCCCCTAGCGCCACTGGCCCAGGGCTCAGGTTGCTGTACCTGGGTTACCATGCTAGGCCCGAAAAGGGCCATGCGTGGGGGGTCCAGCCTCCCCGAAGCAGCCTTCCTGAGTGGGCGTGCAGGCTGCTGGTTGCATTCTGGGAGACAGGCCTGATGGGGCTTGAGGACACCGGCAGCCATTTTGCTGGGGGTCACGTCCCTGCTGGGCGGCCCTGCCCCTCTTCCCAGCCGGGTCTTGGGTCTAGCCATGCTCTTAGCGCCACCAGCCCGGGGGTCGTGTCTCTGTACCTGGGTTACCAAGCTAGGCCCGAAAAGGGCCACGTGTGGGCGGTCCAGCCTCCCCGAAGCAGCCTTCCGAGAGGGCGTGAAGGCAGCTGGTTGCATTCTGGGAGACAGGCTTGATCGGGCTTTCGGACACCTGGCAGCCATTCTGCCGGGTGTCACGGACCTGCGCGCCGGCCCCGCCCCTTTTCCCGGCCCGGGCTTGTGTCTAGCCACGCCCCTAGCGCCACCTGCCCGGGGGTAGTGTTGCTGTACCTGTATTACCAAGCTAGGCCCAAAAAGGGCCAGGCGTGGGGGGTCCAGCCTCACCGAAGCAGCCTTCCTGAGTGGGCGTGCAGGCTGCTGGTTGCATTCTGGGAGACAAGCTAGATCAGGCTTGAGGATCCCGGCAGCCATTCTGCCGGGGGTCACGTCCCTGTGCGCCGGCCCTGCCCCTCTTCCCAGCCCGGGCTTGGGCCTAGCCACACCCCTAGCGCCACTTGCCTGGTAGTCGGGTCGCTGTACCTGGGTTACCACGCTAGGCCCGAAAAGGGCCACGTGTGGGGGGTCCAGCCTCCCCGAAGCAGCCTTCCTGAGTGGGCGTGAAGGCTGCTGGTTGCATTCTGGGAGACAGGCTTCATCAGGCTTGAGGACCCCGGCAGCCATTCTGCTGGGGGTCACGTCCCCGCTTGCCGGCCCCACACCTCTTCCCTGCCGGGTCTTGGGTCTAGCCACGCCCCTAGTGCCACCAGCCCGGGGGTCGGGTCTCTGTACCTGGGTTACCACGCTAGGCCTGAAAAGGGCCACGTGTGGGGGGTCCATCCTCCCCGAAGCAGCCTTCCTGAGTGGGCGTGAAGGCTGCTGGTTGCATTCCGTGAGACAGGCTTGATTGGGCTTTAGGACACCGGCAGCCATTCTGGCGGGGGTCATGGCCGTGCGTACAGGCGCCGCCACTCTTCCCTGCCCTGGCTTGGGTCTAACCACGCCCCTAGTGCCACAGGCCAGGGTGTCGGATCGCTGTACCTGGGTTACCACGCTAGGCCCGAAAAGGGCCATGCCTGTTGGGTCCAGCCTCCCCGAAGCAGCCTTCTGAGTGGGCGTGAAGGCTGCTGGTTGTATTTTGGGAGATAGCCCTGAGCGGGCTTGAGGACCGCGGGAGCCATTCTGCCAGGGGACACGTCCCTGTGTGCCGGCCCCGTCCCTCTTCCTGGCCTGGCCTTGGGTCTAGCCACGCCCCTAGCACCACCAACCCGGGGGTCGTGTCGCTGTACCTGGGTTAAGACGCTAGGCCCGAAACGGGCCACGTGTGGGGGGTCTTGCCTCCCCGAAGCAGCCTTCCTGAGTGGGCGTGCAGGCTGCTGGTTGCATTCTGGGAGACAGGCCTGATGGGGCTTGAGGACACCGGCAGCCATTTTGCTGGGGGTCACGTCCCTGCTGGGCGGCCCTGCCCCTCTTCCCAGCCGGGTCTTGGGTCTAGCCACGCTCTTAGCGCCACCAGCCCGGGGGTCGTGTCTCTGTACCTGGGTTACCAAGCTAGGCCCGAAAAGGGCCACGTGTGGGGGTTCCAGCCTCCCCGAAGCAGCCTTCCGAGAGGGCGTGAAGGCAGCTGGTTGCATTCTGGGAGACAGGCTTGATCGGGCTTTAGGACACCTGGCAGCCATTCTGGCGGGGGTCACGGCCGTGCGCGCCGGCCCCGCCCCTTTTCCCAGCCCGGGCTTGTGTCTAGCCACGCCCCTAGCGCCACCTGCCCGGGGGTAGTGTTGCTGTACCTGGGTTACCACGCTAGGCCCAAAAAAGGGCCAGGCGTGGGGGGTCCAGCCTCACCGAAGCAGCCTTCTTAGTGGGCGGGAAGGCTGCTGGTTGCATTCTGGGAGACAGGACTGATCGGGCTTGAGGACCCTGGCAGCCACTCTGCCGGGGGTCCCGTCCCTGTGCGCCGGCCTCGCCCCTCTTCCCGGTGCAGGCTTGGGACTAACCACGCCCCTAGCGCCACTGGCCCGGGGGTCGGGTTGCTGTACCTGGGTTACCACGCTAGGCCTGAAAAGGGCCACTTGTGGGGGGTCCAGCCTCCCTGAAGCAGCTTTCCGAGTCGGCGTGAAGGCTCCTGGTTGCATTCCGGGAGACAGGCTTGATCAGGCTTGAGGACCCCGGCAGTCATTCTGCTGGGGGTGTCACACCCCGCGTGCCGGCCCCGCCCCTCTTCCTGGCCCAGGCTTGGGTCTAGCCACGCCCCTAGCACCACTAGCCCGGGGGTCGGATCGCTGTACCTGGGTTATCACGCTAGGCCCGAATAGGGCCACGTGTGGGGGTCCAGCCTCCCCGAAGCAGCCTTCCTGAGTGGGTGTGAAGGCTGCTGGTTGCATTCCGGGAGATAGTCCTGATCGGGCTTCAGGAGCGCAGCAGCCATTCTGCTGTGGGTCAAGTCCCCTTTCGCCGGCCCCACCCCTCTTCCCGGCCCGGGTTTGGGTCTAGCCACGCCCGTAGCGCCACTGGCCCGGGGGTCGGGTCGTTCTACCTGGGTTACCACGCTAGGCCCGAAAAGGGCCACTTGTGGGGTGTCCAGCCTCCCCGAAGCAGCCTTCCTGAGTGGGCGTGAAGGCTGCTGGTTGCATTCCGGGATATAGTCCTGATCGGGCTTCAGGACCGCAGCAGCCATTCTGCTGGGGGTCACGTCCCCTTGTGCCGGCCTCGCCCCTCTTCCCGGCCTGGGCTTGGGACTAGCCACGCCCCTAGCGCCACTCTCCCGGGGGTCGGATCGCTGTACCTGGGTTACCAGGCTAGGCCCGAAAAGGGCCAAGCATGTTGGGTCCAGCCTCTCCGAAGCAGCCTTCCTGAGTGGGCGTGAAGTCTGCTGGTTGCATTCCGGGAGATAGTCCTGATCGGGCTTCAGGACCGCAGCAGCCATTCTGCTGGGGGTCACGTCCCCTTGCGCCGGCCCCGCACCTCTTCCTGGCCTGGGCTTGGGACTCGCCACGCCCCTAGCGCCACTGGCCCGGGGGTCGGGTCGCTGTACCTGGGTTACCACGCTAGGCCCGAAAAGTGCCACGTATTGGTGGTCCAGCCTCCCCGAAGCAGCCTTCCTGAGTGGGCGTGAATGCTGCTGATTGCATTGTGGGAGACAGGCCTGATCAGGCTTGAAGACCCCGGCAGCCATTCTGGCGGGGGTCAAGTCCCCGCTCGCCGGCCCCGCCCCTCTTCCCGGCCCGGGCTTGGGTCTAGCCACGGCCCTAGTGCCACCAGCCCGAGGGGTTAGGTTGCTGTACCTGGGTTACCACGCTAGGCCCGAAAAGGGCCAGGCGAGGGGGGTCCAGCCTCCCGGAAGCAGCCTTCTGAGTGGACGTGAAGGCTGCTGGTTGCATTGTGGGAGACAGCCCTGAGCGGGCTTGAGGACCACGGCAGCCATTCTGCCAGGGACACGTCCCTGTGTGTCGGCCCCGCCCCTCTTCCTGGCCTGGCCTTGGGTCTAGCCACGCCCCTAGCGCCACCAGCCTGGGGGTCGGGTTGCTGTACCTGGGTTACCACGCTAGGCCCGAAAAGGGCCACCTGTGGGGGGTCTTGCCTCCCCGAAGCAGCCTTCTGAGTGGGCGTGAAGGCTGCTGGTTGCATTGTGGGAGACAGCCCTGAGCGGGCTTGATGACCGCGGCAGCCATTCTGCCAGGGGTCATGTCCCCACTTGGCGGCCCCGCCCCTCTTCCCGGCCCGGTCATTTAGTCTATCCACACCCCTAGCGCCACTGGCCGGGGGTCGGGTCGCTGTACCTGGGTTACCAGGCTAGGCCCGAAAAGGGCGACTTGTGGGGGGTCCAGCCTCCCGGAAGCAGCCTTCTGAGTAGGCGTGAAGGCTGCTGGTTGCATTCAGGGAGACAGCCCTGAGCGGGCTTGAGGACCCTGGCAGCCATTCTGCCAGGGGACACGTCCCTGTGTGCCGGCCCCGCCCCTATTCCTGGCCTGGCCTTGGGTCTAGCCACGCCCCTAGCGCCACCAGCCTGGGGGTCGGGTCGCTGTACCTGGGTTACCACGCTAGGCCCGAAAAGGGCCACGTGTGGGGGGTCTTGCCACCCCGAAGCAGCATTCTGAGTGGGCGTGAAGGCTGCTGGTTGCATTCCGGGAGACAGGCTTGATCAGGCTTGAGGACCCCGGCAGCCATTCTGCCGGGGGTCACGTCCCCGCTGGCCGGCCCTGCCCCTCTTCCCAGCCCGGGCTTGGGCCTAGCCACGCCCCTAGCGCCACTTGCCTAGTAGTCGGGTCGCTGTACCTGGGTTACCACGCTAGGCCCGAAAAGGGCCATGTGTGGGGGTTCCAGCCTCCCAGAAGCAGCCTTCTGAGTGGGCGTGAAGGCTGCTGGTTGCATTCTGGGAGACAGGCATGATTGGGCTTGAGGACCCTGGCAGCCACTCTGCCGGGGGTCACGTCCCTGCGCGCCGGCCTCGCCCCTCTTCCCGGCCCAGTCTTGGGACTAGCCACGCCCCTAGCGCCACTGGCCTGGGGGTCGGGTCGCTGTACCTGGGTTACCACGCTAGGACTGAAAAGGGCCACGTGTGGGGGGTCTTGGCTCCCCGAAGCAGCCTTCCGAGTAGGCGTGAATGCTGCTGGTTGCATCGTGGGAGACAGGCCTGATCAGGCTTGAAGACCCCGGCAGCCATTCTGGCGGGGGTCAGGTCGCCGCTGGCCGGCCCCACCCCTCTTCCCTTCCCGGGCTTGG
The DNA here is from genome assembly GCF_017591425.1 of Ochotona curzoniae. Lineage (NCBI taxonomy): Eukaryota > Metazoa > Chordata > Mammalia > Lagomorpha > Ochotonidae > Ochotona > Ochotona curzoniae. The sequence goes on along the minus strand of NW_024464965.1, from coordinate 404,444 downwards.
GTCTAGCCACGGCCCTAGTGCCACTGGCCCTGGGGTCGTGTCGCTGTACCTGGGTTACCACGCTAGGCCCGAAAAGGGCCATGTGTGGGGGGTCCAGCCTCCCCGAAGCAGCCTTCTGAGAGGGCGTGAAGGCTGCTGGTTGTATTCCGGGAGAGAGCCCTGAGCGGGCTTGAGGACCACGGCAGCCATTCTGCCAGGGGACACGTCCCTGTGTGCCGGCCCCGTCCCTCTTCCTGGCCTGGCCTTGGGTCTAGCCACGCCCCTAGCGCCACTGGCCCAGGGGTCAGGTTGCTGTACCTGGGTTACCACGCTAGGCCCGAAAAGGGCCACGTGTGGGGGGTCTTGGCTCCCCGAAGCAGCCTTCCTGAGTGAGCGTGAAGGCTGCTGGTTGCATTCCGGGAGACAGGCCTGATCGGGCTTGAGGACCCCGGCAGCCATTCTGCCTGGGGTCACGTCCCTGTGCGCAGGCCCCGTCTCTCTTCCTGGCCCAGGCTTGAGTCTAGCCACGCCCCTAGCACCACTGGCCCGCGATTTGGGTCGCTGCACCTGGGTTACCACGCTATGCCCGAAAAGGGCCACGTGTGGGGGGTCTTGGCTCCCCGAAGCAGTCTTCCGATTGGGCGTGAAGGCTGCTGGTTGTATTCCAGGAGACAGGCCTGATGGGGCTTGAGGACACCGGCAGCCATTCTGGCGGGGGTCATGGCCGTGCGTACAGGCGCCGCCACTCTTCCCTGCCCTGGCTTGGGTCTAACCACGCCCCTAGTGCCACAGGCCAGGGTGTCGGATCGCTGTACCTGGGTTACCACGCTAGGCCCGAAAAGGGCCATGCCTGTTGGGTCCAGCCTCCCCGAAGCAGCCTTCTGAGTGGGCGTGAAGGCTGCTGGTTGTATTTTGGGAGATAGCCCTGAGCGGGCTTGAGGACCGCGGGAGCCATTCTGCCAGGGGACACGTCCCTGTGTGCCGGCCCCGTCCCTCTTCCTGGCCTGGCCTTGGGTCTAGCCACGCCCCTAGCACCACCAACCCGGGGGTCGTGTCGCTGTACCTGGGTTAAGACGCTAGGCCCGAAACGGGCCACGTGTGGGGGGTCTTGCCTCCCCGAAGCAGCCTTCCTGAGTGGGCGTGCAGGCTGCTGGTTGCATTCTGGGAGACAGGCCTGATGGGGCTTGAGGACACCGGCAGCCATTTTGCTGGGGGTCACGTCCCTGCTGGGCGGCCCTGCCCCTCTTCCCAGCCGGGTCTTGGGTCTAGCCACGCTCTTAGCGCCACCAGCCCGGGGGTCGTGTCTCTGTACCTGGGTTACCAAGCTAGGCCCGAAAAGGGCCACGTGTGGGGGTTCCAGCCTCCCCGAAGCAGCCTTCCGAGAGGGCGTGAAGGCAGCTGGTTGCATTCTGGGAGACAGGCTTGATCGGGCTTTAGGACACCTGGCAGCCATTCTGGCGGGGGTCACGGCCGTGCGCGCCGGCCCCGCCCCTTTTCCCAGCCCGGGCTTGTGTCTAGCCACGCCCCTAGCGCCACCTGCCCGGGGGTAGTGTTGCTGTACCTGGGTTACCACGCTAGGCCCAAAAAAGGGCCAGGCGTGGGGGGTCCAGCCTCACCGAAGCAGCCTTCTTAGTGGGCGGGAAGGCTGCTGGTTGCATTCTGGGAGACAGGACTGATCGGGCTTGAGGACCCTGGCAGCCACTCTGCCGGGGGTCCCGTCCCTGTGCGCCGGCCTCGCCCCTCTTCCCGGTGCAGGCTTGGGACTAACCACGCCCCTAGCGCCACTGGCCCGGGGGTCGGGTTGCTGTACCTGGGTTACCACGCTAGGCCTGAAAAGGGCCACTTGTGGGGGGTCCAGCCTCCCTGAAGCAGCTTTCCGAGTCGGCGTGAAGGCTCCTGGTTGCATTCCGGGAGACAGGCTTGATCAGGCTTGAGGACCCCGGCAGTCATTCTGCTGGGGGTGTCACACCCCGCGTGCCGGCCCCGCCCCTCTTCCTGGCCCAGGCTTGGGTCTAGCCACGCCCCTAGCACCACTAGCCCGGGGGTCGGATCGCTGTACCTGGGTTATCACGCTAGGCCCGAATAGGGCCACGTGTGGGGGTCCAGCCTCCCCGAAGCAGCCTTCCTGAGTGGGTGTGAAGGCTGCTGGTTGCATTCCGGGAGATAGTCCTGATCGGGCTTCAGGAGCGCAGCAGCCATTCTGCTGTGGGTCAAGTCCCCTTTCGCCGGCCCCACCCCTCTTCCCGGCCCGGGTTTGGGTCTAGCCACGCCCGTAGCGCCACTGGCCCGGGGGTCGGGTCGTTCTACCTGGGTTACCACGCTAGGCCCGAAAAGGGCCACTTGTGGGGTGTCCAGCCTCCCCGAAGCAGCCTTCCTGAGTGGGCGTGAAGGCTGCTGGTTGCATTCCGGGATATAGTCCTGATCGGGCTTCAGGACCGCAGCAGCCATTCTGCTGGGGGTCACGTCCCCTTGTGCCGGCCTCGCCCCTCTTCCCGGCCTGGGCTTGGGACTAGCCACGCCCCTAGCGCCACTCTCCCGGGGGTCGGATCGCTGTACCTGGGTTACCAGGCTAGGCCCGAAAAGGGCCAAGCATGTTGGGTCCAGCCTCTCCGAAGCAGCCTTCCTGAGTGGGCGTGAAGTCTGCTGGTTGCATTCCGGGAGATAGTCCTGATCGGGCTTCAGGACCGCAGCAGCCATTCTGCTGGGGGTCACGTCCCCTTGCGCCGGCCCCGCACCTCTTCCTGGCCTGGGCTTGGGACTCGCCACGCCCCTAGCGCCACTGGCCCGGGGGTCGGGTCGCTGTACCTGGGTTACCACGCTAGGCCCGAAAAGTGCCACGTATTGGTGGTCCAGCCTCCCCGAAGCAGCCTTCCTGAGTGGGCGTGAATGCTGCTGATTGCATTGTGGGAGACAGGCCTGATCAGGCTTGAAGACCCCGGCAGCCATTCTGGCGGGGGTCAAGTCCCCGCTCGCCGGCCCCGCCCCTCTTCCCGGCCCGGGCTTGGGTCTAGCCACGGCCCTAGTGCCACCAGCCCGAGGGGTTAGGTTGCTGTACCTGGGTTACCACGCTAGGCCCGAAAAGGGCCAGGCGAGGGGGGTCCAGCCTCCCGGAAGCAGCCTTCTGAGTGGACGTGAAGGCTGCTGGTTGCATTGTGGGAGACAGCCCTGAGCGGGCTTGAGGACCACGGCAGCCATTCTGCCAGGGACACGTCCCTGTGTGTCGGCCCCGCCCCTCTTCCTGGCCTGGCCTTGGGTCTAGCCACGCCCCTAGCGCCACCAGCCTGGGGGTCGGGTTGCTGTACCTGGGTTACCACGCTAGGCCCGAAAAGGGCCACCTGTGGGGGGTCTTGCCTCCCCGAAGCAGCCTTCTGAGTGGGCGTGAAGGCTGCTGGTTGCATTGTGGGAGACAGCCCTGAGCGGGCTTGATGACCGCGGCAGCCATTCTGCCAGGGGTCATGTCCCCACTTGGCGGCCCCGCCCCTCTTCCCGGCCCGGTCATTTAGTCTATCCACACCCCTAGCGCCACTGGCCGGGGGTCGGGTCGCTGTACCTGGGTTACCAGGCTAGGCCCGAAAAGGGCCACTTGTGGGGGGTCCAGCCTCCCGGAAGCAGCCTTCTGAGTAGGCGTGAAGGCTGCTGGTTGCATTCAGGGAGACAGCCCTGAGCGGGCTTGAGGACCCTGGCAGCCATTCTGCCAGGGGACACGTCCCTGTGTGCCGGCCCCGCCCCTATTCCTGGCCTGGCCTTGGGTCTAGCCACGCCCCTAGCGCCACCAGCCTGGGGGTCGGGTCGCTGTACCTGGGTTACCACGCTAGGCCCGAAAAGGGCCACGTGTGGGGGGTCTTGCCACCCCGAAGCAGCATTCTGAGTGGGCGTGAAGGCTGCTGGTTGCATTCCGGGAGACAGGCTTGATCAGGCTTGAGGACCCCGGCAGCCATTCTGCCGGGGGTCACGTCCCCGCTGGCCGGCCCTGCCCCTCTTCCCAGCCCGGGCTTGGGCCTAGCCACGCCCCTAGCGCCACTTGCCTAGTAGTCGGGTCGCTGTACCTGGGTTACCACGCTAGGCCCGAAAAGGGCCATGTGTGGGGGTTCCAGCCTCCCAGAAGCAGCCTTCTGAGTGGGCGTGAAGGCTGCTGGTTGCATTCTGGGAGACAGGCATGATTGGGCTTGAGGACCCTGGCAGCCACTCTGCCGGGGGTCACGTCCCTGCGCGCCGGCCTCGCCCCTCTTCCCGGCCCAGTCTTGGGACTAGCCACGCCCCTAGCGCCACTGGCCTGGGGGTCGGGTCGCTGTACCTGGGTTACCACGCTAGGACTGAAAAGGGCCACGTGTGGGGGGTCTTGGCTCCCCGAAGCAGCCTTCCGAGTAGGCGTGAATGCTGCTGGTTGCATCGTGGGAGACAGGCCTGATCAGGCTTGAAGACCCCGGCAGCCATTCTGGCGGGGGTCAGGTCGCCGCTGGCCGGCCCCACCCCTCTTCCCTTCCCGGGCTTGGGTCTAGCCACGGCCCTAGTGCCACTGGCCCTGGGGTCGTGTCGCTGTACCTGGGTTACCACGCTAGGCCCGAAAAGGGCCATGTGTGGGGGGTCCAGCCTCCCCGAAGCAGCCTTCTGAGAGGGCGTGAAGGCTGCTGGTTGTATTCCGGGAGAGAGCCCTGAGCGGGCTTGAGGACCACGGCAGCCATTCTGCCAGGGGACACGTCCCTGTGTGCCGGCCCCGTCCCTCTTCCTGGCCTGGCCTTGGGTCTAGCCACGCCCCTAGCGCCACTGGCCCAGGGGTCAGGTTGCTGTACCTGGGTTACCACGCTAGGCCCGAAAAGGGCCACGTGTGGGGGGTCTTGGCTCCCCGAAGCAGCCTTCCTGAGTGAGCGTGAAGGCTGCTGGTTGCATTCCGGGAGACAGGCCTGATCGGGCTTGAGGACCCCGGCAGCCATTCTGCCTGGGGTCACGTCCCTGTGCGCAGGCCCCGTCTCTCTTCCTGGCCCAGGCTTGAGTCTAGCCACGCCCCTAGCACCACTGGCCCGCGATTTGGGTCGCTGCACCTGGGTTACCACGCTATGCCCGAAAAGGGCCACGTGTGGGGGGTCTTGGCTCCCCGAAGCAGTCTTCCGATTGGGCGTGAAGGCTGCTGGTTGTATTCCAGGAGACAGGCCTGATGGGGCTTGAGGACACCGGCAGCCATTCTGCTGGGGGTCACGTCCCCGCTGGCCGGCCCTGCCCCTCTTCCCGGCCCTGGTTTGGGTCTAGCCACGCCCCCTAGCACCACTGGTCCAGGGGTCGGGTCGCTGTACCTGGGTTACCAGGCTAGGCCCGAAAAGGGCCACGCGTGGGGGGTCCAGCCTCTCTGAAGCAGCATTCCGAGTGGGCGTGAAGGCTGCTGGTTGCATTCCGGGAGACAGGCCTGATGGGGCTTGTGGACCGCAGCAGCCATTCTGCTGGGGGTCACGTCCCCGCTTGCCGGCCCCGCACCTCTTCCCAGCCGGGTCTTGGGTCTAGCCACGCCCCTAGTGCCACCAGCCCGGGGGTCGGGTCTCTGTACCTGGGTTACAACGCAAGGCCCGAAAAGGGCCATGCCTGTTGGGTCCAGCCTCCCCGAAGCAGCCTTCTGAGTGGGCGTGAAGGCTGCTGGTTGCATTCCGGGAGACAGGCTTCATCAGGCTTGAGGACCCCGGCAGCCATTCTGCCGGTGGTCACGTCCCTGCGCGCCGGCCCCGCCCCTCTTCCTGGCCTGGGGTTGGGACTTGCCACGCCCCTAGCGCCACTGGCCCAGGGCTCAGGTTGCTGTACCTGGGTTACCATGCTAGGCCCGAAAAGGGCCATGCGTGGGGGGTCCAGCCTCCCCGAAGCAGCCTTCCTGAGTGGGCGTGCAGGCTGCTGGTTGCATTCTGGGAGACAGGCCTGATGGGGCTTGAGGACACCGGCAGCCATTTTGCTGGGGGTCACGTCCCTGCTGGGCGGCCCTGCCCCTCTTCCCAGCCGGGTCTTGGGTCTAGCCATGCTCTTAGCGCCACCAGCCCGGGGGTAGTGTTGCTGTACCTGTGTTACCAAGCTAGGCCCAAAAAGGGCCAGGCGTGGGGGGTCCAGCCTCACCGAAGCAGCCTTCTTAGTGGGCGGGAAGGCTGCTGGTTGCATTCTGGGAGACAGGACTGATCGGGCTTGAGGACCCTGGCAGCCACTCTGCCGGGGGTCCCGTCCCTGTGCGCCGGCCTCGCCCCTCTTCCCGGTGCAGGCTTGGGACTAACCACGCCCCTAGCGCCACTGGCACGGTGGTCGGGTCGCTGTACCTGGGTTACCACGCTAGGCCCGAAAAGGGCCACTTGTGGGGGGTCCAGCCTCCCTGAAGAAGCCTTCCGAGTCGGCGTGAAGGCTGCAGGTTGCATTCCGGGAGACAGGCTTGATCAGGCTTGAGGACCCCGGCAGTCATTCTGCCAGGGGACACGTCCCTGCGTTCCGGCCCCGCCCCTCTTCCTGGCCCAGGCTTGGGTCTAGCCACGCCCCTAGCACCACTAGCCCGGGGGTCGGATCGCTGTACCTGGGTTATCACGCTAGGCCCGAATATGGCCACGTGTGGGGGTCCAGCCTCCCCGAAGCAGCCTTCCTGAGTGGGCGTGAAGTCTGCTGGTTGCATTCCGGGAGATAGTCCTGATCGGGCTTCAGGACCGCAGCAGCCATTCTGTGGGGGTCACGTCCCCTTGCGCCGGCCCCGCACCTCTTCCTGGCCTGGGCTTGGGACTCGCCACGCCCCTAGCGCCACTGGCCCGGGGGTCGGGTCGCTGGACCTGGGTTACCACGCTAGGCCCGAAAAGTGCCACGTATTGGTGGTCCAGCCTCCCCGAAGCAGCCTTCCGAGTGGGCGTGAATGCTGCTGATTGCATTGTGGGAGACAGGCCTGATCAGGCTTGAAGACCCCGGCAGCCATTCTGGCGGGGGTCAAGTCCCCGCTCGCCGGCCCCGCCCCTCTTCCCGGCCCGGGCTTGGGTCTAGCCACGGCCCTAGTGCCACCGGCCCGGGGGTTAGGTTGCTGTACCTAGGTTACCACGCTAGGCCCGAAAAGGGCCAGGCGTGGGGGGTCCAGCCTCCCGAAAGCAGCCTTCTGAGTGGACGTGAAGGCTGCTGGTTGCATTGTGGGAGACAGCCCTGAGCGGGCTTGAGGACCGCGGCAGCCATTCTGCCAGGGGACACGTCCCTGTGTGTCGGCCCCGCCCCTCTTCCTGGCCTGGCCTTGGGACTAGCCACGCCCATAGCGCCACTGGCCTGGGGGTCGGGTCGATGTACCTGGGTTACCACGCTAGGCCCGAAAAGGGCCACGTGTGGGGGGTCTTGCCTCCCCGAAGCAGCCTTCTGAGTGGGCGTGAAGGCTGCTGGTTGCATTGTGGGAGACAGCCCTGAGCGGGCTTGATGACCGCGGCAGCCATTCTGCCAGGGGTCATGTCCCCACTGGGCGGCCCCGCCCCTCTTCCGGGCCCGGTCATTAAGTCTATCCACACCCCTTGCGCCACTGGCCCTGGGGTCGTGTCGCTGTACCTGGGTTACCACGCTAGGCCCGAAAAGGGCCACTTGTGGGGTGTCCAGCCTCCCCGAAGCAGCCTTCCGAGTGGGCGTGAATGCTGCTGGTTGCATTCCGGGAGACAGGCCTGATCGGGCTTGAGGACCCTGGCAGCCATTCGCCAAGTGTCACGTCCCAGTGCGCCGGCCCTGCCCCTCTTCCTGGCCTGGCCTTGGGTCTAGCCACGCCCCTAGCGCGACCAGCCTGGGGGTCGGGTCTCTGTACCTGGGTTACCACGCTAGGCCCGAAAAGGGCCACGTGTGGGGGGTCTTGCCTCCCCGAAGCAGCCTTCTGTGTGGGCGTGAAGGCTGCTGGTTGCATTCCGGGAGACAGGCTTCATCAGGCTTGAGGACCCCGGCAGCCATTCTGCTGGGGGTCACGTCCCCGCGCGACGGCACCGCCCCTCTTCCTAGCCCAGGCTTGGGTCTAGCCACGCCCCTAGCGCCACTGGCCTGGGAGTCGGGTTGCTGTACCTGGGTTACCACCCTAGGCCCGAAAAGGGCCACGTGTGGGGGGTCCAGCCTCCCCGAAGCAGCCTTCCGAGCGGGCGTGAAGGCTGCTGGTTGCATTCCGGGAGACAGGCTTGATCAGGCTTGAGGAACCCGGCAGCCATTCTGCCGGGGGTCACGTCCGTGCGCACCGGCCCCGCCCCTCTTCCTGGCCTGGGCTTGGGACTCGCCACGCCCCTAGCGCCACTGGCACGGGGGTCAGGTTGTTGTACCTGGGTTACCACGCTAGGCCCGAAAAGGGCCACGTGTGGGGGGTCTTGCCTCCCCGAAGCAGCCTTCCTGAGTGGGCGTGAAGGCTGCTGGTTGCATTCCGGGAGACAGGCCTGATGGGGCTTGAGGACCCTGGCAGCCATTCTGCCGGGGGTCACGTCCCTGTGCGCCGGCCCCGCCCCTCTTCCTGGCCCGGGATTGAGTCTAGCCTCGCCCCTAGCACCACTGGCCCGCGATTTGGGTCGCTGTACCTTGGTTACCACGCTATGCCCGAAAAGGGACATGTGTGGGTGGTCCAGCCTCTCCGAAGCAGCCTTCCTGAGTGGGCGTGAAGGCTGCTGGTTGCATTCCGGGAGATAGTCCTGATCGGGCTTCAGGACCGCAGCAGCCATTCTGTGGGGGTCACGTCCCCTTGCGCCGGCCCCGCACCTCTTCCTGGCCTGGGCTTGGGACTCGCCACGCCCCTAGCGCCACTGGCCCGGGGGTCGGGTCGCTGGACCTGGGTTACCACGCTAGGCCCGAAAAGTGCCACGTATTTGTGGTCCAGCCTCCCCGAAGCAGCCTTCTGAGTGGGCGTGAATGCTGCTGATTGCATTGTGGGAGACAGGCCTGATCAGGCTTGAAGACCCCGGCAGCCATTCTGGCGGGGGTCAAGTCCCCGCTCGCCGGCCCCGCCCCTCTTCCCGGCCCGGGCTTGGGTCTAGCCACGGCCCTAGTGCCACCGGCCCGGGGGTTAGGTTGCTGTACCTAGGTTACCACGCTAGGCCCGAAAAGGGCCAGGCGTGGGGGGTCCAGCCTCCCGGAAGCAGCCTTCTGAGTGGACGTGAATGCTGCTGGTTGCATTCCGGGAGACAGGCTTGATCAGGCTTGAGGAACCCGGCAGCCATTCTGCCAGGGGACACGTCCCTGTTTGTCGGCCCCGCCCCTCTTCCTGGCCTGGCCTTGGGACTAGCCACGCCCATAGCGCCACTGGCCTGGGGGTCGGGTCGATGTACCTGGGTTACCACGCTAGGCCCGAAAAGGGCCACCTGTGGGGGGTCTTGCCTCCCCGAAGCAGCCTTCTGAGTGGGCGTGAAGGCTGCTGGTTGCATTGTGGGAGACAGCCCTGAGCGGGCTTGATGACCGCGGCAGCCATTCTGCCAGGGGTCATGTCCCCACTGGGCGGCCCCGCCCCTCTTCCTCGCCAGGGGTTGAGTCTAGCAACGCCCCTAGCACCACTGGCACGGGGGTCGGTTCGCTGTACCTGGGTTACCAAGCTAGGCCCGAAAAGGGCCACTTGTGGGGGGTCCAGCCTCCCTGAAGCAGCCTTCCGATTCGGCGTGAAGGCTGCTGGTTGCATTCCGGGAGACAGGCTTGATCAGGCTTGAGGACCCTGGCAGTCATTCTGCTGGGTGTAACACCCCGCGTGCCGGCCCCGCCCCTCTTCCTGGCCCAGGCTTGGTCTATCCACGCCCCTAGCACCACTAGCCCGGGGGTCGGATCGCTGTACCTGGGTTATCACGCTAGGCCCGAATAGGGCCACGTGTGGGGGTCCAGCCTCCCCGAAGCAGCCTTCCTGAGTGGGTGTGAAGGCTACTGGTTGCATTCCGGGAGATAGTCCTGATATGGCTTCAGGACCGCAGCAGCCATTCTGCTGGGGGTCAAGTCCCCTTGCGCCGGCCCCACCCTTATTCCCGGCCCGGTCATTTAGTCTGACCACACCCCTAGCGCTTCTGGCCCGGGGGTCGGGTCGCTGTACCTGGGTTACCAGGCTAGGCCCGAAAAGGGCCACTTGTGGGGGGTCCAGCCTCCCCGAAGCAGCCTTCCGAGTGGGCGTGAAGGCTGCTGGTTGCATTTCGGCAGACAGCCTTTAGCGGGCTTGGGGACCCCGGCAGCCATTCTGCCGGGGGTCACGTCCCTGCTGGCCGTCCCCGCCCCTCTTCCCGGCCCGGGCTTGGGTCTAGCCACGCCCCCAAGCACCACTGGTCCGGGGGTCGGGTCGCTGTACCTGGGTTACCAGGCTAGGCCCGAAAAGGGCCACGGGTGGGGGGTCCAGCCTCTCTGAAGCAGCCTTCCGAGTGGGCGTGAAGGCTGCTGGTTGCATTCTTGGAGACAGGCCTGATGGGGCTTGTGGACCGCAGCAGCCAATCTGCCAGGGAGTCAGGTCCCCGCGTGCCCGCCCCGCCCCTCTTCCCAGCCCGGGCTTGGGTCTAGCCACGCCCCTAGCGCCACCAACATGGGGGTCAGGTCGCTGTACCTTGGTTACCACGCTATGCCCGAAAAGGGCCATGTGTGGGGGGTCCAGCCTCCCCGAATCAGCCTTCTGAGTGGGCGTGAAGGCTGCAGGTTGCATTCCGGGAGACAGGCCTGATGGGGCTTGAGGACCCTGGCTGCCATTGGCCAAGGGTCACGTCCCTTTGCGCCGGCCCCGCCCCTCTTCCTGGACAGGGCTTGAGTCTAGCCACGCCCCTAGCGCCACTGCCCCGGGGGTCGGGTCGCTGTACCTGGGTTACCACGCTAGGCCCGAAAAGGGCCATGCGTGAGGGGTCCAGCCTCCCCAAAGCAGCATTCTGAGTGGGCGTGAAGGCTGCTGGTTGCATTCTGGGAGACAGGCCTGATAGGGCTTGAGGACCCCAGGAGCCATTCTGCCGGGGGTCATGTCCCGTTCCCCGGGCTCCGCCCCTTTTCCCAGCCCTGGCTTGGGTCTAGCCACGCCCCTAGCGCCACTGTCCGGGGGTTGGGTCTCTGTACCTGGGTTACCACGCTAGGCCCGAAAAGGCCACGTGTGGGGGGTCCAGCCTCCCCGAAGCAGCCTTCCTGAGTGGGTGTGAAGGCTCCTGGTTGCATTCAGGGAGACAGGCTTGATCAGGCTTGAGGACCCCGGCAGTCATTCTGCTGGGTGTCACACCCCGCGTGCCGGCCCCGCCCCTCTTCCAGGCCCAGGCTTGGGTCTAGCCACGCCCCTAGCACCACTAGCCCGGGGGTCGGATCGCTGTACCTGGGTTATCACGCTAGGCCCGAATAGGGCCACGTGTGGGGGTCCAGCCTCCCCGAAGCAGCCTTCCTGAGTGGGTGTGAAGGCTGCTGGTTGCATTCCGGGAGATAGTCCTGATCGGGCTTCAGGACCCCAGCAGCCAATCTGCTGGGGGTCAAGTCCCTGTGCGCCGGCCCCGCCCCTCTTCCTGGCCTGGGCTTGGGACTCGCCACGACCCTAGCGCCACTGGCCCAGGGGTCAGGTTGTTGTACCTGGGTTACAACGCTAGGCCCGAAAAGGGCCACGTGTGGGGGGTCCAGCCTCCCCGAAGCAGCCTTCCGAGAGGGCGTGAAGGCAGCTGGTTGCATTCTGGGAGACAGGACTGATCGGGCTTTCGGACACCTGGCAGCCATTCTGGCAGGGGTCCCGTCCCTGTGCGCCGGCCTCGCCCCTCTTCCCGGTCCAGGCTTGGGACTAACCACGCCCCTAGCGCCACTGGCCCGGGGGTCGGGTTGCTGTACCTGGGTTACCACGCTAGGCCTGAAAAGGGCCACTTGTGGGGGGTCCAGCCTCCCTGAAGCAGCTTTCCGAGTCGGCGTGAAGGCTCCTGGTTGCATTCCGGGAGACAGGCTTGATCAGGCTTGAGGACCCCGGCAGTCATTCTGCTGGGTGTCACACCCCGCGTGCCGGCCCCGCCCCTCTTCCTGGCCCAGGCTTGGGTCTAGCCACGCCCCTAGCACCACTAGCCCGGGGGTCGGATCGCTGTACCTGGGTTATCACGCTAGGCCCGAATAGGGCCACGTGTGGGGGTCCAGCCTCCCCGAAGCAGCCTTCCTGAGTGGGTGTGAAGGCTGCTGGTTGCATTCCGGGAGATAGTCCTGATCGGGCTTCAGGACCGCAGCAGCCATTCTGCTGTGGGTCAAGTCCCCTTTCGCCGGCCCCACCCCTCTTCCCGGCCCGGGTTTGGGTCTAGCCACGCCCGTAGCGCCACTGGCCCGGGGGTCGGGTCGTTCTACCTGGGTTACCACGCTAGGCCCGAAAAGGGCCACTTGTGGGGTGTCCAGCCTCCCCGAAGCAGCCTTCCTGAGTGGGCGTGAAGGCTGCTGGTTGCATTCCGGGAGATAGTCCTGATCGGGCTTCAGGACCGCAGCAGCCATTCTGCTGGGGGTCACGTCCCCTTGTGCCGGCCTCGCCCCTCTTCCCGGCCTGGGCTTGGGACTAGCCACGCCCCTAGCGCCACTCTCCCGGGGGTCGGATCGCTGTACCTGGGTTACCAGGCTAGGCCCGAAAAGGGCCAAGCATGTTGGGTCCAGCCTCTCCGAAGCAGCCTTCCTGAGTGGGCGTGAAGTCTGCTGGTTGCATTCCGGGAGATAGTCCTGATCGGGCTTCAGGACCGCAGCAGCCATTCTGCTGGGGGTCACGTCCCCTTGCGCCGGCCCCGCACCTCTTCCTGGCCTGGGCTTGGGACTCGCCACGCCCCTAGCGCCACTGGCCCGGGGGTCGGGTCGCTGTACCTGGGTTACCACGCTAGGCCCGAAAAGTGCCACGTATTGGTGGTCCAGCCTCCCCGAAGCAGAGTTCCTGAGTGGGCGTGAATGCTGCTGATTGCATTGTGGGAGACAGGCCTGATCGGGCTTGAAGACCCCGGCAGCCATTCTGGCGGGGGTCAAGTCCCCGCTCGCCGGCCCCGCCCCTCTTCCCGGCCCGGGCTTGGGTCTAGCCACGGCCCTAGTGCCACCAGCCCGGGGGTTAGGTTGCTGTACCTGGGTTACCACGCTAGGCCCGAAAAGGGCCAGGCGAGGGGGGTCCAGCCTCCCGGAAGCAGCCTTCTGAGTGGACGTGAAGGCTGCTGGTTGCATTGTGGGAGACAGCCCTGAGCGGGCTTGAGGACCGCGGCAGCCATTCTGCCAGGGACACGTCCCTGTGTGTCGGCCCCGCCCCTCTTCCTGGCCTGGCCTTGGGTCTAGCCACGCCCCTAGCGCCACCAGCCTGGGGGTCGGGTTGCTGTACCTGGGTTACCACGCTAGGCCCGAAAAGGGCCACCTGTGGGGGGTCTTGCCTCCCCGAAGCAGCCTTCTGAGTGGGCGTGAAGGCTGCTGGTTGCATTGTGGGAGACAGGCCTGAGCGGGCTTGATGACCACGGCAGCCATTCTGCCAGGGGTCATGTCCCCACTTGGCGGCCCCGCCCCTCTTCCCGGCCCGGTCATTTAGTCTATCCACACCCCTAGCGCCACTGGCCGGGGGTCGGGTCGCTGTACCTGGGTTACCAGGCTAGGCCCGAAAAGGGCCACTTGTGGGGGGTCCAGCCTCCCGGAAGCAGCCTTCTGAGTAGGCGTGAAGGCTGCTGGTTGCATTCAGGGAGACAGCCCTGAGCGGGCTTGAGGACCCCGGCAGCCATTCTGCCAGGGGACACGTCCCTGTGTGCCGGCCCCGCCCCTATTCCTGGCCTGGCCTTGGGTCTAGCCACGCCCCTAGCGCCACCAGCCTGGGGGTCGGGTCGCTGTACCTGGGTTACCACGCTAGGCCCGAAAAGGGCCACGTGTGGGGGGTCTTGCCACCCCGAAGCAGCCTTCTGAGTGGGCGTGAAGGCTGCTGGTTGCATTCCGGGAGACAGGCTTGATCAGGCTTGAGGACCCCGGCAGCCATTCTGCCGGGGGTCACGTCCCCGCTGGCCGGCCCTGCCCCTCTTCCCAGCCCGGGCTTGGGCCTAGCCACGCCCCTAGCGCCACTTGCCTAGTAGTCGGGTCGCTGTACCTGGGTTACCACGCTAGGCCCGAAAAGGGCCATGTGTGGGGGGTCCAGCCTCCCAGAAGCAGCCTTCTGAGTGGGCGTGAAGGCTGCTGGTTGCATTCTGGGAGACAGGCATGATTGGGCTTGAGGACCCTGGCAGCCACTCTGCCGGGGGTCACGTCCCTGCGCGCCGGCCTCGCCCCTCTTCCCGGCCCAGGCTTGGGACTAGCCACGCCCCTAGCGCCACTGGCCTGGGGGTCGGGTCGCTGTACCTGGGTTACCACGCTAGGACTGAAAAGGGCCACGTGTGGGGGGTCTTGGCTCCCCGAAGCAGCCTTCCGAGTAGGCGTGAATGCTGCTGGTTGCATCGTGGGAGACAGGCCTGATCAGGCTTGAAGACCCCGGCAGCCATTCTGGCGGGGGTCAGGTCGCCGCTGGCCGGCCCCACCCCTCTTCCCTTCCCGGGCTTGGGTCTAGCCACGGCCCTAGTGCCACTGGCCCTGGGGTCGTGTCGCTGTACCTGGGTTACCACGCTAGGCCCGAAAAGGGCCATGTGTGGGGGGTCCAGCCTCCCCGAAGCAGCCTTCTGAGAGGGCGTGAAGGCTGCTGGTTGTATTCCGGGAGAGAGCCCTGAGCGGGCTTGAGGACCCTGGCAGCCATTCTGCCAGGGGACACGTCCCTGTGTGCCGGCCCCGTCCCTCTTCCTGGCCTGGACTTGGGTCTAGCCACGCCCCTAGCGCCACTGGCCCAGGGGTCAGGTTGCTGTACCTGGGTTACCACGCTAGGCCCGAAAAGGGCCACGTGTGGGGGGTCTTGGCTCCCCGAAGCAGCCTTCCTGAGTGAGCGTGAAGGCTGCTGGTTGCATTCCGGGAGACAGGCCTGATCGGGCTTGAGGACCCCGGCAGCCATTCTGCCTGGGGTCACGTCCCTGTGCGCAGGCCCCGTCTCTCTTCCTGGCCCAGGCTTGAGTCTAGCCACGCCCCTAGCACCACTGGCCCGCGAGTTGGGTCGCTGCACCTGGGTTACCACGCTATGCCCGAAAAGGGACATGTGTGGGGGGTCCAGCCTCCCAGAAGCAGTCTTCCGATTGGGCGTGAAGGCTGCTGGTTGTATTCCAGGAGACAGGCCTGATGGGGCTTGAGGACACCGGCAGCCATTCTGCTGGGGGTCACGTCCCCGCTGGCCGGCCCTGCCCCTCTTCCCGGCCCTGGCTTGGGTCTAGCCACGCCCTCTAGCACCACTGGTCCAGGGGTCGGGTCGCTGTACCTGGGTTACCAGGCTAGGCCCGAAAAGGGCCACGCGTGGGGGGTCCAGCCTCTCTGAAGCAGCATTCCGAGTGGTCGTGAAGGCTGCTGGTTGCATTCCGGGAGACAGGCCTGATGGGGCTTGTGGACCGCAGCAACCAATCTGCCAGGGAGTCACGTCTCCGCGTGCCCGCCCCGCCCCTCTTCCCAGCCCGGGCTTGGGTCTAGCCACGCCCCTAGCGCCACCAACCCGGGGGTCGTGTTGCTGTACCTGGGTTACCACGCTAGGCCTGAAAAGGGCCACGTGTGGGGGGTCCAGCTTCCCCGAAGCAGCATTCCTGAGTGGGCGTGAGCGCTGCTGGTTGCATTCTGGGAGACAGGCTTGATCGGGCTTGAGGACCCTGGTAGCCATTCTGTCGGGGGTCACGTCCCTGCGCGCTGCCCGCGCCCTTCTTCCCGGCCCAGGCTTGGGACTAGCCTCGCCCCTAGCGCCACTGTCCCGGGGGTCGGGTCTCTGTACCTGGGTTACCACGGCAGGTTGGAAAAGGGCCACGTGTGGGGGGTCCAGCCTCCCCGAAGCAGCCTTCCAGGTGTGCGTGAAGGCTGCTGGTTGCATTGTGGGAGACAGGCCTGATCAGGCTTGAAGACCCCGGCAGCCATTCTGGCGGGGGTCAGGTCCCCGCTCGCCGGCCCCGCCCCTCTTCCTGGCCCGGGCTTGGGTCTAGCCAAGGCCCTAGCGTCACCAGCCTGGGGGTTGGGTCGCTGTACCTGGGTTACCACGCTAGGCCCGAAAAGGGCCACGTGTGGGGGGTCTTGCCTCCCCGAAGCAGGCTTCTGAGTGGGCGTGAAGGCTGCTGGTTGCATTCCGGGAGACAGGCTTCATCAGGCTTCAGGACACTGGCAGCCATTCTGCCAGGGGTCACGTCCCTGCGTGCCGGCCCCGCCCCTCTTCCTGGCCTGGCCTTGGGTCTAGCCACGCCCCTAGCGCCACCAGCCTGGGGGTCGGTTCGCTGTACCTGGGTTACCACGCTAGGCCCGAAAAGGGCCACGTGTGGGGGGTCCAGCTTCCCCGAAGCAGCATTCCTGAGTGGGCGTGAGCGCTGCTGGTTGCATTCTGGGAGACAAGCTTGATCGGGCTTTAGGACACCGGCAGCCATTCTGGCGGGTGTCACGGCCGTGCGCGCAGGCGCCGCCCCTCTTCCCTGCCCTGGCTTGGGTCTAGCCACGCCCCTAGCGCCACTGGCCCAGGGGTCAGGTTGCTGTACCTGGGTTACCACGCTAGGCCCGAAAAGGGCCATGCCTGTTGGGTCCAGCCTCTCCGAAGCAGCCTTCTGAGTGGGCGTGAAGGCTGCTGGTTGCATTCTGGGAGACAGGCCTGATCGGGCTTGAGGACCCTGGCAGCCACTCTGCCGGGGGTCACGTCCCCGCTGGCCGGCCACGCCCCTCTTCCCGGCCCGGGCTTGGGTCTAGCCACGGCCCTAGTGCCACCGGCCCGGGGGTTAGGTTGCTGTACCTGGGTTACCACGCTAGGCCCGAAAAGGGCCAGGCGTGGGGGGTCCAGCCTCCCCGAAGCAGCCTTCTGAGTGGGCGTGAAGGCTGCTGGTTGTATTCCGGGAGATAGCCCTGAGCGGGCTTGAGGACCCCGGCAGCCATTCTGCCACGGGACACGTCCCCTTGTGCCGGCCTCGCCCCTCTTCCCGGCCTGGGCTTGGGACTAGCCACGCCCCTAGCGCCACTCTCCCGGGGGTCGGATCGCTGTACCTGGGTTACCAGGCTAGGCCCGAAAAGGGCCAAGCATGTTGGGTCCAGCCTCTCCGAAGCAGCCTTCCTGAGTGGGCGTGAAGTCTGCTGGTTGCATTCCGGGAGATAGTCCTGATCGGGCTTCAGGACCGCAGCAGCCATTCTGCTGGGGGTCACGTCCCCTTGCGCCGGCCCCGCACCTCTTCCTAGCCTGGGCTTGGGACTCGCCACGCCCCTAGCGCCACTGGCCCGGGGGTCGGGTCGCTGTACCTGGGTTACCACGCTAGGCCCGAAAAGTGCCACGTATTGGTGGTCCAGCCTCCCCGAAGCAGCCTTCCTGAGTGGGCGTGAATGCTGCTGATTGCATTGTGGGAGACAGGCCTGATCAGGCTTGAAGACCCCGGCAGCCATTCTGGCGGGGGTCAAGTCCCCGCTCGCCGGCCCCGCCCCTCTTCCCGGCCCGGGCTTGGGTCTAGCCACGGCCCTAGTGCCACCAGCCCGGGGGTTAGGTTGCTGTACCTGGGTTACCACGCTAGGCCCGAAAAGGGCCAGGCGAGGGGGGTCCAGCCTCCCGGAAGCAGCCTTCTGAGTGGACGTGAAGGCTGCTGGTTACATTGTGGGAGACAGCCCTGAGCGGGCTTGAGGACCGCGGCAGCCATTCTGCCAGGGACACGTCCCTGTGTGTCGGCCCCGCCCCTCTTCCTGGCCTGGCCTTGGGTCTAGCCACGCCCCTAGCGCCACCAGCCTGGGGGTCGGGTTGCTGTACCTGGGTTACCACGCTAGGCCCGAAAAGGGCCACCTGTGGGGGGTCTTGCCTCCCCGAAGCAGCCTTCTGAGTGGGCGTGAAGGCTGCTGGTTGCATTGTGGGAGACAGCCCTGAGCGGGCTTGATGACCGCGGCAGCCATTCTGCCAGGGGTCATGTCCCCACTTGGCGGCCCCGCCCCTCTTCCCGGCCCGGTCATTTAGTCTATCCACACCCCTAGCGCCACTGGCCGGGGGTCGGGTCGCTGTACCTGGGTTACCAGGCTAGGCCCGAAAAGGGCCACTTGTGGGGGGTCCAGCCTCCCGGAAGCAGCCTTCTGAGTAGGCGTGAAGGCTGCTGGTTGCATTCAGGGAGACAGCCCTGAGCGGGCTTGAGGACCCCGGCAGCCATTCTGCCAGGGGACACGTCCCTGTGTGCCGGCCCCGCCCCTATTCCTGGCCTGGCCTTGGGTCTAGCCACGCCCCTAGCGCCACCAGCCTGGGGGTCGGGTCGCTGTACCTGGGTTACCACCCTAGGCCCGAAAAGGGCCACGTGTGGGGGGTCTTGCCACCCCGAAGCAGCCTTCTGAGTGGGCGTGAAGGCTGCTGGTTGCATTCCGGGAGACAGGCTTGATCAGGCTTGAGGACCCCGGCAGCCATTCTGCCGGGGGTCACGTCCCCGCTGGCCGGCCCTGCCCCTCTTCCCAGCCCGGGCTTGGGCCTAGCCACGCCCCTAGCGCCACTTGCCTAGTAGTCGGGTCGCTGTACCTGGGTTACCACGCTAGGCCCGAAAAGGGCCATGTGTGGGGGGTCCAGCCTCCCAGAAGCAGCCTTCTGAGTGGGCGTGAAGGCTGCTGGTTGCATTCTGGGAGACAGGCATGATTGGGCTTGAGGACCCTGGCAGCCACTCTGCCGGGGGTCACGTCCCTGCGCGCCGGCCTCGCCCCTCTTCCCGGCCCAGGCTTGGGACTAGCCACGCCCCTAGCGCCACTGGCCTGGGGGTCGGGTCGCTGTACCTGGGTTACCACGCTAGGACTGAAAAGGGCCACGTGTGGGGGGTGTTGGCTCCCCGAAGCAGCCTTCCGAGTAGGCGTGAATGCTGCTGGTTGCATCGTGGGAGACAGGCCTGATCAGGCTTGAAGACCCCGGCAGCCATTCTGGCGGGGGTCAGGTCGCCGCTGGCCGGCCCCACCCCTCTTCCCTTCCCGGGCTTGGGTCTAGCCACGGCCCTAGTGCCACTGGCCCTGGGGTCGTGTCGCTGTACCTGGGTTACCACGCTAGGCCCGAAAAGGGCCATGTGTGGGGGGTCCAGCCTCCCCGAAGCAGCCTTCTGAGAGGGCGTGAAGGCTGCTGGTTGTATTCCGGGAGAGAGCCCTGAGCGGGCTTGAGGACCACGGCAGCCATTCTGCCAGGGGACACGTCCCTGTGTGCCGGCCCCGTCCCTCTTCCTGGCCTGGACTTGGGTCTAGCCACGCCCCTAGCGCCACTGGCCCAGGGGTCAGGTTGCTGTACCTGGGTTACCACGCTAGGCCCGAAAAGGGCCACGTGTGGGGGGTCTTGGCTCCCCGAAGCAGCCTTCCTGAGTGAGCGTGAAGGCTGCTGGTTGCATTCCGGGAGACAGGCCTGATCGGGCTTGAGGACCCCGGCAGCCATTCTGCCTGGGGTCACGTCCCTGTGCGCAGGCCCCGTCTCTCTTCCTGGCCCAGGCTTGAGTCTAGCCACGCCCCTAGCACCACTGGCCCGCGATTTGGGTCGCTGCACCTGGGTTACCACGCTATGCCCGAAAAGGGACATGTGTGGGGGGTCCAGCCTCCCAGAAGCAGTCTTCCGATTGGGCGTGAAGGCTGCTGGTTGTATTCCAGGAGACAGGCCTGATGGGGCTTGAGGACACCGGCAGCCATTCTGCTGGGGGTCACGTCCCCGCTGGCCGGCCCTGCCCCTCTTCCCGGCCCTGGCTTGGGTCTAGCCACGCCCCCTAGCACCACTGGTCCAGGGGTCGGGTCGCTGTACCTGGGTTACCAGGCTAGGCCCGAAAAGGGTCACGCGTGGGGGGTCCAGCCTCTCTGAAGCAGCATTCCGAGTGGTCGTGAAGGCTGCTGGTTGCATTCCGGGAGACAGGCCTGATGGGGCTTGTGGACCGCAGCAACCAATCTGCCAGGGAGTCACGTCTCCGCGTGCCCGCCCCGCCCCTCTTCCCAGCCCGGGCTTGGGTCTAGCCACGCCCCTAGCGCCACCAACCCGGGGGTCGTGTTGCTGTACCTGGGTTACCACGCTAGGCCTGAAAAGGGCCACGTGTGGGGGGTCCAGCTTCCCCGAAGCAGCATTCCTGAGTGGGCGTGAGCGCTGCTGGTTGCATTCTGGGAGACAGGCTTGATCGGGCTTGAGGACCCTGGTAGCCATTCTGTCGGGAGGTCACGTCCCTGCGCGCTGCCCGCGCCCTTCTTCCCGGCCCAGGCTTGGGTAGCTGCTAGCCACTCGGCCCCTGGAGCAGCCACTGTCCCGAGGGGTGTGCGGGTCGTGCTGTACGCTGGGTTGAGAGGCCACGGCTAGGCCCTCTGGAAAAGGGCGCACCGTGGGGTGGGCGTTCGGACACGCTGCCCGAAAGCAGCCTTCTCCGAAGAGTGGGCGTGAAGGCTGCTGGTTGCATTCTGGGAGACAGGCCTGATGGGGCTTGAGACCCCGGGAGCCATTCTGCCGGGGGTCACGCCCTTGCTGGCCGGCCCGCCACTCTTCCCGGCCTGGGCTTGTGTCTAGCAACGCCCCTAGCGCCACTGGCCCGGGGGTCGGGTCGCTGTACCTGGGTTACCACGCTAGGCCCGAAAAGGGCCACAAGTGGGGGGTCCAGCCTCCCCGAAGCAGCCTTCTGAGTGGGCGTGAACGCTGCTGGTTGCATTCCGGGAGACAGGCTTGATGGGCTTGAGGACCCCGGCAACCATTCTGGCGGGGGAGTCACGTACCCGCTCGCTGGCCCCGCCCCTCTTCCCAGCCATTTCTTGGGTCTAGCCACGCCCCTAGCGACACTGGCCCGGGGATCGTGTTGCTGTACCTGGGTTACCACGCTAGGCCCGAAAAGGGCCACAAGTGGGGGGTCCAGCCTCCCCGAAGCAGCCTTCCGAGTGGGCGTGAAGGCTGCTGGTTGCATTCCCGGAGACAGGCTTGATCGGGCTTCAGGACCCTGGCTGCCATTTTGCCTGGGGTCACGTCCCTGCACGCCGGCCCCGCCCCAATTCCCAGCCCGGGCTTGTGTCTAGCCACGCCCCTAGCGCCACTGTCCCAGGTGTCGGGTCGCTGTACCTGGTTTACCACGCTAAGCCCGAAAAGGGCCATGTGTGGGGCGTACAGCCTCCCCGAAACAGCCTTCAGAGTGGGCGTGAAAGCTGCTGGTTGCATTCTGGGAGAGAGGCCTGATGGGGCTTGAGACCCCGGGAGCCATTCTGCCGGGGGTCACGTCCCCGTGGGCCGGCCCCGCCACTCTTCCCGGCCTGGGCTTGTGTCTAGCAACGCCCCTAGCGCCACTGGCCCGGGGGTCGGGTCGCTGTACCTGGGTTACCACGCTAGGCCCGAAAAGGGCTATGCGTGGGGGGTCCAGCCTCCCCGAAGCAGCCTTCTGAGTGGGCGTGAACGCTGCTGGTTGCATTCCGGGAGACAGGCTTGATGGGCTTGAGGACCCCGGCAACCATTCTGCCGGGGAGTCACGTACCCGCTCGCCCGCCCCGCCCCTCTTCCCAGCCATTTCTTGGGTCTAGCCACGCCCCTAGCGACACTGGCCCGGGGATCGTGTTGCTGTACCTGGGTTACCACGCTAGGCCCGAAAAGGGCCACAAGTGGGGGGTCCAGCCTCCCCGAAGCAGCCTTCCGAGTGGGCGTGAAGGCTGCTGGTTGCATTCCGGGAGACAGGCTTGATCGGGCTTCAGGACCCTGGCTGCCATTTTGCCTGGGGTCACGTCCCTGCACGCCGGCCCCGCCCATTTTCCCCGGCCCGGGCTTGGGTCTAGCCACGCCCCTAGCGCCACTGGCTCGGGGGTCGGGTCGCTGTACCTGGGTTACCACGCTAGGCCCGAAAAGGGCCACGTGTGCGGGGTCCAACCTCCCCGAAGCAGCCTTCTGAGTGGGCGTGAAGGCTGCTGGTTGCATTCCGGGAGACAGGCCTGATGGGGCTTGAGGACCCTGGCAGCCATTCTGGCGGGGGTCACGTCCCTGCGCTCTGGCCCCGGCCCTCTTCCCAGCCCGGGCTTGGGTCTAGCCACGCCCCTAGCGCCACTGGCCCGGGGGTCGGGTCGCTGTACCTGGGTTACCACGGCAGGCTGGAAAAGGGCCACGTCTGAGGGGTCCAGTCTCCCCGAAGCAGCCTTCCGAGTGGGCGTGAAGGCTGCTGGTTGCATTCTGGGAGACAGGCCTGATCGGGCTTGAGGACCCTGGCAGCCATTCTGCCGGGGGTCACGTCCCTGCGCGCCGGCCCCGCCCCTCTTCCCGGCCCGGGCTTGTGTCTAGCCACGCCCCTAGTGCCACTGGCTCGTGGGTTATACTGCTGTACCAGGGTTACCACGCTAGGCCCGAAAAGGGCTATGCGTGGGGGTTCCAGCCTCCCCGAAGCAGCCTTCTGAGTTGGCGTGAACGCTGCTGGTTGCATTCCGGGAGACAGGCTTGATGGGCTTGAGGACCCCGGCAACCATTCTGCCGGGGAGTCACGTCCCCGCTCGCTGGCCCCGCCCCTCTTCCCAGCCATTTCTTGGGTCTAGCCTCGCCCCTAGCGACACTGGCCCGGGGATCGTGTCGCTGTACCTGGGTTACCACGCTAGGCCCGAAAAGGGCCACGTGTGCGGGGTCCAACCTCCCCGAAGCAGCCTTCTGAGTGGGCGTGAAGGCTGCTGGTTGCATTCCTGGAGACAGCTTGATCGGGCTTGAGGACCCCGGCAACCATTCTGCCGGGGAGTCACGTCCCCGCTCGCTGGCCCCGCCCCTCTTCCCAGCCATGTCTTGGGTCTAGCCTCGCCCCTAGCGACACTGGCCCGGGGATCGTGTCGCTGTACCTGGGTTACCACGCTAGGCCCGAAAAGGGCCACGTGTGCGGGGTCCAACCACCCCGAAGCAGCCTTCTGAGTGGGCGTGAAGGCTGCTGGTTGCATTCCTGGAGACAGCTTGATCGGGCTTGAGGATCCTGGCAGCCATTCTGCCGGGGGTCACGTCCCCGCGCGACGGCCCTGCCCCTCTTCCCAGCCATGTCTTGGGTCTAGCCACGCCCCTAGCGCCACTGGCCCGGGGGTCGGGTCGCTGTACCTGGGTTACCACACTAGGCCCGAAAAGGGCCACGTGTGAGGGGTCCAGCCTCCCCGAAGCAGCCTTCCGAGTGGGCGTGAAGGCTGCTGGTTGCATTCTGGGAGACAGGCCTGATCGGGCTTGAGGACCCTGGCAGCCATTCTGCCGGTGGTCACGTCCCTGCGCGCCGGCCCCGCCCCTCTTCCCGGCCCGGGCTTGTGTCTAGCCACGCCCCTAGTGCCACTGGCTCGTGAGTTAGACTGCTGTACCAGGGTTACCACGCTAGGCCCGAAAAGGGCCAGGCGTGGAGTGTCCAGCCTCCCCGAAGCAGCCTTCTGAGTTGGCGTGAAGAATGCTGGTTGCATTCCAGGAGACAGGCCTGATGAGGCTTGAGGACACCGGCAGCCATTCTGCCAGGGGTCACGTCCCTGCGCTCCGGCCCCGCCCCTCTTCTTGGCCCGGGCTTGGGTCTAGCCTCACCCCTAGCGCCACTGGCCCGGGGGTCGGGTCGCTGTACCAGGGTTACCTTGCTAGGCCCGAAAAGGGCCATGCTTGGGGGGTCCAGCCTCCCCGAAGCAGTCTTCTGAGTGGGCGTGAAGGCTGCTGGTTGCATTCCGGGAGACAGGCCTGATGGGGCTTGAGGACGCTGGCAGCCATTCTGCCAGGGGTCACGTCCCTGCGCTCCGGCCCCGCCCCACTTCTTGGCCCGGGCTTGGGTCTAGCCTCACCCCTAGCGCCACTGGCCCTGGTGTCGGGTTGCTGCACCTGGATTACCACGCTAGGCCCGAAAAGGGCCACGTGTGGGGGGTCGAGCCTCTAAGAAGCAGTCTTCCGAGAGGGCGTGAAGGCTGCTGGTTGCATTCCGGGAGACAGGCCTGATTGGGCTTGAGGACCCTGGCAGCCATTCTGGCGGGGGTTAAGTCCCCGCACGACGGCCCCGGGCCTCTTCCCAGCCAGGGCTTGGGTATAGCCACGCCCCTAGCGCAACTGGCCCAGGTGTCGGGTCACTGTACCTGGGTTACCACGCTAGGCCCGAAAAGGGCAAGGCGTGGGGTTCCAGCCTCCCCAAAGCAGCCTTCCAGGTGGGCGTGAAGGCTGCTGGTTGCATTCTGGGAGACAGGCCTGATGGGGCTTGAGGACCCTTGCAGCCATTCTGCTGGGGGTTACGTCCCCACGCGCCGGCCTCGCCCCTCTTCTTTGCCCGGGCTTGGGTCTAGCCATGCCCCTAGCGCCACAGGCCCGGGGGTCGGGTCGCTGTACCTGGGTTACCACGCTAGGCCCGAAAAAGGCCACGTGTGGGGGTCTAGCCTCCCCGAAGCAGTCTTCCGAGAGGGCGTGAAGGCTGCTGGTTGCATTCTGGGAGACAGGCCTGATCGAGCTTGAGGACCCTTGCAGCCATTCTGCCGGGGGTCACGTCCCTGCACGCCGGCCCCGCCCCAATTCCCAGCCCGGCCTTGTGTCTAGCCACGCCCCTAGCGCCACTGTCCCAGGTGTCGGGTCGCTGTACCAGGTTTACCACGCTAAGCCCGAAAAGGGCCATGTGTGGGGCGTTCAGCCTCCCCGAAACAGCCTTCAGTGTGGGCGTGAAAGCTGCTGGTTGCATTCTGGGAGACAGGCCTGATGGGGCTTGAGACCCCGGGAGCCATTCTGCCGGGGGTCACGCCCTTGCTGGCCGGCCCGCCACTCTTCCCGGCCTGGGCTTGTGTCTAGCAACGCCCCTAGCGCCACTGGCCCGGGGGTCGGGTCGCTGTACCTGGGTTACCACGCTAGGCCCGGAAAGGGCTATGCGTGGGGGGTCCAGCCTCCCCGAAGCAGCCTTCTGAGTGGGCGTGAACGCTGCTGGTTGCATTCCGGGAGACAGGCTTGATGGGCTTGAGGACCCCGGCAACCATTCTGCCGGGGAGTCACGTACCCGCTCGCTGGCCCCGCCCCTCTTCCCAGCCATTTCTTGGGTCTAGCCACGCCCCTAGCGACACTGGCCCGGGGATCGTGTTGCTGTACCTGGGTTACCACGCTAGGCCCGAAAAGGGCCACAAGTGGGGGGTCCAGCTCCCCGAAGCAGCCTTCCGAATGGGCGTGAAGGCTGCTGGTTGCATTCCGGGAGACAGGCCTGATCGAGCTTGAGGACCCTTGCAGCCATTCTGCCGGGGGTCACGTCCCTGCACGCCGGCCCCGCCCCAATTCCCAGCCCGGGCTTGTGTCTAGCCACGCCCCTAGCGCCACTGTCCCGGGGGTCGGGTCACTGTACCTGGTTTACCACGCTAAGCCCGAAAAAGGCCATGTGTGGGGGGTCCAGCCTCCCCGAAACAGCCTTCCGAGTGGGCGTGAAAGCTGCTGGTTGCATTCTGGGAGACAGGCCTGATGGGGCTTGAGACCCCAGGAGCCATTCTGCCGGGGGTCACGTCCTTGCTGGCCGGCCCCGCCACTCTTCCCGGCCCGGGCTTGGGTCTAGCAACGCCCCTAGCGCCACTGGACCGGGGGTCGGGTCGCTGTACCTGGGTTACCACACTAGGCCCGAAAAGGGCCACGTGTGAGGGGTCCAGCCTCCCCGAAGCAGCCTTCCTGAGTGGGCATGAAGGCTGCTGGTTGCATTCTGGGAGACAGCTTGATCGGGCTTAAGGACCCCGGCAGCCATTCTGCCGGGGGTCACGTCCCCGTGGGCCGACCCCGCCAATCTTCCAGGCCTGGGCTTGGGTCTAGCCACGCCCCTAGCGCCACTGGCCCGGGGGTCGGGTCGCTGTACCTGGTTTACCACGCTAGGCCCGAAAAGGGCAAAGCGTGGGGGGTCCAGCCTACCCGAACCAGCCTTTGAGTGGGCGTGAAGGCTGCTGGTTGCATTCCTGGAGACAGGCTTGATCGGGCTTGAGGACCCCGACAGACATTCTGCCAGGGGTCACGTCCCCGCGTGCCGGCCCCCCCCTCTTCCCGCCCTGGGCTTGGGTCTAGCCACGCCCCTAGCGCCACTGGCCCGGGGGTCGGGTCGCTGTACCTGGGTTACCACGCTAGGCCCGAAATAGGCCACGTGTGGGGGGGTCCAGCCTCCCCGAACCAGCCTCCCGAGTGGGCGTGAAGGCTGCTGGTTGCATTCTGGGAGACAGGCCTGATACGGCTTGAGGACCCTTGCAGCCATTCTGCCGGGGGTCACGTCCCTGCGCGCCGGCCCCGCCCCAATTCCCAGCCCGGCCTTGTGTCTAGCCACGCCCCTAGCGCCACTATCCCGGGGGTCGAGTCACTGTACCTGGTTGACCACGCTAAGCCCGAAAAGGGCCATGTGTGGGGGGTCCAGCCTCCCCGAAACAGCCTTCCGAGTGGGCGTGAAAGCTGCTGGTTGCATTCTGGGAGACAGGCCTGATGGGGCTTGAGACCCCGGGAGCCATTCTGCCGGGGGTCACGTCCTTGCTGGCCGGCCCCGCCACTCTTCCCGGCCTGGGCTTGGGTCTAGCAACGCCCCTAGCGCCACTGGCCTGGGGGTCGGGTCGCTGTACCTGGGTTACCACGCTAGGCCCGAAAAGGGCTATGCGTGGGGTGTCCAGCCTCCACGAAGCAGCCTTCTGAGTGGGCGTGAACGCTGCTGGTTGCATTCCGGGAGACAGGCTTGATGGGCTTGAGGACCCCGGCAACCATTCTGCCGGGGAGTCACGTCCCCGCTCGCTGGCCCCGCCCCTCTTCCCAGCCATTTCTTGGGTCTAGCCACGCCCCTAGCGACACTGGCCCGGGGATCGTGTCGCTGTACCTGGGTTACCACGCTAGGCCCGAAAAGGGCCACGTGTGCGGGGTCCAACCTCCCCGAAGCAGCCTTCTGAGTGGGCGTGAAGGCTGCTGGTTGCATTCCTGGAGACAGCTTGATCGGGCTTGAGGATCCTGGCAGCCATTCTGCCGGGGGTCACGTCCCCGCGCGACGGCCCTGCCCCTCTTCCCAGCCCGGGCTTGGGTCTAGCCACGCCCCTAGCGCCACTGGCCCGGGGGTCGGGTCGCTGTACCTGGGTTACCACACTAGGCCCGAAAAGGGCCACGTGTGAGGGGTCCAGCCTCCCCGAAGCAGCCTTCCGAGTGGGCGTGAAGGCTGCTGGTTGCATTCTGGGAGACAGGCCTGATCGGGCTTCAGGACCCTGGGAGCCATTCTGCCGGGGGTCACGTCCCTGCACGCCGGCCCCGCCCATTTTCCCGGCCCGGGCTTGTGTCTAGCCACGCCCCTAGTGCCACTGGCTCGTGGGTTAGACTGCTGTACCAGGGTTACCACGCTAGGCCCGAAAAGGGACAGGCGTGGAGTGTCCAGTCTCCCCGAAGCAGCCTTCTGAGTTGGCGTGAAGAATGCTGGTTGCATTCCAGGAGACAGGCCTGATGGGGCTTGAGGACCCTGGCTGCCATTCTGCCGGGGGTCACGTCCCTGCACGCCGGCCCCGCCCCTCTTCCCGGGCCGGGCTTGGGTCTAGCCACGCCCCTAGCGCCACTGGCTCGGGGGTCAGGTCGCTGTACCTGGGTTACCACACTAGGCCCGAAAAGGGCCATGCGTGTGGTGGGTCCAGCCTCCCCGAAGCAGCCACCCTGAGTGGGCGTGAAGGCTGCTGGTTGCATTCTGGGAGACAGCTTGATCGGGCTTAAGGACCCCGGCAGCCATTCTGCCGGGTGTCACGTCCCTGTGGGCCGGCCCCGCCATCTTCCAGGCCTGGGCTTATGTCTAGCCATGCCCCTAGCGCCACTGGCCCGGGGGTCGGGTCGCTGTACCTGGGTTACCACGCTAGGCCCGAAAAGGGCCACGTGTGGTGGGTCCAGCCTCCCCGAAGCAACCTTCCTGAGTGGGCATGAAGGCTGCTGGTTGCATTCTGGGAGACAGCTTGATCGGGATTAAGGACCCCAGCAGCCATTCTGGCGGGTGTCACGTCCCTGTGGGCCGGCCCCGCCAATCTTCCAGGCCTGGGCTTGGGTCTAGCCACGCCCCTAGCGCCACTGGCCCGGGGGTCGGGTCGCTGTACAAGGGTTTCCACGGCAGGTTGGAAAAGGGCCACTTATTGGTGGTCCAGCCTTCCCGAAGCAGCCTTCCGAGTGGGCGTGAAGGCTGCTGGTTGCATTCCGGGAGACAGGCCTGATACGGCTTGAGGACAACGGCAGCCATTCTGCTGTGGGTCACGTCCGTGCGCACCGGCCCCGCCCCTCTTCCCGGCCAGGGCTTGGTTCTAGCCACGCCCCTAGCGCCACTGTCCCGGGTGTCGGGTCGCTGTACCTAGGTTACCACGCTAGGCCCGAAAAAGGGCCATGTGTGGGGGGTCCAGCCTCCCCGAAACAGCCTTCTGAGTGGGCGTGAAGGCTGCTGGTTGCATCCCGGGAGACAGGCATGATCGGGCTTGAGGACCCCGGCAGCCATTCTGCAGGGGGTCACGTCCCTGCGCTCCGGCCCCGCCCCTCTTCCCAGCCCGGGCTTGGGTCTAGCCACGCCCCTAGTGCCACTGGCTCGTGGGTTAGATTGCTGTACCAGGGTTACCACGCTAGGCCCGAAAAGGGCCAGGCGTGGGGGGTCCAGCCTCCCCGAAGCAGCCTTCTGAGTTGGCGTGAAGAATGCTGGTTGCATTCCAGGAGACAGGCCTGATCAGGCTTGAGGACACCGGCAGCCATTCTGCCAGGGGTCAAGTCCCTGCGCTCCGGCCCCGCCCCTCTTCCTGGCCTGGGCTTGAGTCTAGCCATGCCCCTAGCGCCACTTGGCCGGGGGTCGGGTCGCTGTACATGGGTTACCACGGCAGGTTGGAAAAGGGCCATGTATTGGTGGTCCAGCCTCCCCGAAGCAGCCTTCTGAGTGGACGTGAAGGCTGCTGGTTGCATTCTGGGAGACACGCCTGATGGGGCTTGAGGACCCCGGGAGCCATTCTGCCGGGGGTTTTGTCCTCGTGCCGGCCCCGCCCCTCTTCCCGGCCTGAGCTTGGTTCTAGCCACGCCCCTAGTGCCACTGGCCCGGGGGTCGGGTCACTGTACCTGGGTTACCACGCTAGGCCAGAAAAGGGCCACGTGTGGGGGGTCGAGCCTCTAAGAAGCAGCCTTCCGAGAGGGCGTGAAGGCTGCTGGTTGCATTCTGGGAGACAGCCTTGATGTGGTGTGAGGACCCCGGCAGCCATTCTTTCGGGAGTCACGTCTCCATGCGCCGGCCCCGCTCCTCTCCCTGGCCCGGGCACGGGTCTAGCCACGCCCCTAGCACCACTGGCCCGGGGTCAGGTTGCTGTACCAGGGTTTCCACGGCAGGTTGGAAAAGGGCCACGTATTGGTGGTCCAGCCTTCCCGAAGCAGCCTTCCGAGTGGGCTTGAAGGCTGCTGGTTGCATGCCGGGAGACAGGCCTGATACGGCTTGAGGACAACGGCAGCCATTCTGCCGTGGGTCTCGTCCGTGCGCACCGGCCCCGCCCCTCTTCCCGGCCTGGGCTTGGTTCTAGCCACGCCCCTAGCGCCACTGTCCCGGGTGTCGGGTCGCTGTACCTGGGTTACCACGCTAGGCCCGAAAAAGGGCCATGTGTGGGGGGTCCAGCCTCCCCGAAACAGCCTTCTGAGTGGGCGTGAAGGCTGCTGGTTGCATTCCGGGAGACAGGCATGATCGGGCTTGAGGACCCCGGCAGCCATTCTGCAGGGGGTCACGTCCCTGCGTGCCGGCCCCGCCCCTCTTCCCAGCCCGGGCTTGGGTCTAGCCACGCCCCTAGCGCCACCAGCCCGGGGGTCGTGTCGCTGTACCTGGGTTACCACGCTAGGCCCGAAAAGGGCCATGTGTGGGGGGTCCAGCCTCCCCGAAGCAGCCTTCCTGAGTGGGCGTGAAGGCTGCTGGTTGCATTTTGGGAGACAGGCCTGATCGGGCTTGAGGACCCTGGCAGCCATTCTGCTGGTGGTCACGTCCCCGCGTGCCGGCCCCGCCCCTCTTCCCGGCTTGGGCTTGGGTCTAGCCACGCGCCTAGAGCCACTGGCCCGAGGGTCGGGTCGCTGTACCTGGGTTACCACGCTAGGCCCGAAAAAGGCCACGTGTGGGGGGGTCCAGCCTCCCCGAACCAGCCTCCCGAGTGGGCGTGAAGGCTGCTGGTTGCATTCTGGGAGACAGGCCTGATGGGGCTTGAGACCTCGGGAGCCATTCTGCCGGGGGTCACGTCCCCGCTGGCCGGCCCCGCCAATCTTACCGACCCGGGCTTGGGTCTAGCCACGCCCCTAGAGCCACTGGCCCGGGGGTTGGGTCGCTGTACCTGGGTTACCACGCTAGGCCCGAACAGTGCCACGTGTGGGGGGTCCAGCCTCCCCGAAGCAGCCTTCTGAGTGGGCGTGAAGGCTGCTGGTTGCATTCTGGGAGACAGGCCTGATCGGGCTTGAGGACCCCGGCAGCCATTCTGCTTGGTTTCAGGTCCCCGCTCGCCCGGGCTTGGGTCTAGCCATGCCCGTAGCACTTCTGGCCCTGGGGTTGGGTCGCTGCACCTGGATTACCATGCTAGGCCGAAAAGGGCCACGCGTGGGGGGTCCAGCCTCCCCGAACCAGCCTTTGAGTGGGCGTGAAGGCTGCTGGTTGCATTCTGGGAGACAGGCCTGATGGGGCTTGAGGACCCTGGCTGCCATTCTGCCGGGGGTCACGTCCCTGCACGCCGGCCCCGCCCCTCTTCCCGGCCCGGGCTTGGGTCTAGCCACGCCCCTAGCGCCACTGTCCCGGGGGTCGGGTCGCTGTACCTGGGTTACCACGCTAGGCCTGAAAAGGGCAAAGCTTGGGGGGTCCAGCCTCCCGGAAGCAGTCTCCCAAGTTGGCGTGAAGGCTGCTGGTTGCATTCCAGGAGACAGGCCTGATGGGACTTGAGGACCCCGGCAGACATTCTGCCTGGGGTCAGGTCCCCGCTGGCCGGCCCCGCCCCTCTTCCCGGCCCTGGCTTGGGTCTAGCCACGCCCCTAGCGCCACAGGCCCGGGGGTCGGGTCGCTGTACCTGAGTTACCACACTAGGCCCGAAAAGGGCCATGCGTGTGGTGTGTCCAGCCTCCCCGAAGCAGCCTTCCTGAGTGGGCGTGAAGGCTGCTGATTGCATTCTGGGAGACAGCTTGATCGGGCTTAAGGACCCCGGCAGGATTCTGCCGGGGGTCACGTACCCGCTGTCCGGCCCCGCCAAACTTCCAGGCCTGGGCTTGGGTCTAGCCACGCCCCTAGCGCCACTGGCCCGGGGGTCAGGTCGCTGTACCTGGGTTACCACGCTAGGCCTGAAAAGGGCCACGTGTGGGGGGTCCAGCCTCCCCGAAGGAGCCTTCCAGAGTGGGCGTGAAGGCTGCTGGTTGCATTCTGGGAGACAGGCCTGATCGGGCTTGAGGACCATGGCAGCCATTCTGGCGGGGGTTACGTCTTCACACGCCGGCCCCGCCCCTCTTCCCGGCCCGGGCTTGGGTCTAGCCATGCCCCTAGCGCCACTGGCCCTGGGGTCGGGTCGCTGCACCTGGATTACCATGCTAGGCTGAAAAGGGCCACGCGTGGGGGTCCAGCCTCCCCGAAACAGCCTTCCAGAGTGGGCGTGAAGGCTGCTGGTTGCATTCCGTGAGACAGGCCTGATCGGGCTTGAGGACCCTGGCAGCCATTCTGGCGGGGGTTACGTCCCCACGTGCCGGCCCCGCCCCTCTTCTTGGCCCGGGCTTGAGTCTAGCCATGCCCCTAGCGCCACTGGTCCTTCTGTTGGGTCGCTGTACCTGGGTTACCACGCTAGGCCTGAAAAGGGCCACGCGTGGGGGGTCCAGCCCCCCCGAAGCAGCCTTCCTGAGTGGGCGTGAAGGCTGCTGGTTGCATTCTGGGAGACAGGCCTGATGGGGCTTGAGACCCCGGGAGCCATTCTGGCGGGGGTCACGTCCCTGCGCCGGCCCCGCCCCTCTTCCCGGCCTGGGCTTGGGTCTAGCCACGCCCCTAGCGCCACTGGCCTGGGGGTCGGGTCGCTGTACCTGGGTTACCACGCTAGGCCCGAAAAGGGCCATGTGTGGGGGGTCCAACCTCTCCGAAGCAGCCTTCTGAGTGGGCGTGAACGCTGCTGGTTGCATTCCAGGAGACAGGCCTGATGGGGCTTGAGGATCCTGGCAGCCATTCTGCCGGGGGTCACGTCCCCGCGCGACGGCCCTGCCCCTCTTCCCAGCCGGGGCTTGGGTCCAGCCACGCCCCTAGCGCCACTGGCCCAGGGGTCGTGTCGCTGTACCTGGGTTACCACACTAGGCCCGAAAAGGGCCACGTGTGGGAGGTCCAGCCTCCCCGAAGCAGCCTTCCTGAGTGGGCGTGAAGGCTGCTGGTTGCATTCTGGGAGACAGGCCTGATGGGGCTTGAGGACCGCGGCAGACATTCTGCCTGGGGTCAGGTCCCCATGCGCCGGCCCCGCCCCACTTCCCAGCCCTGGCTTGGGTCTAGCCACGCCCCTAGCGCCACTGGCCCTGGGGTCAGGTCGCTGTACCTGGGTTACCACACTAGGCCCGAAAAGGGCCACGTGTGGGGGGTCCAGCCTCCCCAAAGCAGCCTTCCTGAGTGGGCGTGAAGGCTGCTGGTTGCATTCGGGGGACAGGCCTGATGGGGATTGAGGACCCCGGCAGCCATTCTGCCTGGTGGTCACGTCCCCGCTGGCTGGCCTCGCCCATTTTCCCGGCCTGGGCTTGGGTCTTGCCACGCCCCTAGCGCCACTGAACCGGGGGTCGCGTCGCTGTACCTGGGTTACCACACTAGGCCCGAAAAGGGCCATGCGTGTGGTGGGTCCAGCCTCCCCGAAGCAGCCTTCCTGTGTGGGCGTGAAGGCTGCTGGTTGCATTCTGTGAGACAGCTTGATCGGGCTTAAGGACCCCGGCAGCCATTCTGCCTGGTGGTCACGTCCCCGCACGCCGGCCCCGCCCCTCTTCACGGCCTGGGCTTGGGTCTAGCCACGCCCCTAGCGCCACTGGCCCGGGGGTCGGGTCGCTGTACCTGGGTTACCACGCTAGGCCCGAAAAGGGCCATGTGTGGGGGGTCCAGCCTCCCCGAAGGAGCCTTCCGAGTGGGCATGAAGGCAGCTGGTTGCATTCCGGGAGACAGGACTGATGGGGCTTGAGGACCCCGGCAGACATTCTGCCAGGGGTCACGTCCCCGCGTGCCGGCCAAGCCCCTCTTCCCGGCCCGGGCTTGGGTCTTGCCACGCCCCTAGCGCCACTGGCCCGGGGCTCGGGTCGCTGTACCTGGGTTACCACACTAGGCCCGAAAAGGGCCATGCGTGTGGTGGGTCCAGCCTCCCCGAAGCAGCCTTCCTGAGTGGGCGTGAAGGCTGCTGGTTGCATTCTGGGAGACAGCTTGATCGGGCTTAAGGACCCCGGCAGCCATTCTGCTGGGGTTCACGTCCCCGCTGGCCGGCCCTGCCCCTCTTCCCTGCCCGGGCTTGGGTCTAGCCACGCCCCTAGCGCCACTGGCCAGGGGGTCGCGTCGCTGTACCTGGGTTACCACGCTAGGCCCAAAAAGGGCCACAAGTGGGGGGTCCAGCCTCCCCGAAGCAGCCTTCCTGAGTGGGCGTGAAGGCTGCTGGTTGCATTCTGGGAGACAGGCTTGATCGGGCTTGAGGACCCCGGCAGCCATTCTGCTTGGGGTCAGGTCCCCGCTGGCCGGCCCCGCCCCTCTTCTTGGCCTGGGCTTGGGTCTAGCCATGCCCTTAGCGACACTGGCCCTGGGGTCGCGTCGCTGTACCTGGGTTACCACGCTAGGCCTGAAAAGGGCCACGCGTGGGGGGTCCAGCCTCCCGGAAGCAGCCTTCCTGAGTGGGCGTGAAGGCTGCTGGTTGCATTCTGGGAGACAGGCATGATGGGGCTTGAGACCCCGGGAGCCATTCTGCCGGGGGTCACGTCCCTGCGCCGGCCCCGCCCCTCTTCCCGGCCTGGGCTTGGGTCTAGCCACGACCCTAGCGCCACTGGCCCGGGGGTCGGGTCGCTGTACCTGGGTTACCACGCTAGGCCTTAAAAGGGCAAAGCGTGGGGGGGTCCAGCCTCCCCGAAGCAGTCTTCCAAGTGGGCGTGAAGGCTGCTGGTTGCATTCCAGGAGACAGGCGTGATGGGGCTTGAGGACCGCGGCAGACATTCTGCCTGGGGTCAGGTCCCCATGCGCCGGCCCCGCCCCACTTCCCAGCCCTGGCTTGGGTCTAGCCACGCCCCTAGCGCCACTGGCCCGGGGGTCATGTCGCTGTACCTGGGTTACCACACTAGGCCCGAAAAGGGCCATGCGTGTGGTGTGTCCAGCCTCCCCGAAGCAGCCTTCCTGAGTGGGCGTGAAGGCTGCTGGTTGCATTCTGGGAGACAGCTTGATCGGGCTTAAGGACCCCGGCAGCCATTCTGCCGGGGGTCATGTCCCCGCTGTCCGGCCCCGCCAATCTTCCAGGCCTGGGCTTGGGTCTAGCCACGCCCCTAGCGCCACTGGCCCGGGGGTCATGTCGCTGTACCTGGGTTACCACGCTAGGCCTGAAAAGGGCCACGCGTGGGGGGTCCAGCCTCCCCGAAGCAGCCTTCCAGAGTGGGCGTGAAGGCTGCTGGTTGCATTCTGGGAGACAGGCTTGATGGGGCTTGAGGACCCTGGCTGCCATTCTGGCGGGGGTTACGTACTCACACGCCAGCCCCGCCCCTCTTCTTGGCCCGGGCTTGGGTCTAGCCATGCCCCTAGCGCCACTGGTCCTTCTGTTGGGTTGCTGCACCTGGATTACCATGCTAGGCCGAAAAGGGCCACGCGTGGGGGTCCAGCCTCCCCGAAACAGCCTTCCTGAGTGGGCGTGAAGGCTGCTGGTTGCATTCTGGGAGACAGGCCTGATCGGGCTTGAGGACCCCGGCAGCCATTCTGCTTGGGGTCAGGTCCCCGCTGGCCGGCCCCGCCCCTCTTCCCAGCCCGGGCTTGGGTCTAGCCATGCCCGTAGCACTTCTGGCCCTGGGGTTGGGTCGCTGCACCTGGATTACCATGCTAGGCCGAAAAGGACCACGCGTGGGGGTCCAGCCTCCCCGAAACAGCCTTCCAGAGTGGGCGTGAAGGCTGCTGGTTGCATTCCGTGAGACAGGCCTGATCGGGCTTGAGGACCCTGGCAGCCATTCTGGCGGGGGTTACGTCCCCACGCGCCGGCCCCGCCCCTCTTCTTGGCCCGGACTTTGGTCTAGCCATGCCTCTAGCGCCACTGGCCTGGGGGTCGGGTTGCTGTACCTGGGTTACCACACTAGGCCTGAAAAGGGCCACGCGTGGGGGGTCCAGCCTCCCCGAAGCAGCCTTCCTGAGTGGGCGTGAAGGCTGCTGGTTGCATTCCGTGAGACAGGCCTGATCGGGCTTGAGGACCCCGGCAGCCATTCTGGCGGGGGTTACGTACTCACACGCCGGCCCCGCCCCTCTTCTTGGCCCGGGCTTGAGTCTAGCCATGCCCCTAGCGCCACTGGTCCTTCTGTTGGGTCGCTGCACCTGGATTACCATGCTAGGCCGAAAAGGGCCACGCGTGGGGGTCCAGCCTCCCCGAAACAGCCTTCCTGAGTGGGCGTGAAGGCTGCTGGTTGCATTCTGGGAGACAGGCCTGATCGGGCTTGAGGAACACGGCAGACATTCTGGCGGGGGTTGCGTCCCCACGCGCCGGCCCCGCCCCTCTTCTTGGCCCGGGCTTGCGTTTAGCCATGCCCCTAGCACCACCAGCCCGGGGGTCGGGTCGCTGTACCTGGGTTACCACACTAGGCCCGAAAAAGGCCACGTGTGGGGGGTCCAGCCTCCCCGAAGCAGCCTTCCTGAGTGGGCGTGAAGGCTGCTGGTTGCATTTCGGGAGACAGGCCTGATCGGGCTTGAGGACCCCGGCAGCCATTCTGCCTGGTGGTCACGTCCCCGCTGGCCGGCCCCGCCCCTTTTCCTGGCCTGGGCTTGGGTCTTGCCACGCCCCTAGCGCCACTGGCCTGGGGGTCGGGTCGCTGTACCTGGGTTACCACGCTAGGCCTGAAAAGGGCCACGCGTGGGGGGTCCAGCCTCCCCGAAGCAGCCTTCCTGAGTGGGCGTGAAGGCTGCTGGTTGCATTCTGGGAGACAGGCCTGATGGGGCTTGAGACCCCGGGAGCCATTCTGCCGGGGGTCACGTCCCTGCGCCGGCCCCGCCCCTCTTCCCGGCCTGGGCTTGGGTCTAGCCACACCCCTAGCGCCACTGGCCCAGAGGTCGGGTCGCTGTACCTGGGTTACCACGCTAGGCCTGAAAAGGGCCACGCGTGGGGGGTCCAGCCTCCCCGAAGCAGCCTTCCTGAGTGGGCGTGAAGGCTGCTGGTTGCATTCTGGGAGACAGGCCTGATGGGGCTTGAGGACCGCGGCAGACATTCTGCCTGGGGTCAGGTCCCCATGCGCCGGCCCCGCCCCTCTTCCCGGCCCTGGCTTGGGTCTAGCCACGCCCCTAGCGCCACTGTCCCGGGGGTCATGTCGCTGTACCTGGGTTACCACACTAGGCCCGAAAAGGGCCATGCGTGTGGTGTGTCCAGCCTCCCCGAAGCAGCCTTCCTGAGTGGGCGTGAAGGCTGCTGGTGGCATTCTGGGAGACAGCTTGATCGGGCTTAAGGACCCCGGCAGCCATTCTGCCGGGGGTCATGTCCCCGCTGTCCGGCCCCGCCAATCTTCCAGGCCTGGGCTTGGGTCTAGCCACGCCCCTAGTGCCACTGGCCCGGGGGTCATGTCGCTGTACTTGGGTTACCACGCTAGGCCTGAAAAGGGCCACGCGTGGGGGGTCCAGCCTCCCCGAAGCAGCCTTCCAGAGTGGGCGTGAAGGCTGCTGGTTGCATTCTGGGAGACAGGCCTGATGGGGCTTGAGGAAACTGGCTGCCATTCTGGCGGGGGTTACGTACTCACACGCCGGCCCCGCCCCTCTTCTTGGCCCGGGCTTGGGTCTAGCCATGCCCCTAGCGCCACTGGTCCTTCTGTTGGGTCGCTGC
This sequence comes from Ochotona curzoniae, assembly GCF_017591425.1. NCBI lineage: Eukaryota > Metazoa > Chordata > Mammalia > Lagomorpha > Ochotonidae > Ochotona > Ochotona curzoniae. Next base: position 367,652 of record NW_024464965.1, on the reverse strand, counting down.
ACCTGGATTACCATGCTAGGCCGAAAAGGGCCACGCGTGGGGGTCCAGCCTCCCCGAAACAGCCTTCCTGAGTGGGCGTGAAGGCTGCTGGTTGCATTCTGGGAGACAGGCCTGATCGGGCTTGAGGACCCCGGCAGCCATTCTGCTTGGGGTCAGGTCCCCGCTGGCCGGCCCCGCCCCTCTTCCCAGCCCGGGCTTGGGTCTAGCCATGCCCGTAGCACTTCTGGCCCTGGGGTCGGGTCGCTGTACCTGGGTTACCACGCTAGACCTGAAAAGGGCCACGCGTGGGGGGTCCAGCCTCCCCGAACCAGCCTTTGAGTGGGCGTGAAGGCTGCTGGTTGCATTCTGGGAGACAGGCCTGATGGGGCTTGAGGACCCTGGCTGCCATTCTGGCGGGGGTCACGTCCCTGCACGCCGGCCCCGCCCCTCTTCCCGGCCCGGGCTTGGGTCTAGCCATGCCCCTAGCGCCACTGGCCCGGGGGTCGGGTCGCTGTACCTGGGTTACCACGCTAGGCCTGAAAAGGGCAAAGCTTGGGGGGTCCAGCCTCCCGGAAGCAGTCTCCCAAGTTGGCGTGAAGGCTGCTGGTTGCATTCCAGGAGACAGGCCTGATGGGGCTTGAGGACCCCGGCAGACATTCTGCCTGGGGTCAGGTCCCCGCTGGCCGGCCCCGCCCCTCTTCCCAGCCCTGGCTTGGGTCTAGCCACGCCCCTAGCGCCACAGGCCCGGGGGTCGGGTCGCTGTACCTGAGTTACCACACTAGGCCCGAAAAGGGCCATGCGTGTGGTGTGTCCAGCCTCCCCGAAGCAGCCTTCCTGAGTGGGCGTGAAGGCTGCTGGTTGCATTCTGGGAGACAGCTTGATCGGGCTTAAGGACCCCGGCAGGATTCTGCCGGGGGTCACGTACCCGCTGTCCGGCCCCGCCAAACTTCCAGGCCTGGGCTTGGGTCTAGCCACGCCCCTAGCGCCACTGGCCCGGGGGTCAGGTCGCTGTACCTGGGTTACCACGCTAGGCCTGAAAAGGGCCACGTGTGGGGGGTCCAGCCTCCCCGAAGCAGCCTTCCAGAGTGGGCGTGAAGGCTGCTGGTTGCATTCTGGGAGACAGGCCTGATCGGGCTTGAGGACCCTGGCAGCCACTCTGCCGGGGGTCACGTCCCTGCATGCCGGCCCCGCCCCTCTTCCCGGCCCGGGCTTGGGTCTAGCCACGCCCCTAGCGCCACTGGCCCGGGGGTCGGGTCGCTGTACCTGGGTTACCACGCTAGGCCCGAAAAGGGCACAGTGTGGGGGTCCAGCCTCCCAGAAGCAGTCTTCCGATTGGGCGTGAAGGCTGCTGGTTGCATTCTGGGAGACAGGCCTGATCGGGCTTGAGGACCCTGGCAGCCATTCTGGCGGGGGTTACGTCCCCACGTGCCGGCCCCGCCCCTCTTCTTGGCCCGGGCTTGGGTCTAGCCATGCCCCTAGCGCCACTGGTCCTTCTGTTGGGTCGCTGTACCTGGGTTACCACGCTAGGCCTGAAAAGGGCCACGCGTGGGGTTCCAGCCCCCCCGAAGCAGCCTTCCTGAGTGGGCGTGAAGGCTGCTGGTTGCATTCTGGGAGACAGGCCTGATGGGGCTTGAGACCCCTGGAGCCATTCTGGCGGGGGTCACGTCCCTGCGCCGGCCCCGCCCCTCTTCCCGGCCTGGGCTTGGGTCTAGCCACGCCCCTAGCGCCACTGGCCTGGGGGTCGGGTCGCTGTACCTGGGTTACCACGCTAGGCCCGAAAAGGGCCATGTGTGGGGGGTCCAACCTCTCCGAAGCAGCCTTCTGAGTGGGCGTGAACGCTGCTGGTTGCATTCCAGGAGACAGGCCTGATGGGGCTTGAGGATCCTGGCAGCCATTCTGCCGGGGGTCACGTCCCCGCGCGACGGCCCTGCCCCTCTTCCCAGCCCGGGCTTGGGTCCAGCCACGCCCCTAGCGCCACTGGCCCAGGGGTCGTGTCGCTGTACCTGGGTTACCACACTAGGCCCGAAAAGGGCCACGTGTGGGAGGTCCAGCCTCCCCGAAGCAGCCTTCCTGAGTGGGCGTGAAGGCTGCTGGTTGCATTCCGGGAGACAGGCCTGATGGGGCTTGAGGACCCCGACAGTCATTCTGCCGGGGGTCAGGTCCCCGCTGGCCGGCCCCGCCCCTCTTCCCGGCCCGGGCTTGGGTCTAGCCACGCCCCTAGCGCCACTGGCCCGGGGGTTGGGTCGCTGTACCTGGGTTACCACGCTAGGCCCGAAAAGGGCAAAGCGTGGGGGGGTCCCGCCTCCCCGAAGCAGTCTTCCAAGTGGGCGTGAAGGCTGCTGGTTGCATTCTGGGAGACAGGCCTGATGGGGCTTGAGGACCGCGGCAGACATTCTGCCTGGGGTCAGGTCCCCATGCGCCGGCCCCGCCCCACTTCCCAGCCCTGGCTTGGGTCTAGCCACGCCCCTAGCGCCACTGGCCCTGGGGTCAGGTCGCTGTACCTGGGTTACCACACTAGGCCCGAAAAAGGCCACGTGTGGGGGGTCCAGCCTCCCCAAAGCAGCCTTCCTGAGTGGGCGTGAAGGCTGCTGGTTGCATTCGGGGGACAGGCCTGATGGGGATTGAGGACCCCGGCAGCCATTCTGCCTGGTGGTCACGTCCCCGCTGGCTGGCCTCGCCCATTTTCCCGGCCTGGGCTTGGGTCTTGCCACGCCCCTAGCGCCACTGAACCGGGGGTCGCGTCGCTGTACCTGGGTTACCACACTAGGCCCGAAAAGGGCCATGCGTGTGGTGGGTCCAGCCTCCCCGAAGCAGCCTTCCTGTGTGGGCGTGAAGGCTGCTGGTTGCATTCTGTGAGACAGCTTGATCGGGCTTAAGGACCCCGGCAGCCATTCTGCCTGGTGGTCACGTCCCCGCACGCCGGCCCCGCCCCTCTTCACGGCCTGGGCTTGGGTCTAGCCACGCCCCTAGCGCCACTGCCCCGGGGGTCGGGTCGCTGTACCTGGGTTACCACGCTAGGCCCGAAAAGGGCCATGTGTGGGGGGTCCAGCCTCCCCGAAGGAGCCTTCCGAGTGGGCATGAAGGCAGCTGGTTGCATTCCGGGAGACAGGACTGATGGGGCTTGAGGACCCCGGCAGACATTCTGCCAGGGGTCACGTCCCGCGTGCCGGCCAAGCCCCTCTTCCCGGCCCGGGCTTGGGTCTTGCCACGCCCCTAGCGCCACTGGCCCGGGGCTCGGGTCGCTGTACCTGGGTTACCACACTAGGCCCGAAAAGGGCCATGCGTGTGGTGGGTCCAGCCTCCCCGAAGCAGCCTTCCTGAGTGGGCGTGAAGGCTGCTGGTTGCATTCTGGGAGACAGCTTGATCGGGCTTAAGGACCCCGGCAGCCATTCTGCTGGGGGTCACGTCCCCGCTGGCCGGCCCTGCCCCTCTTCCCTGCCCGGGCTTGGGTCTAGCCACGCCCCTAGCGCCACTGGCCAGGGGGTCGGGTCGCTGTACCTGGGTTACCACGCTAGGCCCAAAAAGGGCCACAAGTGGTGTGTCCAGCCTCCCCGAAGCAGCCTTCCTGAGTGGGCGTGAAGGATGCTGGTTGCATTCTGGGAGACAGGCTTGATCGGGCTTGAGGACCCCGGCAGCCATTCTGCTTGGGGTCAGGTCCCCGCTGGCCGGCCCCGCCCCTCTTCTTGGCCTGGGCTTGGGTCTAGCCATGCCCTTAGCGACACTGGCCCTGGGGTCGTGTCGCTGTACCTGGGTTACCACGCTAGGCCTGAAAAGGGCCACGCGAGGGGGGTCCAGCCTCCCCGAAGCAGCCTTCCTGAGTGGGCGTGAAGGCTGCTGGTTGCATTCTGGGAGACAGGCCTGATGGGGCTTGAGACCCCGGGAGCCATTCTGGCGGGGGTCACGTCCCTGCGCCGGCCCCGCCCCTCTTCCCGGCCTGGGCTTGGGTCTAGCCACGACCCTAGCGCCACTGGCCCGGGGGTCGGGTCGCTGTACCTGGGTTACCACGCTAGGCCTTAAAAGGGCAAAGCGTGGGGGGGTCCAGCCTCCCCGAAGCAGTCTTCCAAGTGGGCGTGAAGGCTGCTGGTTGCATTCCAGGAGACAGGCGTGATGGGGCTTGAGGACCGCGGCAGACATTCTGCCTGGGGTCAGGTCCCCATGCGCCGGCCCCGCCCCACTTCCCAGCCCTGGCTTGGGTCTAGCCACGCCCCTAGCGCCACTGTCCCGGGGGTCATGTCGCTGTACCTGGGTTACCACACTAGGCCCGAAAAGGGCCATGCGTGTGGTGTGTCCAGCCTCCCCGAAGCAGCCTTCCTGAGTGGGCGTGAAGGCTGCTGGTTGCATTCTGGGAGACAGCTTGATCGGGCTTAAGGACCCCGGCAGCCATTCTGCCGGGGGTCATGTCCCCGCTGTCCGGCCCCGCCAATCTTCCAGGCCTGGGCTTGGGTCTAGCCACGCCCCTAGCGCCACTGGCCCGGGGGTCATGTCGCTGTACTTGGGTTACCACGCTAGGCCTGAAAAGGGCCACGCGTGGGGGGTCCAGCCTCCCCGAAGCAGCCTTCCAGAGTGGGCGTGAAGGCTGCTGGTTGCATTCTGGGAGACAGGCCTGATGGGGCTTGAGGACCCTGGCTGCCATTCTGGCGGGGGTTACGTACTCACACGCCAGCCCCGCCCCTCTTCTTGGCCCGGGCTTGGGTCTAGCCATGCCCCTAGCGCCACTGGTCCTTCTGTTGGGTTGCTGCACCTGGATTACCATGCTAGGCCGAAAAGGGCCACGCGTGGGGGTCCAGCCTCCCCGAAACAGCCTTCCTGAGTGGGCGTGAAGGCTGCTGGTTGCATTCTGGGAGACAGGCCTGATCGGGCTTGAGGAACACGGCAGACATTCTGGCGGGGGTTGCGTCCCCACGCGCCGGCCCCGCCAATCTTCCAGGCCCGGGCTTGGGTCTAGCCATGCCTCTAGCGCCACTGGCCTGGGGATCGGGTCGCTGTACCTGGGTTACCACACTAGGCCCGAAAAAGGCCACGTGTGGGGGGTCCAGCCTCCCCGAAGCAGCCTTCCTGAGTGGGCGTGAAGGCTGCTGGTTGCATTTCGGGAGACAGGCCTGATCGGGCTTGAGGACCCCGGCAGCCATTCTGCCTGGTGGTCACGTCCCCGCTGGCCGGCCCCGCCCCTTTTCCCGGCCTGGGCTTGGGTCTTGCCACGCCCCTAGCGCCACTGGCCTGGGGGTCGTGTCGCTGTACCTGGGTTACCACACTAGGCCTGAAAAGGGCCACGCGTGGGGGGTCCAGCCTCCCCGAAGCAGCCTTCCTGAGTGGGCGTGAAGGCTGCTGGTTGCATTCTGGGAGACAGGCCTGATGGGGCTTGAGACCCCGGGAGCCATTCTGCCGGGGGTCACGTCCCTGCGCCGGCCCCGCCCCTCTTCCCGGCCTGGGCTTGGGTCTAGCCACACCCCTAGCGCCACTGGCCCGGGGGTCGGGTCGCTGTACCTGGGTTACCACGCTAGGCCTGAAAAGGGCCACGCGTGGGGGGTCCAGCCTCCCCGAAGCAGCCTTCCTGAGTGGGCGTGAAGGCTGCTGGTTGCATTCTGGGAGACAGGCCTAATGGGGCTTGAGGACCGCGGCAGACATTCTGCCTGGGGTCAGGTCCCCATGCGCCGGCCCCGCCCCTCTTCCCGGCCCTGGCTTGGGTCTAGCCACGCCCCTAGCGCCACTGTCCCGGGGGTCATGTCGCTGTACCTGGGTTACCACACTAGGCCCGAAAAGGGCCATGCGTGTGGTGTGTCCAGCCTCCCCGAAGCAGCCTTCCTGAGTGGGCGTGAAGGCTGCTGGTTGCATTCTGGGAGACAGCTTGATCGGGCTTAAGGACCCCGGCAGCCATTCTGCCGGGGGTCATGTCCCCGCTGTCCGGCCCCGCCAATCTTCCAGGCCTGGGCTTGGGTCTAGCCACGCCCCTAGCGCCACTGGCCCGGGGGTCATGTCGCTGTACTTGGGTTACCACGCTAGGCCTGAAAAGGGCCACGCGTGGGGGGTCCAGCCTCCCCGAAGCAGCCTTCCAGAGTGGGCGTGAAGGCTGCTGGTTGCATTCTGGGAGACAGGCCTGATGGGGCTTGAGGAAACTGGCTGCCATTCTGGCGGGGGTTACGTACTCACACGCCGGCCCCGCCCCTCTTCTTGGCCCGGGCTTGGGTCTAGCCATGCCCCTAGCGCCACTGGTCCTTCTGTTGGGTCGCTGCACCTGGATTACCATGCTAGGCCGAAAAGGGCCACGCGTGGGGGTCCAGCCTCCCCGAAACAGCCTTCCTGAGTGGGCGTGAAGGCTGCTGGTTGCATTCTGGGAGACAGGCCTGATCGGGCTTGAGGACCCCGGCAGCCATTCTGCTTGGGGTCAGGTCCCCGCTGGCCGGCCCCGCCCCTCTTCCCAGCCCGGGCTTGGGTCTAGCCATGCCCGTAGCACTTCTGGCCCTGGGGTCGGGTCGCTGTACCTGGGTTACCACGCTAGACCTGAAAAGGGACACGCGTGGGGGGTCCAGCCTCCCCGAACCAGCCTTTGAGTGGGCGTGAAGGCTGCTGGTTGCATTCCGTGAGACAGGCCTGATCGGGCTTGAGGACCCTGGCAGCCATTCTGGCGGGGGTTACGTCCCCACGCGCCGGCCCCGCCCCTCTTCTTGGCCCGGACTTTGGTCTAGCCATGCCTCTAGCGCCACTGGCCTGGGGGTCGGGTTGCTGTACCTGGGTTACCACACTAGGCCTGAAAAGGGCCACGCGTGGGGGGTCCAGCCTCCCCGAAGCAGCCTTCCTGAGTGGGCGTGAAGGCTGCTGGTTGCATTCCGTGAGACAGGCCTGATCGGGCTTGAGGACCCCGGCAGCCATTCTGGCGGGGGTTACGTACTCACACGCCGGCCCCGCCCCTCTTCTTGGCCCGGGCTTGAGTCTAGCCATGCCCCTAGCGCCACTGGTCCTTCTTTTGGGTCGCTGCACCTGGATTACCATGCTAGGCCGAAAAGGGCCACGCGTGGGGGTCCAGCCTCCCCGAAACAGCCTTCCTGAGTGGGCGTGAAGGCTGCTGGTTGCATTCTGGGAGACAGGCCTGATCGGGCTTGAGGAACACGGCAGACATTCTGGCGGGGGTTGCGTCCCCACGCGCCGGCCCCGCCAATCTTCCAGGCCCGGGCTTGGGTCTAGCCATGCCTCTAGCGCCACTGGCCTGGGGATCGGGTCGCTGTACCTGGGTTACCACACTAGGCCCGAAAAAGGCCACGTGTGGGGGGTCCAGCCTCCCCGAAGCAGCCTTCCTGAGTGGGCGTGAAGGCTGCTGGTTGCATTTCGGGAGACAGGCCTGATCGGGCTTGAGGACCCCGGCAGCCATTCTGCCTGGTGGTCACGTCCCCGCTGGCCGGCCCCGCCCCTTTTCCCGGCCTGGGCTTGGGTCTTGCCACGCCCCTAGCGCCACTGGCCTGGGGGTCGGGTCGCTGTACCTGGGTTACCACGCTAGGCCTGAAAAGGGCCACGCGTGGGGGGTCCAGCTTCCCCGAAGCAGCCTTCCTGAGTGGGCGTGAAGGCTGCTGGTTGCATTCTGGGAGACAGGCCTGATGGGGCTTGAGAGCCCGGGAGCCATTCTGCCGGGGGTCACGTCCCTGCGCCGGCCCCGCCCCTCTTCCCGGCCTGGGCTTGGGTCTAGCCACACCCCTAGCGCCACTGGCCCGGGGGTCGGGTCGCTGTACCTGGGTTACCACGCTAGGCCTGAAAAGGGCCACGCGTGGGGGGTCCAGCCTCCCCGAAGCAGCCTTCCTGAGTGGGCGTGAAGGCTGCTGGTTGCATTCTGGGAGACAGGCCTGATGGGGCTTGAGGACCGCGGCAGACATTCTGCCTGGGGTCAGGTCCCCATGCGCCGGCCCCGCCCCTCTTCCCGGCCCTGGCTTGGGTCTAGCCACGCCCCTAGCGCCACTGTCCCGGGGGTCATGTCGCTGTACCTGGGTTACCACACTAGGCCCGAAAAGGGCCATGCGTGTGGTGTGTCCAGCCTCCCCGAAGCAGCCTTCCTGAGTGGGCGTGAAGGCTGCTGGTTGCATTCTGGGAGACAGCTTGATCGGGCTTAAGGACCCCGGCAGCCATTCTGCCGGGGGTCATGTCCCCGCTGTCCGGCCCCGCCAATCTTCCAGGCCTGGGCTTGGGTCTAGCCACGCCCCTAGCGCCACTGGCCCGGGGGTCATGTCGCTGTACTTGGGTTACCACGCTAGGCCTGAAAAGGGCCACGCGTGGGGGGTCCAGCCTCCCCGAAGCAGCCTTCCAGAGTGGGCGTGAAGGCTGCTGGTTGCATTCTGGGAGACAGGCCTGATGGGGCTTGAGGAAACTGGCTGCCATTCTGGCGGGGGTTACGTACTCACACGCCGGCCCCGCCCCTCTTCTTGGCCCGGGCTTGGGTCTAGCCATGCCCCTAGCGCCACTGGTCCTTCTGTTGGGTCGCTGCACCTGGATTACCATGCTAGGCCGAAAAGGGCCACGCGTGGGGGTCCAGCCTCCCCGAAACAGCCTTCCTGAGTGGGCGTGAAGGCTGCTGGTTGCATTCTGGGAGACAGGCCTGATCGGGCTTGAGGACCCCGGCAGCCATTCTGCTTGGGGTCAGGTCCCCGCTGGCCGGCCCCGCCCCTCTTCCCAGCCCGGGCTTGGGTCTAGCCATGCCCGTAGCACTTCTGGCCCTGGGGTCGGGTCGCTGTACCTGGGTTACCACGCTAGACCTGAAAAGGGACACGCGTGGGGGGTCCAGCCTCCCCGAACCAGCCTTTGAGTGGGCGTGAAGGCTGCTGGTTGCATTCTGGGAGACAGGCCTGATGGGGCTTGAGGACCCTGGCTGCCATTCTGGCGGGGGTCACGTCCCTGCACGCCGGCCCCGCCCCTCTTCCCGGCCCGGGCTTGGGTCTAGCCACGCCCCTAGCGCCACTGGCCCGGGGGTCGGGTCGCTGTACCTGGGTTACCACGCTAGGCCTGAAAAGGGCAAAGCTTGGGGGGTCCAGCCTCCCGGAAGCAGTCTCCCAAGTTGGCGTGAAGGCTGCTGGTTGCATTCCAGGAGACAGGCCTGATGGGGCTTGAGGACCCCGGCAGACATTCTGCCTGGGGTCAGGTCCCCGCTGGCCGGCCCCGCCCCTCTTCCCGGCCCTGGCTTGGGTCTAGCCACGCCCCTAGCGCCACAGGCCCGGGGGTCGGGTCGCTGTACCTGAGTTACCACACTAGGCCCGAAAAGGGCCATGCGTGTGGTGTGTCCAGCCTCCCCGAAGCAGCCTTCCTGAGTGGGCGTGAAGGCTGCTGGTTGCATTCTGGGAGACAGCTTGATCGGGCTTAAGGACCCCGGCAGGATTCTGCCGGGCGTCACGTACCCGCTGTCCGGCCCCGCCAAACTTCCAGGCCTGGGCTTGGGTCTAGCCACGCCCCTAGCGCCACTGGCCCGGGGGTCAGGTCGCTGTACCTGGGTTACCACGCTAGGCCTGAAAAGGGCCACGTGTGGGGGGTCCAGCCTCCCCGAAGCAGCCTTCCAGAGTGGGCGTGAAGGCTGCTGGTTGCATTCTGGGAGACAGGCCTGATCGGGCTTGAGGACCCTGGCAGCCATTCTGGCGGGGGTTACGTCTTCACACGCCGGCCCCGCCCCTCTTCCCGGCCCGGGCTTGGGTCTAGCCATGCCCCTAGCGCCACTGGCCCTGGGGTCGGGTCGCTGCACCTGGATTACCATGCTAGGCTGAAAAGGGCCACGCGTGGGGGTCCAGCCTCCCCGAAACAGCCTTCCAGAGTGGGCGTGAAGGCTGCTGGTTGCATTCCGTGAGACAGGCCTGATCGGGCTTGAGGACCCTGGCAGCCATTCTGGCGGGGGTTACGTCCCCACGTGCCGGCCCCGCCCCTCTTCTTGGCCCGGGCTTGGGTCTAGCCATGCCCCTAGCGCCACTGGTCCTTCTGTTGGGTCGCTGTACCTGGGTTACCACGCTAGGCCTGAAAAGGGCCACGCGTGGGGGGTCCAGCCTCCCCGAAGCAGCCTTCCTGAGTGGGCGTGAAGGCTGCTGGTTGCATTCTGGGAGACAGGCCTGATGGGGCTTGAGACCCCGGGAGCCATTCTGCCGGGGGTCACGTCCCTGCGCCGGCCCCGCCCCTCTTCCCGGCCTGGGCTTGGGTCTAGCCACGCCCCTAGCGCCACTGGCCTGGGGGTCGGGTCGCTGTACCTGGGTTACCACGCTAGGCCCGAAAAGGGCCATGTGTGGGGGGTCCAACCTCTCCGAAGCAGCCTTCTGAGTGGGCGTGAAGGCTGCTGGTTGCATTCCAGGAGACAGGCCTGATGGGGCTTGAGGATCCTGGCAGCCATTCTGGCGGGGGTCACGTCCCCGCGCGACGGCCCTGCCCCTCTTCCCAGCCCGGGCTTGGGTCCAGCCACGCCCCTAGCGCCACTGGCCCAGGGGTCGTGTCGCTGTACCTGGGTTACCACACTAGGCCCGAAAAGGGCCACGTGTGGGAGGTCCAGCCTCCCCGAAGCAGCCTTCCTGAGTGGGCGTGAAGGCTGCTGGTTGCATTCTGGGAGACAGGCCTGATGGGGCTTGAGACCCCGGCAGCCATTCTGCTGGGGGTCACGTCCCTGCGCCGGCCACGCCCCTCTTCCCGGCCTGGGCTTGGGTCTAGCCACGCCCCTAGCGCCACTGGCCTGGGGGTCGGGTCGCTGTACCTGGGTTACCACGCTAGGCCCGAAAAGGGCCATGTGTGGGGGGTCCAACCTCTCCGAAGCAGCCTTCTGAGTGGGCGTGAACGCTGCTGGTTGCATTCCAGGAGACAGGCCTGATGGGGCTTGAGGATCCTGGCAGCCATTCTGCCGGGGGTCACGTCCCCGCGCGACGGCCCTGCCCCTCTTCCCAGCCCGGGCTTGGGTCCAGCCACGCCCCTAGCGCCACTGGCCCAGGGGTCGTGTCGCTGTACCTGGGTTACCACACTAGGCCTGAAAAGGGCAAAGCGTGGGGGGGTCCAGCCTCCCCGAAGCAGCCTTCCTGAGTGGGCGTGAAGGATGCTGGTTGCATTCTGGGAGACAGGCTTGATCGGGCTTGAGGACCCCGGCAGCCATTCTGCTTGGGGTCAGGTCCCCGCTGGCCGGCCCCGCCCCTCTTCCCGGCCTGGGCTTGGGTCTAGCCATGCCCTTAGCGCCACTGGCCCTGGGGTCGAATCGCTGTACCTGGGTTACCACACTAGGCCTGAAAAGGGCCACGCGAGGGGGGTCCAGCCTCCCGGAAGCAGCCTTCCTGAGTGGGCGTGAAGGCTGCTGGTTGCATTCTGGGAGACAGGCCTGATGGGGCTTGAGACCCCGGGAGCCATTCTGCCGGGGGTCACGTCCCTGCGCCGGCCCCGCCCCTCTTCCCGGCCTGGGCTTGGGTCTAGCCACGCCCCTAGCGCCACTGGCCCTGGGGTCGGGTCGCTGTACCTGGGTTACCACGCTAGGCCTGAAAAGGGCAAAGCGTGGGGGGGTCCAGCCTCCCCGAAGCAGTCTTCCAAGTGGGCGTGAAGGCTGCTGGTTGCATTCCAGGAGACAGGCGTGATGGGGCTTGAGGACCGCGGCAGACATTCTGCCTGGGGTCAGGTCCCCATGCGCCGGCCCCGCCCCACTTCCCGGCCTGGGCTTGGGTCTAGCCACGCCCCTAGCGCCACTGTCCCGGGGGTCATGTCGCTGTACCTGGGTTACCACACTAGGCCCGAAAAGGGCCATGCGTGTGGTGTGTCCAGCCTCCCCGAAGCAGCCTTCCTGAGTGGGCGTGAAGGCTGCTGGTTGCATTCTGGGAGACAGCTTGATCGGGCTTAAGGACCCCGGCAGCCATTCTGCCGGGGGTCATGTCCCCGCTGTCCGGCCCCGCCAATCTTCCAGGCCTGGGCTTGGGTCTAGCCACGCCCCTAGCGCCACTGGCCCGGGGGTCATGTCGCTGTACTTGGGTTACCACGCTAGGCCTGAAAAGGGCCACGCGTGGGGGGTCCAGCCTCCCCGAAGCAGCCTTCCAGAGTGGGCGTGAAGGCTGCTGGTTGCATTCTGGGAGACAGGCCTGATGGGGCTTGAGGACCCTGGCTGCCATTCTGGCATGGGTTACGTACTCACACGCCGGCCCCGCCCCTCTTCTTGGCCCGGGCTTGGGTCTAGCCATGCCCCTAGCGCCACTGGTCCTTCTGTTGGGTTGCTGCACCTGGATTACCATGCTAGGCCGAAAAGGGCCACGCGTGGGGGTCCAGCCTCCCCGAAACAGCCTTCCTGAGTGGGCGTGAAGGCTGCTGGTTGCATTCTGGGAGACAGGCCTGATCGGGCTTGAGGACCCCGGCAGCCATTCTGCTTGGGGTCAGGTCCCCGCTGGCCGGCCCCGCCCCTCTTCCCAGCCCGGGCTTGGGTCTAGCCATGCCCGTAGCACTTCTGGCCCTGGTGTCGGGTCGCTGCACCTGGGTTACCACACTAGGCCCGAAAAAGGCCACGTGTGGGGGGTCCAGCCTCCCCGAAACAGCCTTCCTGAGTTGGCGTGAAGGCTGCTGGTTGCATTCTGGGAGACAGGCCTGATCGGGCTTGAGGAACACGGCAGACATTCTGGCGGGGGTTGCGTCCCCACGCGCCGGCCCCGCCAATCTTCCAGGCCCGGGCTTGGGTCTAGCCATGCCTCTAGCGCCACTGGCCTGGGGATCGGGTCGCTGTACCTGGGTTACCACACTAGGCCCGAAAAAGGCCACGTGTGGGGGGTCCAGCCTCCCCGAAGCAGCCTTCCTGAGTGGGCGTGAAGGCTGCTGGTTGCATTCTGGGAGACAGGCCTGATCGGGCTTGAGGACCCCGGCAGCCATTCTGCTTGGGGTCAGGTCCCCGCTGGCCGGCCCCGCCCCTCTTCCCAGCCCGGGCTTGGGTCTAGCCACGCCCCTAGCGCCACTGGCCCGGGGGTCGGGTCGCTGTACCTGGGTTACCACACTAGGCCCGAAAAGGGCAAAGCTTGGGGGGTCCAGCCTCCCCGAAGCAGTCTTCCAAGTTGGCGTGAAGGCTGCTGGTTGCATTCCAGGAGACAGGCCTGATGGGGCTTGAGGACCGCGGCAGACATTGTGCCTGGGGTCAGGTCCCCGCTGGCCGGCCCCGCCCCTCTTCCCGGCCCTGGCTTGGGTCTAGCCACGCCCCTAGCGCAACAGGCCTGGGGGTCGCGTCGCTGTACCTGAGTTACCACACTAGGCCCGAAAAGGGCCATGCGTGTGGTGTGTCCAGCCTCCCCGAAGCAGCCTTCCTGAGTGGGCGTGAAGGCTGCTGGTTGCATTCTGGGAGACAGCTTGATCGGGCTTAAGGACCCCGGCAGGATTCTGCCGGGGGTCACGTCCACGTGGGCCGGCCCCGCCAATCTTCCAGGCCTGGGCTTGGGTCTAGCCACGCCCCTAGCGCCACTGGCCCGGGGGTCAGGTCGCTGTACCTGGGTTACCACGCTAGGCCTGAAAAGGGCCACGTGTGGGGGGTCCAGCCTCCCCGAAGCAGCCTTCCAGAGTGGGCGTGAAGGCTGCTGGTTGCATTCCGTGTGACAGGCCTGAGCGGGCTTGAGGACCCTGGCAGCCATTCTGCCGGGGGTCACGTCCCCGCGTGACGGCCCCGCCCCTCTTCCTGGCCCGGGCTTGGGTCTAGCCATGCCCCTAGCGCCACTGGCCCTGGTGTCGGGTCGCTGCACCTGGATTACCATGCTAGGCCGAAAAGGACCACGCGTGTGGGTCCAGCCTCCCCGAAACAGCCTTCCTGAGTGGGCGTGAAGGCTGCTGGTTGCATTCCGTGAGACAGGCCTGATCGGGCTTGAGGACCCTGGCAGCCATTCTGGCGGGGGTTACGTTCCCACGCGCCGGCCCCGCCCCTCTTCTTGGCACGGGCTTTGGTCTAGCCATGCCCCCAGCGCCACTGGCCTGGGGGTCGGGTCGCTGTCCCTGGGTTACCACGCTAGGCCTGAAAAGGGCCACGCGTGGGGGGTCCAGCCTCCCCGAAGCAGCCTTCCTGAGTGGGCGTGAAGGCTGCTGGTTGCATTCTGGGAGACAGGCCTGATGGGGCTTGAGACCCCGGGAGCCATTCTGCCGGGGGTCACGTCCCTGCGCCGGCCCCGCCCCTCTTCACGGCCTGGGCTTGGGTCTAGCCACGCCCCTAGCGCCACTGCCCCGGGGGTCGGGTCGCTGTACCTGGGTTACCACGCTAGGCCCGAAAAGGGCAAAGCGTGGGGGGGTCCAGCCTCCCCGAAGCAGTCTTCCAAGTGGGCGTGAAGGCTGCTGGTTGCATTCCAGGAGACAGGCGTGATGGGGCTTGAGGACCGCGGCAGACATTCTGCCTGGGGTCAGGTCCCCATGCGCCGGCCCCGCCCCACTTCCCAGCCCTGGCTTGGGTCTAGCCACGCCCCTAGCGCCACTGTCCCGGGGGTCATGTCGCTGTACCTGGGTTACCACACTAGGCCCGAAAAGGGCCATGCGTGTGGTGTGTCCAGCCTCCCCGAAGCAGCCTTCCAGAGTGGGCGTGAAGGCTGCTGGTTGCATTCTGGGAGACAGGCCTGATCGGGCTTGAGGACCCTGGCAGCCATTCTGGCGGGGGTTACGTCTTCACACGCCGGCCCCGCCCCTCTTCCCGGCCCGGGCTTGGGTCTAGCCATGCCCCTAGCGCCACTGGCCCTGGGGTCGGGTCGCTGCACCTGGATTACCATGCTAGGCTGAAAAGGGCCACGCGTGGGGGTCCAGCCTCCCCGAAACAGCCTTCCAGAGTGGGCGTGAAGGCTGCTGGTTGCATTCCGTGAGACAGGCCTGATCGGGCTTGAGGACCCTGGCAGCCATTCTGGCGGGGGTTGCGTCCCCACGTGCCGGCCCCGCCCCTCTTCTTGGCCCGGGCTTGGGTCTAGCCATGCCCCTAGCGCCACTGGTCCTTCTGTTGGGTCGCTGTACCTGGATTACCACGCTAGGCCTGAAAAGGGCCACGCGTGGGGGGTCCAGCCTCCCCGAAGCAGCCTTCCTGAGTGGGCGTGAAGGCTGCTGGTTGCATTCTGGGAGACAGGCCTGATGGGGCTTGAGACCCCGGGAGCCATTCTGCCGGGGGTCACGTCCCTGCGCCGAACCCGCCCCTCTTCCCGGCCTGGGCTTGGGTCTAGCCACGCCCCTAGCGCCACTGGCCTGGGGGTCGGGTCGCTGTACCTGGGTTACCACGCTAGGCCCGAAAAGGGCCATGTGTGGGGGGTCCAACCTCTCCGAAGCAGCCTTCTGAGTGGGCGTGAACGCTGCTGGTTGCATTCCAGGAGACAGGCCTGATGGGGCTTGAGGATCCTGGCAGCCATTCTGCCGGGGGTCACGTCCCCGCTGACGGCCCTGCCCCTCTTCCCAGCCCGGGCTTGTGTCCAGCCACGCCCCTAGCGCCACTGGCCCAGGGGTCGTGTTGCTGTACCTGGGTTACCACACTAGGCCCGAAAAAGGCCACGTGTGGGAGGTCCCGCCTCCCCGAAGCAGCCTTCCTGAGTGGGCGTGAAGGTTGCTGGTTGCATTCCGGGAGACAGGCCTGATGGGGCTTGAGGACCCCGGCAGTCATTCTGCCGGGGGTCAGGTCCCCGCTGGCCGGCCCCGCCCCTCTTCCCGGCCCGGGCTTGGGTCTAGCCACGCCCCTAGCGCCACTGGCCCGGGGGTTGGGTCGCTGTACCTGGGTTACCACGCTAGGCCCGAAAAGGGCAAAGCGTGGGGGGGTCCCGCCTCCCCGAAGCAGTCTTCCAAGTGGGCGTGAAGGCTGCTGGTTGCATTCTGGGAGACAGGCCTGATGGGGCTTGAGGACCGCGGCAGACATTCTGCCTGGGGTCAGGTCCCCATGCGCCTGCCCCGCCCCACTTCCCAGCCCTGGCTTGGGTCTAGCCACGCCCCTAGCGCCACTGGCCCTGGGGTCAGGTCGCTGTACCTGGGTTACCACACTAGGCCCGAAAAAGGCCACATGTGGTGTGTCCAGCCTCCCCGAAGCAGCCTTCCTGAGTGGGCGTGAAGGCTGCTGGTTGCATTCTGGGAGACAGCTTGATCGGGCTTAAGGACCCCGGCAGCCATTCTGCCGGGGGTCATGTCCCCGCTGTCCGGCCCCGCCAATCTTCCAGGCCTGGGCTTGGGTCTAGCCACGCCCCTAGCGCCACTGGCCCGGGGGTCATGTCGCTGTACTTGGGTTACCACGCTAGGCCTGAAAAGGGCCACGCGTGGGGGGTCCAGCCTCCCCGAAGCAGCCTTCCAAAGTGGGCGTGAAGGCTGCTGGTTGCATTCTGGGAGACAGGCGTGATGGGGCTTGAGGACCCTGGCTGCCATTCTGGCGGGGGTTACGTACTCACACGCCGGCCCCGCCCCTCTTCTTGGCCCGGGCTTGGGTCTAGCCATGCCCCTAGCGCCACTGGTCCTTCTGTTGGGTTGCTGCACCTGGATTACCATGCTAGGCCGAAAAGGGCCATGTGTGCGGGGTCCAGCCTCCCCGAAACAGCCTTCCTGAGTGGGCGTGAAGGCTGCTGGTTGCATTCTGGGAGACAGGCCTGATCGGGCTTGAGGACCCCGGCAGCCATTCTGCTTGGGGTCAGGTCCCCGCTGGCCGGCCCCGCCCCTCTTCCCTGCCCGGGCTTGGGTCTAGCCATGCCCGTAGCACTTCTGGCCCTGGGGTCGGGTCGCTGTACCTGGGTTACCACGCTAGACCTGAAAAGGGCCACGCGTGGGGGGTCCAGCCTCCCCGAACCAGCCTTTGAGTGGGCGTGAAGGCTGCTGGTTGCATTCTGGGAGACAGGCCTGATGGGGCTTGAGGACCCTGGCTGCCATTCTGCCGGGGGTCACGTCCCTGCACGCCGGCCCCGCCCCTCTTCCCGGCCCGGGCTTGGGTCTAGCCACGCCCCTAGCGCCACTGGCCCGGGGGTTGGGTCGCTGTACCTGGGTTACCACGCTAGGCCTGAAAAGGGCAAAGCTTGGGGGGTCCAGCCTCCCCGAAGCAGTCTCCCAAGTTGGCGTGAAGGCTGCTGGTTGCATTCCAGGAGACAGGCCTGATGGGGCTTGAGGACCCCGGCAGACATTCTGCCTGGGGTCAGGTCCCCGCTGGCCGGCCCCGCCCCTCTTCCCGGCCCTGGCTTGGGTCTAGCCACGCCCCTAGCGCCACAGGCCTGGGGGTCGCGTCGCTGTACCTGAGTTACCACACTAGGCCCGAAAAGGGCCATGCGTGTGGTGTGTCCAGCCTCCCCGAGGCAGCCTTCCTGAGTGGGCGTGAAGGCTGCTGGTTGCATTCTGGGAGACAGCTTGATCGGGCTTAAGGACCCCGGCAGGATTCTGCCTGGGGTCACGTCCCCGCTGTCCGGCCCCGCCAAACTTCCAGG
This sequence comes from Ochotona curzoniae, assembly GCF_017591425.1. Classification (NCBI taxonomy): domain Eukaryota; kingdom Metazoa; phylum Chordata; class Mammalia; order Lagomorpha; family Ochotonidae; genus Ochotona; species Ochotona curzoniae. Next base: position 350,337 of record NW_024464965.1, on the reverse strand, counting down.
CCTGGGCTTGGGTCTAGCCACGCCCCTAGCGCCACTGGCCCGGGGGTCAGGTCGCTGTACCTGGGTTACCACGCTAGGCCTGAAAAGGGCCACGTGTGGGGGGTCCAGCCTCCCCGAAGCAGCCTTCCAGAGTGGGCGTGAAGGCTGCTGGTTGCATTCTGGGAGACAGGCCTGATCGGGCTTGAGGACCCTGGCAGCCATTCTGGCGGGGGTTACGTCTTCACACGCCGGCCCCGCCCCTCTTCCCAGCCCGGGCTTGGGTCTAGCCATGCCCCTAGCGCCACTGGCCCTGGGGTCGGGTCGCTGCACCTGGATTACCATGCTAGGCCGAAAAGGGCCACGCGTGGGGGTCCAGCCTCCCCGAAACAGCCTTCCAGAGTGGGCGTGAAGGCTGCTGGTTGCATTCCGTGAGACAGGCCTGATGGGGCTTGAGACCCCGGGAGCCATTCTGCCGGGGGTCACGTCCCTGCGCCGGCCCCGCCCCTCTTCCCGGCCTGGGCTTGGGTCTAGCCACGCCCCTAGCGCCACTGGCCTGGGGGTCGGGTCGCTGTACCAGGGTTACCACGCTAGGCCCGAAAAGGGCCATGTGTGGGGGGTCCAACCTCTCCGAAGCAGCCTTCTGAGTGGGCGTGAACGCTGCTGGTTGCATTCCAGGAGACAGGCCTGATGGGGCTTGAGGATCCTGGCAGCCATTCTGCCGGGGGTCACGTCCCCGCGCGACGGCCCTGCCCCTCTTCCCAGCCCGGGCTTGGGTCCAGCCACAGCCCTAGCGCCACTGGCCCAGGGGTCGTGTCGCTGTACCTGGGTTACCACACTAGGCCTGAAAAGGGCCACGTGTGGGAGGTCCAGCCTCCCCGAAGCAGCCTTCCTGAGTGGGCGTGAAGGCTGCTGGTTGCATTCCGGGAGACAGGCCTGATGGGGCTTGAGGACCCCGGCAGTCATTCTGCCGGGGGTCAGGTCCCCGCTGGCCGGCCCCGCCCCTCTTCCCGGCCCGGGCTTGGGTCTAGCCACGCCCCTAGCGCCACTGGCCCGGGGGTTGTGTCGCTGTACCTGGGTTACCACGCTAGGCCCGAAAAGGGCCACGCGTGGGGGGGTCCAGCCTCCCCGAAGCAGTCTTCCAAGTGGGCGTGAAGGCTGCTGGTTGCATTCTGGGAGACAGGCCTGATGGGGCTTGAGGACCGGGGCAGACATTCTGCCTGGGGTCAGGTCCCCATGCGCCGGCCCCGCCCCAATTCCCAGCCCTGGCTTGGGTCTAGCCACGCCCCTAGCGCCACTGGCCCTGGGGTCAGGTCGCTGTACCTGGGTTACCACACTAGGCCCGAAAAAGGCCACGTGTGGGGGACAAGCCTCCCCAAAGCAGCCTTCCTGAGTGGGCGTGAAGGCTGCTGGTTGCATTCGGGGGACAGGCCTGATGGGGATTGAGGACCCCGGCAGCCATTCTGCCTGGTGGTCACGTCCCCGCTGGCTGGCCTCGCCCATTTTCCCGGCCTGGGCTTGGGTCTTGCCACGCCCCTAGCGCCACTGAACCGGGGGTCGCGTCGCTGTACCTGGGTTACCACACTAGGCCCGAAAAGGGCCATGCGTGTGGTGGGTCCAGCCTCCCCGAAGCAGCCTTCCTGAGTGGGCGTGAAGGCTGCTGGTTGCATTCTGTGAGACAGCTTGATCGTGCTTAAGGACCCCGGCAGCCATTCTGTCTGGTGGTCACGTCCCCGCACGCCGGCCCCGCCCCTCTTCACGGCCTGGGCTTGGGTCTAGCCACGCCCCTAGCGCCACTGGCTCGAGGGTCGGGTCGCTGTACCTGGGTTACCACGCTAGGCCCGAAAAGGGCCATGTGTGGGGGGTCCAGCCTCCCCGAAGCAGCCTTCCGAGTGGGCGTGAAGGCTGCTGGTTGCATTCCGGGAGACAGGCCTGATGGGGCTTGAGGACCCCGGCAGCCATTCTGCCAGGGGTCACGTCCCCGCGTGCCGGCCCAGCCCCTCTTCCCGGCCCGGGCTTGGGTCTAGCCACGCCCCTAGCGCCACTGGCCCGGGGTCGGGTCGCTGTACCTGGGTTACCACACTAGGCCCGAAAAGGGCCATGCGTGTGGTGGGTCCAGCCTCCCCGAAGCAGCCTTCCTGAGTGGGCGTGAAGGCTGCTGGTTGCATTCTGTGAGACAGCTTGATCGGGCTTGAGGACCCCGGCAGCCATTCTGCAGGGGGTCACGTCCCCGCTGGCCGGCCACGCCCCTCTTCCCGGCCCGGGCTTGGGTCTAGCCACGCCCCTAGCGCCACTGGCCCGGGGGTCGGGTCGCTGTACCTGGGTTACCACGCTAGGCCCGAAAAGGGCCACAAGTGGGGGGTCCAGCCTCCCCGAAGCAGCCTTCCTGAGTGGGCGTGAAGGCTGCTGGTTGCATTCTGGGAGACAGGCTTGATCGGGCTTGAGGACCCCGGCAGCCATTCTGCCTGGTGGTCAGGTCCCCGCTGGCCGGCCCCGCCCCTCTTCCTGGCCCGGGCTTGGGTCTAGCCACGCCCCTAGCGCCACTGGCCCTGGGGTCGGGTCGCTGTACCTGGGTTACCACGCTAGGCCCGAAAAGGGCCATGCGTGTGGTGGGTCCAGCCTCCCCGAAGCAGCCTTCCTGAGTGGGCGTGAAGGCTGCTGGTTGCATTCTGGGAGACAGGCTTGATCGGGCTTGAGGACCCTGGCAGCCATTCTGGCGGGGGTTACGTCCCCACGCGCCGGCCCCGCCCATCTTCCAGGCCTGGGCTTGGGTCTAGCCACGGCCCTAGCGCCACTGGCCTGGGGGTCAGGTCGCTGTACCTGGGTTACCACGCTAGGCCCGAAAAGGGCCAAGCGTGGGGGGTCCAGCCTCCCCGAAGCAGCATTCCAGATGGGCGTGAAGGCTGCTGGTTGCATTCCGGGAGACAGGACTGATACGGGCTTGAGGACCCCGGCAGCCATTCTGCCGGCTGTCAAGTCCCCGCACAACGGCCCCGCCCCTCTTCTTGGCCCGGGCTTGGGTCTAGCCACGCCCCTAGCGCCACCAGCCTGGGGGTCGGGTCTCTGTACCTGGGTTACCACGCTAGGCCCGAAAAGGGCCACAAGTGGGGGGTCCAGCCTCCCCGAAGCAGCCTTCCTGAGTGGGCGTGAAGGATGCTGGTTGCATTCTGTTAGACAGTCTTGATCAGGCTTGAGGACCCCGGCAGCCATTCTGCCTGGGGTCAGGTCCCCGCTGGCCGGCCCCGCCCCTCTTCTTGGCCCGGGCTTGGGTCTAGCCACGCCCCTAGCGCCACTGGCTCGAGGGTCGGGTCGCTGTACCTGGGTTACCACGCTAGGCCCGAAAAGGGCAAAGTGTGGGGGGTCCAGCCTCCACGAAGCAGCCTTCCTGAGTGGGCGTTAAAGCTGCTGGTTGCATTCCGGGAGACAGGCCTGATCAGGCTTGAGGACCCCGGCAGCCATTCTGCCGGGGGTCACGTCCCCGCTGGCCGGCCCCGCCCCTCTTCCCGGCCCGGGCTTGGGTCTAGCCACGCCCCTAGCGCCACTGGCCCGGGGGTCTGGTCGCTGTACCTGGGTTACCACGCTAGGCCCGAAAAGGGCCATGTGTGCGGGGTCCAGCCTACCCGAACCAGCCTTTGAGTGGGCGTGAAGGCTGCTGGTTGCATTCTGGGAGACAGGCCTGATGGGACTTGAGGACCCCGGCAGCCATTCTACCTGGGGTCAGGTCCCCGCTGGCCAGCCCCGCCCATCTTCCCAGCCCTGGCTTGGGTCTAGCCACGCCCCTAGCGCCACTGGCCCGGGGGTCAGGTCGCTGTACCTGGGTTACCACACTAGGCCCGAAAAGGGCCACGTGTGGGGGGTCCAGCCTCCCTGAATCAGCCTTCCTGAGTGGGCGTGAAGGCTGCTGGTTGCATTCCGGGAGACAGGCCTGATCAGGCTTGAGGACCCCGGCAGCCATTCTGCCTGGTGGTCACGTCCCCGCTGGCCGGCCCCGCCCCTCTTCCCTGCCTGGGCTTGGGTCTAGCCACGCCCCTAGCGCCACTGCCCCAGGGGTCGTGTCGCTGTACCTGGGTTACCACGCTAGGCCCGAAAAGGGCCACACGTGGGGGGTCCAGTCTCCCCGAACCAGCTTTTGAGTGGGCGTGAAGGCTGCTGGTTGCATTCTGGGAGACAGGCCTGATGGGGCTTGAGGACCCCGGCAGCCATTCTGCCTGAGGTCAGGTCCCGCTGGCCAGCCCCGCCCCTCTTCCCTGCCCGGGCTTGGGTCTAGCCACGCCCCTAGCGCCACTGGCCCGGGGGTCAGGTCACTGTACCTGGGTTACCACGCTAGGCCCGAAAAGGGCCATGTGTGGGGGGTCCAGCCACCCCGAAGCAGCCTTCTGAGTGGGCGTGAAGGCTGCTGGTTGCATTCCGGGAGACAGGCATGATGGGGTTTGAGGACCCTGGCAGCCATTCTGCCGGGGTCACGTACCTACGCGCTTGCCCCGCCCCTCTTCCTGGCCCGGGCTTGGGTCTAGCCACGCCCCTAGCACCACTGGCCCGGAGGTCAGGTTGCTGTACCTGGGTTACCACGCTAGGCCCGAAAAGGGCCACGTGTGGGGTTCCAGCCTCCCCGAAGCAGCCTTCCTGAGTGGGAGTGAAGGCTGCTGGTTGCATTCCGGGAGACAGGCCTGATCGGGCTTGAGGACCCTGGAAGCCAATCTGGCCGGGGGTTACGTCCCACGCGCCGGCCCCGCCCCTCTTCTTGGCCCGGGCTTGGGTCAAGCCATGCCCCTAGTGACACTGGCCCGGGGGTTGGGTCGCTGTACCTAGGTTACCACGCTAGGCCCGAAAAGGGCCACGTGTGGGTGGTCCAGCCTCCCTGAAGCAGCCTTCTGAGTGGGTGTGAAGGCTGCTGGTTGCATTCTGGGAGACAGGCCTGATCGGGCTTGAGGACCCGGCAGCCATTCTGCCAGGGGTCACGTCCCCGCTGGCTGGCCCCGCCCCTCTTCCCGGCCGGGGATGGGTCTAGCCACGCCCCTAGCGCCACTGGCCCGAGATTTGGTTCGCTTGTCCTGGGTTACCACGCTAGGCCCGAAAAGGGCCACGCGTGCGTGGTCCAGCCTCCCCGAAGCAGCCTTCTGAGTGGGCGTGAAGGCTGCTGGTTGCATTCCAGCAGACAGGCCTGATGGGGCTTGAGGACACCCGGAGCCATTCTGCCGGGCGTCATGTCCCCGTGCGCCGGCCCCGCCCCTCTTCCCGCCCTGGGCTTTGGTCTAGCCACTCCCCTAGCGTCACTAGCCCGGGGGTCGGGTTGCTGTACCTGGGTTACCACGCTAGGCCCGAAAAGGGCCACGCGTGGGGTGTCCAGCCTCTCCGAAGCAGTCTTCCCAGAGGGCGTGAAGGCTGCTGGTTGCATTCTGGGAGACAGGCCTGATCGGGCTTGAGGACCCTGGCAGCCATTCTGCCAGGGGTCACGTCCCCGCGTGCAGGCCCCGCCCCTCTTCCCGGCCCGGTCTTGGGTCTAGCCACGCCCCTAGCGCCACTGGCCCGGGGGTCGGGTCGCTGTACCTGGGTTACCACGCTAGGCCCGAAAAGGGCCACGCGTGGGGGGTCCAGCCTCCCGGAAGCAGCCTTCCGAGTGGGCGTGAAGGCTGCTGGTTGCATTCTGGGAGACAGGCCTGATGGGGCTTGAGGACCCCGGGAGCCATTCTGCCGGGGGTCACGTCCCTGCTGGCTGGCCCCGCCACACTTCATGGCCCGGGCTTGGGTCTAGCCACGCCCCTAGCGCCACAGGCCCGAGTGTCGGGTCGCTGTACCTGGGTTACCACGCTAGGCCCGAAAAGGGCTATGCGTGGGGGGTCCAGCCTCCCCGAAGCAGCCTTCTGAGTGGGCGTGAACGCTGCTGGTTGCATTCCGGGAGACAGGCCTGATGGGGATTGAGGACCCCGGCAGCCATTCTGCCTGGTGGTCACGTCCCCGCTGGCAGGCCTCGCCCATTTTCCCGGCCTGGGCTTGGGTCTTGCCACGCCCCTAGCGCCACTGCTCGGGGGTCGTGTCGCTGTACCTGGGTTACCACGCTAGGCCCGAAAAGGGCCACAGTGTGGGGGTCCAGCCTCCCCGAAGCAGCCTTCCGAGTGGGCGTGAAGGCTGCTGGTTGCATTCCGGTAGACAGCTTGATCGGGCTTGAGGACCCGGCTGCCATTCTGCTGGGGGTCACGTCCCAGCTGGCCGGCCCCGCCCCTCTTCCCGGCCCGGGCTTGGGTCTAGCCACGCCCCTAGCGCCACTGGCCTGGGGGTCAGGTCGCTGTACCTGGGTTACCATGCTAGGCCCGAAAAGGGCCATGCGTGTGGGGTCCAGCCTCCCGGAAGCAGCCTTCCTGAGTGGGCGTGAAGGCTGCTGGTTGCATTCTGGGAGACAGGCCTGATGGGGCTTGAGGACCCCGGCAGCCATTCTGCCGGTGGTCACGTCCCTGCGGCCGGCCCCGCCCCTCTTCACGGCCCTGGCTTGGTTCTAGCCACGCCCCTAGCGCCACTGGCCCGGGGGTCAGGTCGCTGTACCTGGGTTACCACACTAGGCCCAAAAAGGGCCATGCGTGTGGTGGGTCCAGCCTCCCCGAAGCAGCCTTCCTGAGTGGGCGTGAAGGCTGCTGGTTGCATTCTGGGAGACAGCTTGATCGGGCTTAAGGACCCCGGCAGTCATTCTGCCGGGGGTGACGTCCCCTGGGCCGGCCCCGCCCATCTTCCAGGCCTGGGCTTGGGTCTAGCCACGCCTCTAGCGCCACTGGCCTGGGGGTCAGGTCGCTGTACCTGGGTTACCACGCTAGGCCCGAAAAGGGCAAACGTGGGGGGTCCAGCCTCCCCGAAGCAGCCTTCCGAGTGGGCGTGAAGGCTGCTGGTTGCATTCTGTGAGACAGCTTGATCGGGCTTGAGGACCCCGGCAGCCATTTTGCAGGGGGTCAAGTCCCCGCACGACGGCCCCGCCCCTCTTCTTGGCCTGGGCTTGGGTCTAGCCACGCCCCTAGCGCCACTGGCCTGGGGGTCGGGTTGCTGTACCTGGGTTACCACGCTAGGCCCAAAAAGGGCCATGCGTGGGGGGTCCATCCTCCCCGAAGCAGCCTTCCGATTGGGTGTGAAGGCTGCTGGTTGCATTCCGGGAAACAGGCTTGATCGGGCTTGAGGACACCTGGCAGCCATTCTGCCGGGGGTCATGTCCTCGCGCCGGCCCGCCCCTCTTCCCGGCCCGGGCTTGGGTCTAGCCACGCCCCTAATGCCACTGGCCCAGGGGTCAGGTTACTGTACCTGGGTTACCACGCTAGGCCCGAAAAGGGCCACGCGTGGGGGGTCCAGCCTCCCCGAAGCAGCATTCCAAATGGGCGTGAAGGCTGCTGGTTGCATTCCGGGAGACAGGCCTGATCGGCTTGAGGACCCCGGCAGCCATTCTGCCGGGGTCACGTCCCCGCGCGACGGCCCCGCCCCTCTTCCGGCCCGGGCTTGGGTCTAGCCACGCCCCTAGCGCCACCAGCCGGGGGTCGGGTCTCTGTACCTGGGTTACCACGCTAGGCCCGAAAAGGGCCACAGTGGGGGGTCCAGCCTCCCCGAAGCAGCCTTCCGAGTGGGCGTGAAGGCTGCTGGTTGCATTCTGTGAGACAGGCTTGATCGGGCTTGAGGACCCCGGCAGCCATTCTGCCGGGGGTCACGTCCCCGCGGCCGGCCCCGCCCCTCTTCCCGGCCCGGGCTTGGGTCTAGCCACGCCCCTAGCGCCACTGGCCCGAGGGTCGGGTCGCTGTACCTGGGTTACCACGCTAGGCCCGAAAAGGGCCAAGTGTGGGGGGTCCAGCCTCCCCGAAGCAGCCTTCCGAGTGGGCGTGAAGGCTGCTGGTTGCATTTCGGGAGACAGGCCTGATCGGGCTTGAGGACCCCGGGAGCCATTCTGCCGGGGGTTAAGTCCCCGTGGCCGGCCCCGCCCCTCTTCCCGGCCCGGGCTTGGGTCTAGCCACGCCCCTAGCACCACTGGCCCGGGCGTCGGGTCCCTGTACCTGGGTTACCACGCTAGGCCCGAAAAGGGCCATGTGCGGGGGTCCAGCCTCCCCGAAGCAGCCTTCCGAGTGGGCGTGAAGGCTGCTGGTTGCATTCTGGGAGACAGGCCTGATCGGGCTTGAGGACCCCGGCAGCCATTCTGCCTGGGGTCACGTCCCCGCTGGCCGGCCCCGCCCTCTTCCCAGGCCCGGCTTGGGTCTAGCCACGCCCCTAGCGCCACTGGCCCGGGGGTCGGGTCGCTGTACCTGGGTTACCACGCTAGGCCCGAAAAGGGCCACGTGTGGGGGGTCCAGCCTCCCGAAGCAGCCTTCCTGAGTGGGCGTGAAGGCTGCTGGTTGCATTCCGGGAGACAGGCCTGATCAGGCTTGAGGACCCCGGCAGCCATTCTGCCTGGTGGTCACGTCCCCGCTGGCCGGCCCCGCCCCTCTTCCCTGCCCGGGCTTGGGTCTAGCCACGCCCCTAGCGCCACTGCCCGGGGGTCGTGTCGCTGTACCTGGGTTACCACGCTAGGCCCGAAAAGGGCCACACGTGGGGGGTCCAGTCTCCCCGAACCAGCTTTTGAGTGGGCGTGAAGGCTGCTGGTTGCATTCTGGGAGACAGGCCTGATGGGGCTTGAGGACCCCGGCAGTCATTCTGCCTAAGGTCAGGTCCCCGCTGGCCAGCCCCGCCCCTCTTCCCGGAACGGGCTTGGGTCTAGCCACGCCCCTAGCGCCACTGGCCCGGGGGTCAGGTCACTGTACCTGGGTTACCACGCTAGGCCCGAAAAGGGCCATGTGTGGGGGGTCCAGCCACCCCGAAGCAGCCTTCTGAGTGGGCGTGAAGGCTGCTGGTTGCATTCCGGGAGACAGGCATGATGGGGTTTGAGGACCCTGGCAGCCATTCTGCCGGGGTCACGTACCTACGCGCTTGCCCCGCCCCTCTTCCTGGCCCGGGCTTGGGTCTAGCCACGCCCCTAGCACCACTGGCCCGGAGGTCAGGTTGCTGTACCTGGGTTACCACGCTAGGCCCGAAAAGGGCCACGTGTGGGGTTCCAGCCTCCCCGAAGCAGCCTTCCTGAGTGGGAGTGAAGGCTGCTGGTTGCATTCCGGGAGACAGGCCTGATCGGGCTTGAGGACCCTGGAAGCCAATCTGGCCGGGGGTTACGTCCCACGCGCCGGCCCCGCCCCTCTTCTTGGCCCGGGCTTGGGTCTAGCCATGCCCCTAGTGACACTGGCCCGGGGGTTGGGTCGCTGTACCTAGGTTACCACGCTAGGCCCGAAAAGGGCCACGTGTGGGTGGTCCAGCCTCCCTGAAGCAGCCTTCTGAGTGGGTGTGAAGGCTGCTGGTTGCATTCTGGGAGACAGGCCTGATCGGGCTTGAGGACCCGGGAAGCCATTCTGCCAGGGGTCACGTCCCCGCTGGCTGGCCCCGCCCCTCTTCCCGGCCGGGGATGGGTCTAGCCACGCCCCTAGCGCCACTGGCCCGAGATTTGGTTCGCTTGTCCTGGGTTACCACGCTAGGCCCGAAAAGGGCCACGCGTGCGTGGTCCAGCCTCCCCGAAGCAGCCTTCTGAGTGGGCGTGAAGGCTGCTGGTTGCATTCCAGCAGACAGGCCTGATGGGGCTTGAGGACACCCGGAGCCATTCTGCCGGGCGTCATGTCCCCGTGCGCCGGCCCCGCCCCTCTTCCCGCCCTGGGCTTTGGTCTAGCCACTCCCCTAGCGTCACTAGCCCGGGGGTCGGGTTGCTGTACCTGGGTTACCACGCTAGGCCCGAAAAGGGCCACGCGTGGGGTGTCCAGCCTCTCCGAAGCAGTCTTCCCAGAGGGCGTGAAGGCTGCTGGTTGCATTCTGGGAGACAGGCCTGATCGGGCTTGAGGACCCTGGCAGCCATTCTGCCAGGGGTCACGTCCCCGCGTGCAGGCCCCGCCCCTCTTCCCGGCCCGGTCTTGGGTCTAGCCACGCCCCTAGCGCCACTGGCCCGGGGGTCGGGTCGCTGTACCTGGGTTACCACGCTAGGCCCGAAAAAGGCCACGTGTGGGGGGTCCAGCCTCCCCGAACCAGCCTCCCGAGTGGGCGTGAAGGCTGCTGGTTGCATTCTGGGAGACAGGCCTGATGGGGCTTGAGACCCCGGGAGCCATTCTGCCGGGGGTCACGTCCCTGCTGGCCGGCCCCGCCACACTTCATGGCCCGGGCTTGGGTCTAGCCACGCCCCTAGCGCCACAGGCCCGAGTGTCGGGTCGCTGTACCTGGGTTACCACGCTAGGCCCGAAAAGGGCTATGCGTGGGGGGTCCAGCCTCCCCGAAGCAGCCTTCTGAGTGTGCGTGAACGCTGCTGGTTGCATTCCGGGAGACAGGCTTGATGGGGATTGAGGACCCCGGCAGCCATTCTGCCTGGTGGTCACGTCCCCGCTGGCAGGCCTCGCCCATTTTCCCGGCCTGGGCTTGGGTCTTGCCACGCCCCTAGCGCCACCTGCTCGGGGGTCGTGTCGCTGTACCTGGGTTACCACGCTAGGCCCAAAAAGCGCCACAAGTGGGGGGTCCAGCCTCCCCGAAGCAGCCTTCCGAGTGGGCGTGAAGGCTGCTGGTTGCATTCCGGTAGACAGCTTGATCGGGCTTGAGGATCCCGGCAGCCATTCTGCTGGGGGTCACGTCCCAGCTGGCCGGCCCCGCCCCTCTTCCCGGCCCGGGCTTGGGTCTAGCCACGCCCCTAGCGCCACTGGCCTGGGGGTCAGGTCGCTGTACCTGGGTTACCATGCTAGGCCCGAAAAGGGCCATGCGTGTGGGGTCCAGCCTCCCGGAAGCAGCCTTCCTGAGTGGGCGTGAAGGCTGCTGGTTGCATTCTGGGAGACAGGCCTGATGGGGCTTGAGGACCCCGGCAGCCATTCTGCCGGGGGTCACGTCCCTGCTGGCCGGCCCCGCCCCTCTTCACGGCCTGAGCTTGGTTCTAGCCATGCCCCTAGCGCCACTGGCCCGGGGGTCAGGTCGCTGTACCTGGGTTACCACACTAGGGCCAAAAAGGGCCATGCGTCAGGTGGGTCCAGCCTCCCCGAAGCAGCCTTCCTGAGTGGGCGTGAAGGCTGCTGGTTGCATTCTGGGAGACAGCTTGATCGGGCTTAAGGACCCCGGCAGTCATTCTGCCGGGGGTGACGTCCCCTTGGGCCGGCCCCGCCAATCTTCCAGGCCTGGGCTTGGGTCTAGCCACGCCTCTAGCGCCACTGGCCTGGGGGTCAGGTCGCTGTACCTGGGCTACCACGCTAGGCCCGAAAAGGGCAAAGCGTGGGGGGTCCAGCCTCCCCGAAGCAGCATTCCAAGTGGGCGTGAAGGCTGCTGGTTGCATTCTGTGAGACAGCTTGATCGGCCTTGAGGACCCCGGCAGACATTCTGCAGGGGGTCAAGTCCCCGCACGACGGCCTCGCCCCTCTTCTTGGCCCTGGCTTGTGTCTAGCCACGTCCCTAGCGCCACTGGCCTGGGGGTCGGGTCGCTGTACCTGGGTTACCACGCTAGACCCAAAAAGGGCCATGCGTGGGGGGTCCAGCCTCCCCGAAGCAGCCTTCCGATTGGGCGTGAAGGCTGCTGGTTGCATTCCGGGAGACAGGCTTGATCTGGCTTGAGGACCCTGGCAGCCATTCTGCAGGGGGTCATGTCCTCGCGCCGGCCCGCCCCTCTTCCCGGCCCGGGCTTGGGTCTAGCCACGCCCCTAATGCCACTGGCCCAGGGGTCAGGTTACTGTACCTGGGTTACCACGCTAGGCCCGAAAAGAGCCACGCTTGGGTGTCGAGCCTCCCGGCAGCAGCCTTCCGAGAGGGCGTGAAGGCTGCTGGTTGCATTCTGGGAGACAGCCTTGATGCGGCGTGAGGACCCTGGCAGCCATTCTGCCGGGGGTCACGTCCCTGCGCGACGGCCCCGCCCCAATTCCCAGCCCGGGCTTGTGTCTAGCCACGCCCCTGGCGCCACTGGCCCGGGGGTCGGGTCACTGTACCTGGGTTACCACGCTAGGCCCGAAAAGGGCCATGTGCGTGGGGTCCAGCCTCCCGGAAGCAGCCTTCCGAGTGGGCGTGAAGGCTGCTGCTTGCATTCCGCGAGACAGGCTTGATCGGGCTTGAGTACCCGGCAGCCATTCTGCAGGGGGTCACGCCCCTGCGCCGGCCCCGCCCCTCTTCCCGGCCTGGGCTTGGGTCTAGCCACGCCCCTAGCGCCACTGGCCCGGGGGTCGGGTCGCTGTACCTGGGTTACCACGCTAGGCCCAAAAAGCGCCACACGTGGGGGGTCCAGCCTCCCCGAAGGAGCCTTCCGAGTGGGCATGAAGGCTGCTGGTTGCATTCCGGGAGACAGGACTGATGGGGCTTGAGGACCCTGGCAGACATTCTGCCAGGGGTCACGTCCCCGCGTGCCGGCCAAGCCCCTCTTCCCGGCCCGGGCTTTGGTCTAGCCACGCCCCTAGCGCCACTGGCCTGGGGGTCGGGTCGCTGCACCTGGGTTACCACGCTAGGCGCAAAAAGGGCCATGTGTTGGGGGTCCAGCCTCCCCGAAGCATCCTTCCGAGTGGGCGTGAAGGCTGCTGGTTGCGTTCCAGGAGACAGCTTGATCGGGCTTGAGGACCCCGGCAGCCATTCTGCACGGGGTCAAGTCCCCGCACGACGGCCCCGCCCCTCTTCATGGCCCGGGCTTGTGTCTAGCCACACCCCTAACGCCACTCACCTGGGGGTTGGGTCGCTGTACCTGGGTTACCACGCTAGGCCCAAAAAGGGCCACGTGTGGGGGGTAGCATCCCGGAAGCAGCCTCCCTGAGTGGGCGTGAAGGCTGCTGGTTGCATTCCGGGAGACAGGCCTGATGGGGCTTGAGGACCCTGGAAGCCATTCTGGCCGGGGGTCACGTCCCCGCTGGCTGGCCCCGCCCCTCTTCCCGGCAGGGGCTTGGGTCTAGCCACGCCCCTAGCGCCACTGGCCCGGTATTTGGGTCGCTTGTCCTGGGTTACCACGCTAGGCCCGAAAAGGGCCACGTGTGGGGGGTCCAGCCTCCCCGAAGCAGCCTTCTGAGTGGGCGTGAAGGCTGCTGGTTGCATTCCAGGAGACAGGCCTGATGGGGCTTGAGGACACCGGGAGCCATTCTGCCTGGGGTCAGGTCCCCATGCGCCGGCCCCGCCCCTCTTCCCGCCCTGGGCTTTGGTCTAGCCACGCCCCTAGCGTCACTAGCCCGGGGGTAGGGTTGCTGTACCTGGGTTACCACGCTAGGCCCGGAAAGGGCCACGCCTGGGGGGTCCAGCCTCTCCGAAGCAGTCTTCCCAGAGGGCGCGAAGGCTGCTGGTTGCATTCCGGGAGACAGGCCTGATCGGGCTTGAGGACCCTGGCAGCGATTCTGCCAGGGGTCACGTCCCTGCGCGCTGGCCCTGCCCCTCTTCCCGGCACAGACTTGGGTCTAGCCACGCCCCTTGTACCACCAGCCCGGGGGTCGGGGCGCTGTACCTGGGTTACCATGCTAGGCCCGAAAAGGGCCACGCATGGGGGGTCCAGCCTCCCCGAAGCAGCCTTCCGAGTGGGCGTGAAGGCTGCTGGTTGCATTCTGGGAGACAGGCCTGATCGGGCTTGAAGACCCCGGCAGCCATTCTGGCGGGGGTCACGTCCCCGCGTGCCGGCCCAGCCCCTCTTCCCGGCCCGGGTTTGGGTCTAGCCACGCCCCTAGCGCCACTGGCCCGAGGGTAGGGTCACTGTACCTGGGTTACCACGCTAGGCCTGAAAAAGGCCACGTGTGGGGGGGTCCAGCCTCCCCGAAGAAGCCTCCCGAGTGGGCGTGAAGGCTGCTGGTTGCATTCCGTTACACAGGCCTGATGGGGCTTGAGGACCCTGGCAGCCATTCTGCCAGGGGTCACGTCCCCGCGTGCAGGCCCCGCCCCTCTTCCCGGCCTGGTCTTGGGTCTAGCCACGCCACTAGCGCCACTGGCCCGGGGGTCGGGTCGCTGTACCTGGGTTACCACGCTAGGCCCGGAAAGGGCCAAGTGTGTGGGGTCCAGCCTCCCCGAAGCAGCATTCCGATTGGGCGTGAAGGCTGCTGGTTGCATTCCGGGAGACAGGCTTGATCGGGCTTGAGGACCCTGGCAGCCATTCTGCAGGGGGTCACGTCCCTGCGCTCCGGCCCCGCCCCTCTTCCCGGCCCGGTCTTGGGTCTAGCCACGCCCCTAGTGCCACTGGCCCGGGGGTCGGGTCACTGTACCTGGGTTACCACGCTAGGCCCGAAAAGGGCAATGTGTGGGGGGACCAGCCTCCCCAAAGCAGCCTTCCGAGTGGGCGTGAAGGCTGCTGGTTGCATTCTGGGAGACAGCCCTGAGCGGGCTTGAGGACCCGGCAGCCATTCTGCCAGGGGTCACGTCCCTTCGTGCCGGCCCCGCCCCTCTTCCTGGCCCGGGCTTGGGTCTAGCCACGCCCCTAGCGCCACTGGCCCGGGGGTCGGGTCGCTGTACCTGGGTTACCACGCTAGGCCCGAAAAGGGCCACGCTTGGGGGGTCCAGCCTCCCCGCAGCATCCTTCCGAGAGGGCGTGAAGGCTGCTGGTTGCACTCTGGGAGACAGCCTTGATGGGGCGTGAGGACCCTGGCAGACATTCTGTCGGGAGTCACGTCCCCTTGCGCCGGCCCCGCTCCTCTCCCTGGCCCGGGCTTGGGTCTAGCCATGAACCTAATGCCACCGGCCTGGGGGTCGTGTCGCTGTACCTGGGTTACCACGGCACGTTGGAAAAGGGCCACGTATTGGTGGTACAGCCTTCCCGAAGCAGCCTTCCGAGTGGGCGTGAAGGCTGCTGGTTGCATTCTGGGAGACAGCCCTGAGCGGGCTAGAGGACCCGGCAGCCATTCTGCCAGGGGTCACGTCCCTTCGTGCCGGCCCCGCCCCTCTTCCCGGCCCGGGCTTGGGTCTAGCCACGCCCCTAGCGCCACAGGCCCGGGGGTCGGGTCTCTGTACCTGGGTTACCACGCTAGGCCCGAAAAGGGCCACGCTTGGGGGGTCCAGCCACCCGGAAGCAGCCTTCCGAGTGGGCGTGAAGGCTGCTGGTTGCACTCTGGGAGACAGCCTGATCGGGCTTGAGGACCCTGGCAGCCATTCTGTCGGGGGTCACGTCCCCGCGCCGGCCCCGCCCCTCTTCCTGGCCCGGGCTTGGGTCTAGCCACGCCCCTAGCGTCACTGGCCTGGGGGTCGAGTCGTTGTACCTGGGTTACCACGCTGGGCCGAAAAGGGCCACGTGTGGGTGGTCCAGCCTCCCTGAAGCAGCCTTCCTGAGTGGGCGTGAAGGCTGCTGGTTGCATTCCGTTACACAGGCCTGATGGGGCTTGAGGACCCTGGCAGCCATTCTGCCAGGGGTCACGTCCCCGCGTGCAGGCCCCGCCCCTCTTCCCGGCCCGGTCTTGGGTCTAGCCACGCCCCTAGCGCCACTGGCCCGGGGGTCGGGTCGCTGTACCTGGGTTACCACGCTAGGCCCGAAAAGGGCCACGTGTGGGTGGTCCAGCCTCCCCGAAGCAGCCTTCCGAGTGGGCGTGAAGGCTGCTGGTTGCACTCCGTTGCACAGGCCTGATGGGGCTTGAGGACACTGGCAGCCATTCTGCCAGGGGTCACGTCCCCGCGTGCAGGCCCCGCCCCTCTTCCCGGCCCGGTCTTGGGTCTAGCCATGCCCCTAGCGCCACTGGCCCGGGGGTTGGGTCGCTGTACCTGGGTTACCACGCTAGGCCCGAAAAGGGCCACGTGTGGGGGGTCCAGCCTCCCTGAAGCAGCCTTCCTGATTGGGCATGAAGGCTGCTGGTTGCATTCTGGGAGACAGGCCTGATCGGGCTTGAGGACCCTGGCAGCCATTCTGGCGGGGGTTACGTCCCCTTGCGCCGGCCCCGCCCCTCATCTTGGCCCGGGCTTGGGTCTAGCCATGCCCCTAGCGCCACTGGCCCGGGGGTCGGGTCACTGTACCTGGGTTACCACGCTAGGCCCGAAAAGGGCCATGTGTGGGGGGTCCAGCCACCCCGAAGCAGCCTTCTGAGTGGGCGTGAAGGCTGCTGGTTGCATTCCGGGAGACAGGCATGATGGGGTTTGAGGACCCTGGCAGCCATTCTGCCGGGGTCACGTACATACGCGCTTGCCCCGCCCCTCTTCCTGGCCCGGGCTTGGGTCTAGCCACGCCCCTAGCACCACTGGCCCGGAGGTCAGGTTGCTGTACCTGGGTTACCACGCTAGGCCCGAAAAGGGCCACGTGTGGGGTTCCAGCCTCCCCGAAGCAGCCTTCCGAGTGGGAGTGAAGGCTGCTGGTTGCATTCCGGGAGACAGGCCTGATCGGGCTTGAGGACCCTGGAAGCCAATCTGGCCGGGGGTTACGTCCCACGCGCCGGCCCCGCCCCTCTTCTTGGCCCGGGCTTGGGTCTAGCCATGCCCCTAGTGACACTGGCCCGGGGGTTGGGTCGCTGTACCTAGGTTACCACGCTAGGCCCGAAAAGGGCCACGTGTGGGTGGTCCAGCCTCCCTGAAGCAGCCTTCTGAGTGGGTGTGAAGGCTGCTGGTTGCATTCTGGGAGACAGGCCTGATCGGGCTTGAGGACCCGGCAGCCATTCTGCCAGGGGTCACGTCCCCGCTGGCTGGCCCCGCCCCTCTTCCCGGCCGGGGCTTGGGTCTAGCCACGCCCCTAGCGCCACTGTCCCGAGATTTGGGTCGCTTGTCCTGGGTTACCACGCTAGGCCCGAAAAGGGCCACGCGTGCGTGGTCCAGCCTCCCCGAAGCAGCCTTCTGAGTGGGCGTGAAGGCTGCTGGTTGCATTCCAGCAGACAGGCCTGATGGGGCTTGAAGACACCCGGAGCCATTCTGCCGGGCGTCATGTCCCCGTGCGCCGGCCCCGCCCCTCTTCCCGCCCTGGGCTTTGGTCTAGCCACTCCCCTAGCGTCACTAGCCCGGGGGTCGGGTTGCTGTACCTGGGTAACCACGCTAGGCCCGAAAAGGGCCACGCGTGGGGTGTCCAGCCTCTCCGAAGCAGTCTTCCCAGAGGGCGTGAAGGCTGCTGGTTGCATTCTGGGAGACAGGCCTGATCGGGCTTGAGGACCCTGGCAGCCATTCTGCCAGGGGTCACGTCCCCGCGTGCCGGCCCCGCCCCTCTTCCCGGCCCGGTCTTGGGTCTAGCCACGCCCCTAGCGCCACTGGCCCGGGGGTCGGGTCGCTGTACCTGGGTTACCACGCTAGGCCCGAAAAGGGCCACGTGTGGGTGGTCCAGCCTCCCCGAAGCAGCCTTCCGAGTGGGCGTGAAGGCTGCTGGTTGCACTCCGTTACACAGGCCTGATGGGGCTTGAGGACCCTAGCAGCCATTCTGCCAGGGGTCACGTCCCCGCGTGCAGGCCCCGCCCCTCTTCCCGGCCCGGTCTTGGGTCTAGCCACGCCCCTAGCGCCACTGGCCCGGGGGTCGGGTCGCTGTACCTTGGTTACCACGCTAGGCCCGAAAAGGGCCACGTGTGGGGGGTCCAGGCTCCCTGAAGCAGCCTTCCTGATTGGGCATGAAGGCTGCTAGTTGCATTCTGGGAGACAGGCCTGATCGGGCTTGAGGACCCTGGCAGCCATTCTGGCGGGGGTTACGTCCCCTTGCGCCGGCCCCGCCCCTCTTCCCGGCCCGGGCTTGGGTCTAGCCATGCCCCTAGCGCCACTGGCCCGGGGGTCGGGTCACTGTACCTGGGTTACCACGCTAGGCCCGAAAAGGGCCATGTGTATGGGGTCCAGCCACCCCGAAGCAGCCTTCTGAGTGGGCGTGAAGGCTGCTGGTTGCATTCCGGGAGACAGGCATGATGGGGTTTGAGGACCATGGCAGCCATTCTGCCGGGGTCACGTACCTACGCGCTTGCCCCGCCCCTCTTCCTGGCCCGGGCTTGGGTCTAGCCACGCCCCTAGCACCACTGGCCCGGATGTCAGGTTGCTGTACCTGGGTTACCACGCTAGGCCCGAAAAGGGCCACGTGTGGGGTTCCAGCCTCCCCGAAGCAGCCTTCCGAGTGGGCGTGAAGGCTGCTGGTTGCATTCCGGGAGACAGGCCTGATCGGGCTTGAGGACCCTGGAAGCCAATCTGGCCGGGGGTTACGTCCCACGCGCCGGCCCCGCCCCTCTTCTTGGCCCGGGCTTGGGTCTAGCCATGCCCCTAGTGACACTGGCCCGGGGGTTGGGTCGCTGTACCTAGGTTACCACGCTAGGCCCGAAAAGGGCCACGTGTGGGTGGTCCAGCCTCCCTGAAGCAGCCTTCTGAGTGGGTGTGAAGGCTGCTGGTTGCATTCTGGGAGACAGGCCTGATCGGGCTTGAGGACCCGGCAGCCATTCTGCCAGGGGTCACGTCCCCGCTGGCTGGCCCCGCCCCTCTTCCCGGCCGGGGCTTGGGTCTAGCCACGCCCCTAGCGCCACTGGCCCGAGATTTGGGTCGCTTGTCCTGGGTTACCATGCTAGGCCCGAAAAGGGCCACGTGTGGGGGGTGCAGCCTCTCCGAAGCAGCCTTCTGAGTGGGCGTGAAGGCTGCTGGTTGCATTCCAGCAGACAGGCCTGATGGGGCTTGAGGACACCCGGAGCCATTCTGCCGGGCATCATGTCCCCGTGCACCGGCCCCGCCCTTCTTCCCGCCCTGGGCTTTGGTCTAGCCACGCCCCTAGCGTCACTAGCCCGGGGGTCGGGTTGCTGTACCTGGGTTACCACGCTAGGCCCGAAAAGGGCCACGCGTGGGGTGTCCAGCCTCTCCGAAGCAGTCTTCCCAGAGGGCGTGAAGGCTGCTGGTTGCATTCTGGGAGACAGGCCTGATCGGGCTTGAGGACCCGGCAGCCATTCTGCCGGGGGTCACGTCCCTTCGTGCCGGCCCCGCCCCTCTTCCCGGCCCGGGCTTGGGTCTAGCCACGCCCCTAGCGCCACTGCCCCGGGGGTCGGGTCTCTGTACCTGGGTTACCACGCTAGGCCCGAAAAGGGCCACGCTTGGGGGGTCCAGCCACCCGGAAGCAGCCTTCCGAGAGGGCGTGAAGGCTGCTGGTTGCACTCTGGGAGACAGCCTTGATGGGGCGTGAGGACCCTGGCAGCCATTCTGTCGGGGGTCACGTCCCCGCGTGCCGGCCCCGCCCCTCTTCCTGTCCCGGGCATGATTCTAGCCACGCCCCTAGCGTCACTGGCCTGGGGGTCGAGTCGCTGTACCTGGGTTACCACGCTGGGCCAAAAAGGGCCATGTGTGGGGGGTCCAGCTTCCCGGAAGAAGCCATCCGAGTGGGCGTGAAGGCTGCTGGTTGCATTCTGGGAGACAGGCCTGATCGGGCTTGAAGACCCCGGCAGCCATTCTGGCGGGGGTCACGTCCCCGCGTGCCGGCCCAGCCCCTCTTCCCGGCCCGGGCTTGGGTCTAGCCACGCCCCTAGCGCCACTGGCCCGGTGGTAGGGTCACTGTACCTGGGTTACCACGCTAGGCCCGAAAAAGGCCACGTGTGGGGGGGTCCAGCCTCTCCGAAGCAGTCTTTCGAGAGGGCGTGAAGGCTGCTGGTTGCATTCTGGGAGACAGGCCTGATCAAGCTTGAGGACCCTGGCAGCCATTCTGCCGGGGGTCACGTCCCTGCACGCCGGCCCCGCCCCAATTCCCAGCCCGGGCTTTTGTCTAGCCACGCCCCTAGCGCCACTGGCCCGGGGGTCGGGTCACTGTACCTGGGTTACCACGCTAGGCCTGAAAAGGGCCATGTGTGGGGGGTCCACCTTCCCGGAAGCAGCCTTTTGAGTGGGCGTGAAGGCTGCTGGTTGCATTCTGGGAGACAGGCCTAATCGGGCCTGAGGACCCGGCAGCCATTCTGCCGGGGGTCACGTCCCTGCGCCGGCCCCGCCCCTCTTCCCGGCCCGGTCTTGGGTCTAGCCACGCCGCTAGCGCCACTGGCCTGGGGGTCGGGTCACTGTACCTGGGTTACCACGCTAAGCCCGAAAAGGGCCATGCTTGGGGGGTCCAGCCTCCCGGCAGCAGCCTTCTGAGAGGGTGTGAAGGCTGCTGGTTGCATTCTGGGAGACAGCCTTGATGGGGCGTGAGGTCCCCGGCAGCCATTCTGTCGGGAGTCACGTCCCCGCGCGCCGGCCCCGCCCCTCTTCCTGGCCCGGGCTTGGGACTAGCCACGCCCAAAATGCCACCGGCCCGGGGGTCAGGTCTCTGTACCTGGGTTACCACGGCAGGTTGGAAAAGGGCCACGTATTGGTGGTCCAGCCTCCCCGAAGCAGCCTTCCGAGTGGGCGTGAAGGCTGCTGGTTGCATTACGGGAGACAGGCCTGATCAAGCTTGAGGACCCTGGCAGCCATTCTGCCGGGGGTCACGTCCCTGCACGCCGGCCCCGCCCCAATTCCCAGCCCAGGCTTGTGTCTAGCCACGCCCCTAGTGCCACTGGCCCGGGGGTCGGGTCGCAATACCTGGGTTACCACGGCAGGTTGGAAAAGGGCTACGTGTGGGTGGTCCAGCCTCCCCGAAGCAGCCTTCCGAGTGGGCGTGAAGGCTGCTGGTTGCATTCCGTGAGACAGGCCTGATCAAGCTTGAGGACCCTGGCAGCCATTCTGCCAGGGGTCACGTCCCCGCGTGCAGGCCCCGCCCCTCTTCCCGGCCCGGTCTTGGGTCTAGCCACGCCCCTAGCGCCACTGGCCCGGGGGTCGGGTCGCTGTACCATGGTTACCACGCTAGGCCCGTAAAGGGCCACGTGAGGGGGGCCAGCCTCCCCGAAACAGCCTTCTGAGTGGGCGTGAAGGCTGCTGGTTGCATTCTGGGAGACAGGCCTGATCGGGCCTGAGGACCCTGGCTGCCATTCTGGCGGGGCTTACGTCCCCTTGCGCCGGCCCCGCCCCTCTTCTTGGCCCGGGCTTGGGTCTAGCCATGCCCCTAGTGCCACCAGCACGGGGGTCGGGTCGCTGTACCTGGGTTAACAAGCTAGGCCCGAAAAGGGCCAGGCGTGGTGGGTCCATCCTCCCCGAAGCAGCCTTCCTGAGTGGGCATGAAGGCTGCTGGTTGCATTCCGGGAGACAGCCCTGAGCGGGCTTGAGGATCGCGGCAGCCATTCTGCCAGGGGACACGTCCCTGTGCGCCGGCCCCGCCCCTCTTCCTGGCCTGGGCTTGGGTCTAGCCACGACCCTAGCGCCACCAGCCTGGGGGTTGGGTCGCTGTACCTGGATTATCACGCTATGCCCGAAAAGGGCCACGTGTGGGGGTCTTGCCTCCCCGAAGCAGCCTTCTGAGTGGGCGTGAAGGCTGCTGGTTGCATTCCGGGAGATAGTCCTGATCGGGCTTCAGGACCGCAGCAGCCATTCTGCTGGGGGTCACGTCCCTGCGCGCCGGCCCCGTCCCTCTTCCCGGCCCGGGCTTGGGTCTAGCCACGCCCCTAGCGCCACTGTCCCTGGTGTCGGGTCGCTGTACCTGGGTTACCACGCTAGGCCCGAAAAGGGTCACGCGAGGGGGGTCCAGCCTCCCCGAAGCAGCCTTCCTGAGTGGGCGTGAAGGCTGCTGGTTGAATTCTGGGAGACAGGCCTGATCAGGCTTGAGGACCCTGGCAGCCATTCTGGCAGGAGTCACGTCCCTGGCGCTGGCCCTGCCCCTCTTCCCGGCACAGATTTGGGTCTAGCCACGCCCCTTGCGCCACCAGCCCGGGGGTCGGGTCGCTGTACCTGGGTTAGGCCTGAAAAGGGCCACGTGTGGGGGGTCCAGCCTCCCCGAAGCAGCCTTCCTGAGTGGGCGTGAAGGCTGCAGGTTGCATTGTGGGAGACAGGCCTGATCGGGCTTGAGGACCCTGGCAGCCATTCTGCCAGGGGTCACGTCCCTGCCGGCCGGCCCCGCCCCTCTTCCTGGCCTGGGCTTGGGACTCGCCACGCCCCTAGCGCCAATGGCACAGGGATCGGGTTGCTGTACCTGGGTTACCACGCTAGGCCCGAAGGGCCATGCCTGGGGTGTCCATCCTCCCCGAAGCATCCTTCCTCAGCGGGCGTGCAGGTTGCTGGTTGCAGTCTGGGAGACAGGACTGATGGGGCTTGAGGACCCCGGCAGCCATTCTGCTGGGGGTCACGTCCCCGCTGGCCGGCCCCGCCCCTCTTCCCAGCCCGGGCTTGGGTCTAGCCACGCTCCTAGCGCCACTGTCCCGGGGGTCGGGTCTCTGTACCTGGGTTACCACGCTAGGCCCGAAAAAGGCCACGTGTGGGGGGTGCAGCCTCTCCGAAGCAGCATTCTGAGTGGGCGTGAAGGCTCCTGGTTGCATTCTGGGAGACAGGCCTGATCGGGCTTGAGGATCCCGGCAGCCATTCTGCCGGGGGTCACGTCCCCGCTTGCCGGCCCCGCTCCTCTCCCCAGCCGGGTCTTGGGTCTAGCCACGCCCCTAGCGCCACCAGCCCGGGGGTCGGGTCTCTGTACCTGGGTTACCAAGCTAGGCCCGAAAATGGCCACGTGTGCGGGGTCCAGCCTCCCCGAAGCATCCTTCCGAGAGGGCGTGAAGGCTGCTTGTTGCATTCTGGGAGTCAGGCTTGATCGGGCTTTAGGACACCTGGCAGCCATTCTGGCGGGGGTCACGGGCCTGCCGCCGGCCCCGCCCCATTTCCGGGCCCTGGCTTGGGTCTAGCCACGCCCCTAGCGCCACTGTCCCGGGTGTCGGGTCTCTGTACCTGGGTTACCACGCTAGGCCCAAAGAGGGTCACACGTGGGGGGTCCAGCCTCCCCGAAGCAGCCTTCTTAGTGTGCGTGAAGGCTGCTGCTTGCATTCTGGGAGACAGGACTGATCGGGCTTGAGGACCCTGGCAGCCACTCTGCCGGGGGTCCCGTCCCTGCGCGCCGGCCTCGCCCCTCTTCCCGGTCCAGGCTTGGGACTAACCACGCCCCCAGCGCCACTGGCCCGGGGGTCGGGTCGCTGTACCTGGGTTACCACGCTAGGCCCGAAAAGGGCCACTTGTGGGGGGTCCAGCCTCCCTGAAGCAGCCTTCCTGAGTGGGCGTGAAGGCTGCTGGTTGCATTCCGGGAGACAGGCTTGATCAGGCTTGAGGACAGCGGCAGTCATTCTGCTGGGTGTCACACCCCGCGTGCCGGCCCCGCCCCTCTTCCTGGCCCAGGCTTGGGTCTAGCCACGCCCCTAGCGCCACTGGCCCGGGGGTCGGGTCGTTCTACCTGGGTTACCACGCTAGGCCCGAAAAGGGCCACGTGTGAGGGGTCCAGCCTCACCGAAGCAGCATTCTGAGTGGGCGTGAAGGCTGCTGGTTGCATTGTGGGGGACAGGCTTGATCGGGCTTGAGGACCCCGGGAGCCATTCTGCCGGGGGTCATGTCACGTTCCGCGGGCTCCGCCCCTCTTCCCAGCCCGGGATTGGGTCTAGCCACGCCCCTACCTCCATTGGCCCGGGTGGTCGGGTCACTGTACCTGGGTTACGACGCTAACCCCGAATAGGGCCATGCCTGTTGGGTCCAGCCTCCCCGAAGCAGCCTTCTGAGTGGGCGTGAAGGCTGCTGGTTGCATTCAGGGAGACAGGCCTGATCGGGCTTGAGGAGAGCTGGCAGCCATTCTGCCGGGGGTCAGGTCCCTGCGCTCCGGCCCCGCCCCTCTTCCTGGCCCTGGCTTGGGTATAGCCCCGCCCGTAGCGCCACCAGCCCGGGGGTCGGGTCTCTGTACCTGGGTTACCACGCTAGGCCCGAAAAGGGCCACGCATGGGGAGTCCAGCCTCCCCGAAGCAGCCTTCCTGAGTGGGCGTGAAGGCTGCTGGTTGCATTCTGGGAGACAGGCCTGATCGGGCTTGAGGACCCCGGCAGCCATTCTGCCGGGGGTCACGACCCAGCTGGCCGGCCCCGCCCCTCTTCCTGGTCCGGGATTGGGTCTAGCCACGCCCCTAGTGCCACTGGCCCGGGGGTCATGTTGCTGTACCTGGGTTACCATGCTAGGCCCGAAAAGGGCCATGCCTGGGGTGTCCAGCCTCCCTGAAGCAGCCTTCTGCTTGGGTGTGAAGGCTGCTGGTTGCATTCTGGGAGACAGGCCTGATGGGGCTTGAGGACCCCGGCAGCCATTCTGGCAGGGGTCACGCCCCGGTGGCCTGCCCCCCCCCCTCTTCCCGGCCCAGACTTGGGTCTAGCCACACCCTTAGTGCCACCAGCCCTGGGGTCGTTTCGCTGTACCTGGGTTACCACGCTAGGCCCGAATAGGGCCACGCGTGCGGGGTCCAGCCACCCCGAAGCAGCCTTCTGAGTGGGCGTGAAGGCTGCTGGTTGCATTCCGGGAGACAGGCCTGATGGGGCTTGTGGACCGCAGCAGCCAATCTGCCAGGGAGTCACGTCCCCGCGTGCCAGCCCCGCGCCTCTTCCCGGCCCGGGCTTGGGTCTAGCCACGCCCCTAGCGCCACCTGCCCGGGGGTCGGGTCTCTGTACCTGGGTTACCACGCTAGGCCCGAAAAGGACCATGCGTGGGGGGTGCAGCCTCCCCGAAGCAGCCTTCTGAGTGGGCGTGAAGGCTGCTGGTTGCATTCTGGGAGACAGGCCTGATCAGGCTTGAGGACCCTGGCAGCCATTCGCCAAGGGTCACGTCCCTGTGCGCCGGCCCCGCCCCTCTTCCTGGCCAAGGCTTGAGTCTAGCCACGCCCCTAGCAACACTGGCACGGGGGTCTGGTCGCTGTACCTGGGTTACCACGCTAGGCCCGAAAAGGGCCACGTGTGAGGGGTCCAGCCTCCCTGAAACAGCCTTCCTGAGTGGGCGTGAAGGCTGCTGGTTGCATTGTGGGAGACAGGCTTGATCGGGCTTGAGAACACCGGGAGCCATTCTGCCGGGGGTCATGTCCCGTTCCG
Organism: Ochotona curzoniae; assembly: GCF_017591425.1. Classification (NCBI taxonomy): domain Eukaryota; kingdom Metazoa; phylum Chordata; class Mammalia; order Lagomorpha; family Ochotonidae; genus Ochotona; species Ochotona curzoniae. The sequence goes on along the minus strand of NW_024464965.1, from coordinate 325,593 downwards.
CGGGCTCCGCCCCTCTTCCCGGCCCGGGCTTGGGTCTAGCCACGCCCCTAGCGCCACTGTCCCTGGTGTCGGGTCGCTGTACCTGGGTTACCACGCTAGGCCCGAAAAGGGTCACGCGAGGGGGGTCCAGCCTCCCCGAAGCAGCCTTCCTGAGTGGGCGTGAAGGCTGCTGGTTGAATTCTGGGAGACAGGCCTGATCAGGCTTGAGGACCCTGGCAGCCATTCTGGCAGGAGTCACGTCCCTGGCGCTGGCCCTGCCCCTCTTCCCGGCACAGATTTGGGTCTAGCCACGCCCCTTGCGCCACCAGCCCGGGGGTCGGGTCGCTGTACCTGGGTTACAACGCTAGGCCTGAAAAGGGCCACGTGTGGGGGGTCCAGCCTCCCCGAAGCAGCCTTCCTGAGTGGGCGTGAAGGCTGCAGGTTGCATTGTGGGAGACAGGCCTGATCGGGCTTGAGGACCCTGGCAGCCATTCTGCCAGGGGTCACGTCCCTGCTCGCCGGCCCCGCCCCTCTTCCTGGCCTGGGCTTGGGACTCGCCACGCCCCTAGCGCCAATGGCAAAGGGGTCGGGTTGCTGTACCTGGGTTACCACGCTAGGCCCGAAGGGCCATGCGTATGGTGTCCATCCTCCCCGAAGCATCCTTCCTCAGCGGGCGTGCAGGTTGCTGGTTGCATTCTGGGAGACAGGACTGATGGGGCTTGAGGACCCCGGCAGCCATTCTGCTGGGGGTCACGTCCCCGCTGTCCGGCCCCGCCCCTCTTCCCAGCCTGGGCTTGGGTCTAGCCACGCTCCTAGCGCCACTGTCCCGGGGGTCGGGTCTCTGTACCTGGGTTACCACGCTAGGCCCGAAAAAGGCCACGTGTGGGGGGTGCAGCCTCTCCGAAGCAGCCTTCTGAGTGGGCGTGAAGGCTGCTGGTTGCATTCTGGGAGACAGGCCTGATCGGGCTTGAGGATCCCGGCAGCCATTCTGCCGGGGGTCAGGTCCCCGCTTGCCGGCCCCGCTCCTCTCCCCAGCCGGGTCTTGGGTCTAGCCACGCCCCTAGCGCCACCAGCCCGGGGGTCGGGTCTCTGTACCTGGGTTACCAAGCTAGGCCCGAAAAGGGCCACGTGTGTGGGGTCCAGCCTCCCCGAAGCAGCCTTCTGAGTGGGCGTGAAGGCTGCTGGTTGCATTCCGGGAGACAGGCCAGATCAGGCTTGAGGACCCTGGCAGCCATTCTGCCAAGGGTCACGTCCCTGTGCGCCGGCCCCGCCCCACTTCCTGGCCAGGGCTTGAGTCTAGCCACGCCCCTAGCACCACTGGCCCGTGATTTGGGTCGCTGTACCTGGGTTACCACGCTAGGCCCGAAAAGGGCCACGTGTGGGGGGTCCAGCCTCTCCGAAGCTTCATTCTGAGTGGGCGTGAAGGCTGCTGTTTGCATTCTGGGAGACAGGCTTGATCGGGCTGGAGGACCCCGGAAGCCATTCTGGCGGGGGTCATGTCCCCTTGCGCCGGCCCCACTCCTCTTCCCGACCCTGGCTTTGGTCTAGCCACGCCCCTACCTCCATTGGCCCGGTGGTCGGGTCAGTGTACCTGGGTTACCACTCTAGGCCCGAAAACGGCCACGTGTGGGGGGTCCAGCCTCCCTGAAGCAGCCTTCCGAGTGGGCGTGAAGGCTGCTGGTTGCATTCCGTGAGACAGTCTTGATCGGGCTTGAGGACCCCGGCAGCCATTCTGCTGGGGGTCACGACCCCGCTGGCCGGCCCCGCCCCTCTTCCTGGCCCAGGCTTGGGTCTAGCCACGCCCCTAGCACCCCTAGCCTGGGGGTCGGATCGCTGTACCTGGGTTATCACGCTAGGCCCGAATAGTGCCACGTGTGGGGGTCCAGCCTCCCCGAAGCAGCCTTCCTGAGTGGGCGTGAAGGCTGCTGGTTGAATTCTGGGAGACAGGCCTGATCGGGCTTCAGGACCGCAGCAGCCATTCTGCCGTTGGTCACGTCCACGCTGGCCGGCCCCGCCCCTCTTCCCGGCCCGGGCTTGGGTCTAGCCACGCCCCTAGCGCCACTGTCCCGGGGGTCGGGTCTCTGTACCTGGGTTACCATGCTAGGCCCGAAAAGGGCCATGCTTGGCGGGTCCAGCCTCCCTGAAACAGCCTTCCTGAGTGGGCGTGAAGGCTGCTGGTTGCATTGTGGGAGACAGGCTTGATCGGGCTTGAGAACACCGGGAGCCATTCTGCCGGGGGTCATGTCCCGTTCCGCGGGCTCCGCCCCTCTTCCCAGCCCGAGCTTGGGTCTAGCCACGCCCCTAGCGCCACTGGCCAGGGGTCGGGTCGTTGTACCTGGGTTAACAAGCTAGGCCCGAAAAGGGCCAGGCGTGGTGGGTCCATCCTCCCCGAAGCAGCCTTCCTGAGTGGGCATGAAGGCTGCTGGTTGCATTCCGGGAGACAGCCCTGAGCGGGCTTGAGGATCGCGGCAGCCATTCTGCCAGGGGACACGTCCCTGTGCGCCGGCCCCGCCCCTCTTCCTGGCCTGGGTTTGGGTCTAGCCACGCCCCTAGCGCCACCAGCCTGGGGGTTGGGTCGCTGTACCTGGATTATCACGCTATGCCCGAAAAGGGCCACGTGTGGGGGTCTTGCCTCCCCGAAGCAGCCTTCTGAGTGGGCGTGAAGGCTGCTGGTTGCATTCCGGGAGATAGTCCTGATCGGGCTTCAGGACCGCAGCAGCCATTCTTTTGGGGGTCACATCCCTGCGCGCCGGGCCCGTCCCTCTTCCCGGCCCGGGCTTGGGTCTAGCCACGCCCCTAGCGCCACTGTCCCTGGTGTCGGGTCGCTGTACCTGGGTTACCACGCTAGGCCCGAAAAGGGTCACGCGAGGGGGGTCCAGCCTCCCCGAAGCAGCCTTCCTGAGTGGGCGTGAAGGCTGCTGGTTGAATTCTGGGAGTCAGGCCTGATCAGGCTTGAGGACCCTGGCAGCCATTCTGGCAGGAGTCACGTCCCTGGCGCTGGCCCTGCCCCTCTTCCCGGCACAGATTTGGGTCTAGCCACGCCCCTTGCGCCACCAGCCCGGGGGTCGGGTCGCTGTACCTGGGTTACAACGCTAGGCCTGAAAAGGGCCACGTGTGGGGGGTCCAGCCTCCCCGAAGCAGCCTTCCTGAGTGGGCGTGAAGGCTGCAGGTTGCATTGTGGGAGACAGGCCTGATCGGGCTTGAGGACCCTGGCAGCCATTCTGCCAGGGGTCACGTCCCTGCTCGCTGGCCCCGCCCCTCTTCCTGGCCTGGGCTTGGGACTCGCCACGCCCCTAGCGCCAATGGCAAAGGGGTCGGGTTGCTGTACCTCGGTTACCACGCTAGGCCCGAAGGGCCATGCGTATGGTGTCCATCCTCCCCGAAGCATCCTTCCTCAGCGGGCGTGCAGGTTGCTGGTTGCATTCTGGGAGACAGGACTGATGGGGCTTGAGGACCCCGGCAGCCATTCTGCTGGGGGTCACGTCCCCGCTGTCCGGCCCCGCCCCTCTTCCCAGCCTGGGCTTGGGTCTAGCCACGCTCCTAGCGCCACTGTCCCGGGGGTCTGGTCTCTGTACCTGGGTTACCACGCTAGGCCCGAAAAAGGCCACGTGTGGGGGGTGCAGCCTCTCCGAAGCAGCCTTCTGAGTGGGCGTGAAGGCTGCTGGTTGCATTCTGGGAGACAGGCCTGATCGGGCTTGAGGATCCCGGCAGCCATTCTGCCGGGGGTCAGGTCCCCGCTTGCCGGCCCCGCTCCTCTCCCCAGCCGGGTCTTGGGTCTAGCCACGCCCCTAGCGCCACCAGCCCGGGGGTCGGGTCTCTGTACCTGGGTTACCAAGCTAGGCCCGAAAATGGCCACGTGTGGGGGGTCCAGCCTCCCCGAAGCAGCCTTCTGAGTGGGCGTGAAGGCTGCTGGTTGCATTGTGGGAGACAGGCCAGATCAGGCTTGAGGACCCTGGCAGCCATTCTGCCGGGGGTCACGTCCCTGTGCGCCGGCCCCGCCCCACTTCCTGGCCAGGGCTTGAGTCTAGCCACGCCCCTAGCACCACTGGCCCGTGATTTGGGTCGCTGTACCTGGGTTACCACGCTAGGCCCGAAAAGGGCCACGTGTGGGGGGTCCAGCCTCTCCGAAGCTTCATTCTGAGTGGGCGTGAAGGCTGCTGTTTGCATTCTGGGAGACAGGCTTGATCGGGCTGGAGGACCCCGGAAGCCATTCTGGCGGGGGTCATGTCCCCTTGCGCCGGCCCCACTCCTCTTCCCGACCCTGGCTTTGGTCTAGCCACGCCCCTACCTCCATTGGCCCGGTGGTCGGGTCAGTGTACCTGGGTTACCACTCTAGGCCCGAAAAGGGCCACGTGTGGGGGGTCCAGCCTCCCTGAAGCAGCCTTCTGAGTGGGCGTGAAGGCTGCTGGTTGCATTCTGGGAGACAGGCTTGATCGGGCTTGAGGACCACAGCAGCCATTCTGCCGGGGGTCACGTCCCTGCGTTCCGGCCCCGCCCCTCTTCCCGCCCCGGGCTTGGGTCTAGCCACGCTCCTAGCGAAACCAGCCCGAGGGTCGTGTTGCTGTACCTGCGTTACCACACTAGACGCGAAAAGGGCCATGTGTGAGGGTTCCAGCCTCCCCGAAGCAGCCTTCCGAGTGGGCGTGAAGGCTGCTGGTTGCATTCCGGGAGACAGGCCTGATGGGGCTTGAGGACCCTGGCAGCCATTCTGCCATGGGTCACGTCCCTTCGTGCCGGCCCCGCCCCTCTTCCCGGCTCGGGCTTCGGATTAGCCACGCCCCTCGTGCCACCGGCCGGGGGTTCGGGTTGTTGTACCTGGGTTACCACGCTAGGCCCGAAAAGGGACATGTGTGGGGGGTCTAGCCTCCCGGAAGCATCCTTCTGAGTGGGCGTGAAGGATGCTGGTTGCATTATGGGAGACAGGCTTGATCGGACTTGAGGACCCTGGCAGCCATTCTGCCCGGGGTCACGTCCCCGCGCGCTGGCCCTGCCCTTCTTCCTGGCCCAGGCTTGGGTCTAGCGACGACCCTAGGGCCACTGGCCCGGGGGTGGGGTCGCAGTACCTGTGTTACCACGCTAGGCCTGAAAAGGGCCACGCGTGGGGGGGTCCAGCCTCCCCGAAGCAGCCTCCCGAGTGGGCGTGAAGGCTGCTGGTTGCATTCTGGGAGACAGGACTGATACGGCTTGAGGACCCTGGCAGCCATTCTGACGGGGGTCACGTCCCTGCGCTCCGGCCCCGCACCTCTTCCCGACATGGGCTTGGGTCTAGCCATGCACCTAGCGCCACTGTCCCGGGGTTCGTGGCTCTGTACCTGGGTTACCACGCTAGGCCCGAAAAGGGCCACGCGTGGGGGGTCCAGTAAACCCGAAGCAGCTTTCCTGAGTGGGCGTGAAGGCTGCTGGTTGCATTCTGGGAGACAGGCTTGATCAGGCTTGAGGACCCCGGGAGCCATTCTGGCAGGGGTCATGTCCCCGCTGGCCGGCCCCGCCCCTCTTCCCGGCCCGGGCTTGGGTCTAGCCACGCCCCTAGCGCCACCAGCCCGGGGGTCGTGTCGCTGTACCTGGGTTACCTCTCTAGGCCCGAATAGGGCCACGCGTGGGGGGTCCAGCATCCCCGAAGCAGTCTTCTGAGAGGGCGTGAAGGCTGCTGGTTGCATTCTGGGAGACAGGCCTGATCGGGCTTCAGGGCCCTGGCAGCCATGAGCCAATGGTCATGTTCCGTTCCGCGGGCCCCGCCCCTCATCCCAGCCCGGGCTTGGGTCTAGCCACGCCCCTAATGCCAACGGTCCAGGGGTTGGATCGCTGTACCTGGGTTACCACGCTAGGCCCGAAAAGGGCCACGTGTGGGTGGTCTAGCCTCCCCGAAGCAGCCTTCCGAGTGGGCGTGAAGGCTGCTGGTTGCATTCCGTTATACAGGCCTGATCGGGCTTGAGGACCCTGGCAGCCATTCTGGGACGGGTCACGTCCCCGCGCGCTGGCCCTGCCCCTCTTCCCGGCCCGGGCTTGGGTCTAGCCACGCCCCTAGTGCCACTGGCCCGGGGGTTAGGTCGCTGTACCTGGGTTACCACGCTAGGCCCGAAAAGGGCCACCCGTGGTGGGTCCAGCCTCACCGAAGCAGCCTTCCTGAGTGGGCGTGAAGGCTGCTGGTTGCATTCCGGGAGACAGGCCTGATGGGGCTTGAGGACCCCGGCAACCATTCTGCCGGGTTCATGTCCCCGCGCGCCGGCCCCGCCCCTCTTCCTGGCACAGGCTTGGGTCTAGCCACGCCCCTAGGGTCACTGGCCCCGGGGTCGGGTCACTGTACCTGGGTTACCCCGCTAGGCCCGTAAAGGGCCACGCGTGGTGGGTCCAGCCTCTCCGAAGCAGTCTTCCGAGAGGGCGTGAGGGCTGCTGGTTGCATTCCGTGAGACAGGCTTGATCGGGCTTGAGGACCCCAGCAGCCATTCTGCCGGGGGTCATGTCCTCGCGCCGGCCCCGCCCCTCTTCCCGGCCTGGGCTTGGTTCTATCCACGCCCCTAGCGCCACTGGCCCGGGGGTCGGGTCGCTGTACCTGGGTTACCACGCAAGGCCCGAAAAGGGCCACACGTGGGGGATCCAGCCTCCCCGAAGCAGCCTCCCGAGTGGGCGTGAAGGCTGCTGGTTGCATTCTGCGAGACAGGCCTGATACGGCTTGAGGACCCTGGCAGCCATTCTGCTGGGGGTTACGTCCCCACGCGCCTGCCCCGCCCCTCTTCTTGGCCCGGGCTTGCGTTTAGCCATGCCCCTAGGACCACCAGCCCGGGGGTCGGGTCGCTGTACCTGGGTTACCACGCTAGGCCCGAAAAGGGCCACGCTTGGTGGGGTTCCAGCCTCCCCGAAGCAGCCTTCCGAGTGGGCGTGAAGTCTGCTGGTTGCATTCCGGGTACAGGCCTGATCGGGCTTGAGAACCCTTTCAGCCATTCTGCTGGGGGTTAAGTCCCCATGAGCCAGCCCCGCCCCTCTTCTTGGCCCGGGCTTGTGTCTAGCCATGCCCATAGCGCCACTGGCCCGGGGGTCGGGTCGCTGTACCTGGGTTACCACGCTATGACCGAAAAGGGACATGTGTGGGGGGTCCTGCCTCCCAGAAGCAGTGTTCCGATTGGGCGTGAAGGCTGCTGGTTGCATTCCGGTAGACAGCCCTGAGCGGGCTTGAGGATCGCGGCAGCCATTCTGCCAGGGGTCATGTCCCCACTGGCCGGCCCCACCCCTCTTCCCGGCCCGGTCTTTTAGTCTAGCCACACCCCTAGCGCTTCTGGCCCGGTGGTCGGGTCGCTGTACCTGGGTTAGCAGGCTAGGCCCGAAAAGGGCCACGCGTGGTGGGTCCAGCCTCCCCGAAGCAGCCTTCCTGAGTGGGCGTGAAGGCTGCTGGTTGCATTCCGGTAGACAGCCCTGAGCGGGCTTGAGGATCGCGGCAGCCATTCTGCCAGGGGACACGTCCCTGTGCGCCGGCCCCGCCCCTCTTCCTGGCCTGGGCTTGGGTCTAGCCACGCCCCTAGCGCCACCAGCCTGGGGGTCGGGTCGCTGTACCTGGGTTACCAGGCTAGGCCCGAAAAGGGCCTCGTGTGGGGGTCTTGCCTCCCCGAAGCAGCCTTCTGAGTGGGCGTGAAGGCTGCTGGTTGCATTCCGTGAGATAGTCTTGATCGGGCTTGAGGACCCCGGCAGCCATTCTGCTGGGGGTCACGACCCCGCTGGCCGGCCCCGCCCCTGTTCCTGGCCCAGGCTTGGGTCTAGCCACGCCCCTAGCACCCCTAGCCTGGGGGTCGGATCGCTGTACCTTGGTTATCACGCTAGGCCCGAATAGTGCCACGTGTGGGGGTCCAGCCTCCCCGAAGCAGCCTTCCTGAGTGGGCGTGAAGGCTGCTGGTTGAATTCTGGGAGACAGGCCTGATCGGGCTTCAGGACCGCAGCAGCCATTCTGCCGTTGGTCACGTCCACGCTGGCCGGCCCGGCCCCTCTTCCCGGCCCGGGCTTGGGTCTAGCCACGCCCCTAGCGCCACTGGCCCGGGGGTCGGGTCGCTGTACCTGGGTTACCATGCTAGGCCCGAAAAGGGCCATGCTTGGCGGGTCCAGCCTCCCCGAAGCAGTCTTCTGAGTGGGCGTGAAGGCTGCTGGTTGCATTGTGGGAGACAGGCCTGATCGGGCTTGAGGACCCTGGCAGCCATTCTGCCAGGGGTCACGTCCATGCGCGCCGGCCCCGCCCCTCTTCTCCGCCCGGGCTTGGGTCTAGCCTCACCCCTAGCGCCACTGGCCCTGGTGTCGGGTTGCTGCACCTGGATTACCACGCTAAGCCCGAAAAGGGCCACGCGTGGGGTTCCAGCCTCCCCGAAACAGCCTTCCTGAGTGGGCGTGAAGGCTGCTGGTTGCATTCCGGGGGACAGGCCTGATCGGGCTTCAGGACCCCAGCAGCCATTCTGCCTGGGGTCATATCCCAACACGCCGGCCCCGCCCCTCTTCCTGGCCCAGGCTTGGGTTTAGCCACGCCTCTAGCGCCACTGGCCCGGGGGTCGTGTCGCTGTACCTGGGTTACCACGCTAGGCCCGAATAGGGCCACGCGTGCGGGGTCCAGCCTCCCCGAAGCAACATTGTGAGTGGGCGTGAAGGCTGCTGGTTGCAATCCGGGAGACAGGCCTGATGGGGCTTGAGGACAGCTGGCAGCCATTCTGGCGGGGGTCAGGTCCCTGCGCTCCGGCCCCGCCCCTCTTCCTGGCCCTGGCTTGGGACTAGCCACGCACCTAGCGCCACCAGCCCGGGGGTCGGGTCTCTGTACCTGGGTTACCACGCTAGGCCCGAAAAGGGCCACGCATGGGGAGTCCAGCCTCCCCGAAGCAGCCTTCCTGAGTGGGCGTGAAGGCTGCTGTTTGCATTCTGGGAGACAGGCCTGATCGGGCTTGAGGACCCCAGCAGCCATTCTGCCGGGGGTCACGACCCTGCGCGCCGGCCCTCCCCTCTTCCTGGCCCGGGATTGGGTCTAGCCACGCCCCTAGTGCCACTGGCCCGGGGGTCGTGTTGCTGTACCTGGGTTACCATGCTAGGCCCGAAAAGGGCCATGCCTGTTGAGTCCAGCCTCCCTGAAGCAGCCTTCTGCTTGGGTGTGAAGGCTGCTGGTTGCATTCTGGGAGACAGGCCTGAGGGACTTGAGGACCCTGGCAGCCATTCTGGCAGGGGTCACGTCCCCGGTGCCTGGCCCGGCCCCTCTTCCCGACCCAGGCTTGGGTCTAGCCACACCCTTAGTGCCACCAGCCCGGGGGTCGGTTTCGCTGTATCTGGGTTACAACGCTAGGCCCGAAAAGGGCCACGTGTGGGGGGTCCAGCCTCCCCGAAGCAGCCTTCTGAGTGGGCCTGAAGGCTGCTGGTTGCATTCCGGGATACAGGCCTGATGGGGCTTGAGGACCCCGGGAGCCATTCTGGCGGGGGTCACGTCCCAGCTGGCCGGCCCCACCCCTCTTCCCGCCCTGGGCTTGGTTCTAGCCACGCCACTAGTGCCACTGGCCCGGGATTTGGGTCGCTGTACCTGGGTTACCACGCTAGGCCCGAAAAGGGCCAGGCGTGGGGGGTCCAGCCTCTCCTAAGCAGTCTTCCGAGAGTGCGTGAAGGCTGCTGGTTACATTCCGGGAGACAGGCTTGATCGGGCTTGAGGACCACAGCAGCCATTCTGCCGGGGGTCATGTCCCTGCGTTCCTGCCGCGCCCCTCTTCCCGGCCCGAGCTTGGGTCTAGCCACGCTCCTAGCGAAACCAGCCCGAGGGTCGTGTTGCTGTACCTGCGTTACCACACTAGACGCGAAAAGGGCCATGTGTGAGGGTTCCAGCCTCCCCGAAGCAGCCTTCTGAGTGGGCGTGAAGGCTGCTGGTTGCATTCTGGGCGACAGGCATGATCGGGCTTGAGGACCCTGGCAGCCATTCTGCCATGGGTCACGTCCCTTCGTGCCGGCCCCGCCCCTCTTCCCGGCTCGGGCTTCGGATTAGCCACGCCCCTCGTGCCACCGGCCGGGGGTTCGGGTTGCTGTACCTGGGTTACCACGCTAGGCCCGAAAAGGGACATGTGTGGGGGGTCTAGCCTCCCGGAAGCATCCTTCTGAGTGGGCGTGAAGGATGCTGGTGGCATTATGGGAGACAGGCTTGATCGGACTTGAGGACCCTGGCAGCCATTCTGCCAGGGGTCACGTCCCCGCGCGCTGGCCCTGCCCTTCTTCCTGGCCCAGGCTTGGGTCTAGCGACGACCCTAGGGCCACTGGCCCGGGGGTGGGGTCGCAGTACCTGTGTTACCACGCTAGGCCTGAAAAGTGCCACGCGTGGGGGGGTCCAGCCTACCCGAAGCAGCCTCCCGAGTGGGCGTGAAGGCTGCTGGTTGCATTCTGGGAGACAGGACTGATACGGCTTGAAGACCCTGGCAGCCATTCTGACGGGGGTCACGTCCCTGCGCTCCGGCCCCGCACCTCTTCCCGACATGGGCTTGGGTCTAGCCATGCACCTAGCGCCACTGTCCCGGGGGTCGTGGCTCTGTACCTGGGTTACCACGCTAGGCCCGAAAAGGGCCACGCGTGGGGGGTCCAGTAAACCCAGAGCAGCTTTCCTGAGTGGGCGTGAAGGCTGCTGGTTGCATTCTGGGAGACAGGCTTGATCAGGCTTGAGGACCCCGGGAGCCATTCTGGCAGGGGTCATGTCCCCACTGGCCGGCCCCGCCCCTCTTCCCGGCCCGGGCTTGGGTCTAGCCACGCCCCTAGCGCCACCAGCCCGGGGGTCGGGTCGCTGTACCTGGGTTACCTCTAAAGGCCCGAATAGGGCCACGCGTGGGGGGTCCAGCATCCCCGAAGCAGTCTTCTGAGAATGCGTGAAGGCTGCTGGTTGCATTCTGGGAGACAGGCCTGATCGGGCTTCAGGGCCCTGGCAGCCATGAGCCAATGGTCATGTTCCGTTCCGCGGGCCCCGCCCCTCATCCCAGCCCGGGCTTGGGTCTAGCCACGCCCCTAATGCCAACGGTCCAGGGGTTGGATCGCTGTACCTGAGTTACCACGCTAGGCCCGAAAAGGGCCACGTGTGGGTGGTCTAGCCTCCCCGAAGCAGCCTTCCGAGTGGGCGTGAAGGCTGCTGGTTGCATTCCGTTATACAGGCCTGATCGGGCTTGAGGACCCTGGCAGCCATTCTGGGACGGGTCACGTCCCCGCGCGCTGGCCCTGCCCCTCTTCCCGGCCCGGGCTTGGGTCTAGCCACGCCCCTAGCGCCACCGGCCCGGGGGTTAGGTCGCTGTTCCTGGGTTACCACGCTAGGCCCGAAAAGGGCCACCCGTGGTGGGTCCAGCCTCCCCGAAGCAGCCTTCCTGAGTGGGCGTGAAGGCTGCTGGTTGCATTCCGGGAGACAGTCCTGATGGGGCTTGAGGACCCCGGCAACCATTCTGCCGGGTTCATGTGCTCGCGCGCCGGCCCCGCCCCTCTTCCTGGCACAGGCTTGGGTCTAGCCACGCCCCTAGGGTCACTGGCCCCGGGGTCGGGTCACTGTACCTGGGTTACCCCGCTAGGCCCGTAAAGGGCCACGCGTGGTGGGTCCAGCCTCTCCGAAGCAGTCTTCCGAGAGGGCGTGAGGGCTGCTGGTTGCATTCCGTGAGACAGGCTTGATCGGGCTTGAGGACCCCAGCAGCCATTCTGCCGGGGGTCATGTCCTCGCGCCGGCCCCGCCCCTCTTCCCGGCCTGGGCTTGGTTCTAGCCACGCCCCTAGCGCCACTGGCCCGGGGGTCGGGTCGCTGTACCTGGGTTACCACGCAAGGCCCGAAAAGGGCCACACGTGGGGGATCCAGCCTCCCCGAAGCAGCCTCCCGAGTGGGCGTGAAGGCTGCTGGTTGCATTCTGCGAGACAGGCCTGATACGGCTTGAGGACCCTGGCAGCCATTCTGCTGGGGGTTACGTCCCCACGCGCCTGCCCTGCCCCTCTTCTTGGCCCGGGCTTGCGTTTAGCCATGCCCCTAGCACCACCAGCCCGGGGGTCGGGTTGCTGTACCTGGGTTACCACGCTAGGCCCGAAAAGGGCCACGCTTGGTGGGGTTCCAGCCTCCCCGAAGCAGCCTTCCGAGTGGGCGTGAAGTCTGCTGGTTGCATTCCGGGTACAGGCCTGATCGGGCTTGAGAACCCTTTCAGCCATTCTGCTGGGGGTTACGTCCCCACGAGCCAGCCCCGCCCCTCTTCTTGGCCCGGGCTTGTGTCTAGCCATGCCCATAGCGCCACTGGCCCGGGGGTCGGGTCGCTGTACCTGGGTTACCACGCTATGACCGAAAAGGGACATGTGTGGGGGGTCCTGCCTCCCAGAAGCAGTGTTCCGATTGGGCGTGAAGGCTGCTGGTTGCATTCTGGGAGACAGGCCTGATCGGGCTTGAGGACCCTGGCAGCCATTCTGCCAGGGGTCATGTCCCCACTGGCCGGCCCCGCCCCTCTTCCCGGCCCGGGCTTTAGTCTAGCCACACCCCTAGCGATTCTGGCCCGGTGGTCGGGTCGCTGTACCTGGGTTAGCAGGCTAGGCCCGAAAAGGGCCACGCGTGGGGGGTCCAGCCTCCCCGAAGCAGCCTTCCTGAGTGGGCGTGAAGGCTGCTGGTTGCATTCCGGTAGACAGCCCTGAGCGGGCTTGAGGATCGCGGCAGCCATTCTGCCAGGGGACACGTCCCTGTGCGCCGGCCCCGCCCCTCTTCCTGGCCTGGGCTTGGGTCTAGCCACGCCCCTAGCGCCACCAGCCTGGGGGTCGGGTCGCTGTACCTGGGTTACCAGGCTAGGCCCGAAAAGGGCCTCGTGTGGGGGTCTTGCCTCCCCGAAGCAGCCTTCTGAGTGGGCGTGAAGGCTGCTGGTTGCATTGTGGGAGACAGGCTTGATCAGGCTTGAGGACCCCGGCAGCCATTCTGCCGGGGGTCACGTCCCCGCTGGCCGGCCCTGCCCCTCTTCCCAGCCCGGGCTTGGGCCTAGCCACGCCCCTAGCGCCACTTGCCTGGTAGTTGGGTCGCTGTACCTGGGTTACCACTCTAGGCCCGAAAAGGGCCACGTGTGGTGGTCCAGCCTCCCCGAAGCAGCCTTCCTGAGTGGGCGTGAAGGCTGCTGGTTGCATTGTGGGAGACAGGCATGATCGGGCTAGAGGACCCTGGCAGCCATTCTGCCAGGGGTCACGTCCCTGCGTGCCGGCCCCGCCCCTCTTCCTGGCCTGGGCTTGGGACTCGCCACGCCCCTAGCGCCAATGACCCAGGGGTCGGGTTGCTGTACCTGGGTTACCACGCTAGGCCCGAAAAGGGCCATGCGTGGGGTGTCCATCCTCCCCGAAGCAGCCTTCCTCAGTGTGCGTGCAGGTTGCTGGTTGCATTCTGGGATACAGGACTAATAGGGCTTGAGGACCCCGGCAGCCATTCTGCTGGGGGTCACGTCCCCGCTGGCCGGCCCCGCCCCTCTTCCCAGCCCGGGCTTGGGTCTAGCCACGCCCCTAGCGCCACTGTCCCGGGTGTCGGGTCTCTGTACCTGGGTTACCACGCTAGGCCCGAAAATGGCCACGTGTGTGGGGTGCAGCCTCTCCGAAGCAGCCTTCTGAGTGGGCGTGAAGGCTGCTGGTTGCATTCTGGGAGACAGGCCTGATCGGGCTTGAGGACCCTGGCAGCCATTCTGCCGGGGGTCACGTCCCCCCGCGACGGCCCCGCCCCTCTTCCCGGCCCGGTCTTTTAGTCTAGCCACACCCCTAGCGCTTCTGGCCCGGTGGTCGGGTCGCTGTACCTGGGTTAGCAGGCTAGGCCCGAAAAGGGCCACGCGTGGGGGGTCCAGCCTCCCCGAAGCAGCCTTCCTGAGTGGGCGTGAAGGCTGCTGGTTGCATTCCGGGAGACAGTCCTGATGGGGCTTGAGGACCCCGGCAACCATTCTGCCGGGTTCATGTCCCCGCGCGCCGGCCCCGCCCCTCTTCCTGGCACAGGCTTGGGTCTAGCCACGCCCCTAGGGTCACTGGCCCCGGGGTCGGGTCACTGTACCTGGGTTACCCCGCTAGGCCCGTAAAGGGCCACGCGTGGTGGGTCCAGCCTCTCCGAAGCAGTCTTCCGAGAGGGCGTGAGGGCTGCTGGTTGCATTCCGTGAGACAGGCTTGATCGGGCTTGAGGAGCCCAGCAGCCATTCTGCCGGGGGTCATGTCCTCGCGCCGGCCCCGCCCCTCTTCCCGGCCTGGGCTTGGTTCTATCCACGCCCCTAGCGCCACTGGCCCGGGGGTCGGGTCGCTGTACCTGGGTTACCACGCAAGGCCCGAAAAGGGCCACACGTGGGGGATCCAGCCTCCCCGAACCAGCCTCCCGAGTGGGCGTGAAGGCTGCTGGTTGCATTCTGCGAGACAGGCCTGATACGGCTTGAGGACCCTGGCAGCCATTCTGCTGGGGGTTACGTCCCCGCGGCCTGCCCCGCCCCTCTTCTTGGCCCGGGCTTGCGTTTAGCCATGCCCCTAGCACCACCAGCCCGGGGTCGGGTTGCTGTACCTGGGTTACCACGCTAGGCCCGAAAAGGGCCACGCTTGGTGGGGTTCCAGCCTCCCCGAAGCAGCCTTCCGAGTGGGCGTGAAGTCTGCTGGTTGCATTCCGGGTACAGGCCTGATCGGGCTTGAGAACCCTTTCAGCCATTCTGCTGGGGGTTACGTCCCCACGAGCCGGCCCCGCCCCTCTTCTTGGCCCGGGCTTGTGTCTAGCCATGCCCATAGCGCCACTGGCCCGGGGGTCGGGTCGCTGTACCTGGGTTACCACGCTATGACCGAAAAGGGACATGTGTGGGGGGTCCTGCCTCCCAGAAGCAGTGTTCCGATTGGGCGTGAAGGCTGCTGGTTGCATTCTGGGAGACAGGCCTGATCGGGCTTGAGGACCCTGGCAGCCATTCTGCCAGGGGTCATGTCCCCACTGGCCGGCCCCGCCCCTCTTCCCGGCCCGGTCTTTTAGTCTAGCCACACCCCTAGCGATTCTGGCCCGGTGGTCGGGTCGCTGTACCTGGGTTAGCAGGCTAGGCCCGAAAAGGGCCACGCGTGGGGGGTCCAGCCTCCCCGAAGCAGCCTTCCTGAGTGGGCGTGAAGGCTGCTGGTTGCATTCCGGTAGACAGCCCTGAGCGGGCTTGAGGATCGCGGCAGCCATTCTGCCAGGGGACACGTCCCTGTGCGCCGGCCCCGCCCCTCTTCCTGGCCTGGGCTTGGGTCTAGCCACGCCCCTAGCGCCACCAGCCTGGGGGTCGGGTCGCTGTACCTGGGTTACCAGGCTAGGCCCGAAAAGGGCCTCGTGTGGGGGTCTTGCCTCCCCGAAGCAGCCTTCTGAGTGGGCGTGAAGGCTGCTGGTTGCATTGTGGGAGACAGGCTTGATCAGGCTTGAGGACCCCGGCAGCCATTCTGCCGGGGGTCACGTCCCCGCTGGCCGGCCCTGCCCCTCTTCCCAGCCCGGGCTTGGGCCTAGCCACGCCCCTAGCGCCACTTGCCTGGTAGTTGGGTCGCTGTACCTGGGTTACCACTCTAGGCCCGAAAAGGGCCACGTGTGGTGGTCCAGCCTCCCCGAAGCAGCCTTCCTGAGTGGGCGTGAAGGCTGCTGGTTGCATTGTGGGAGACAGGCATGATCGGGCTAGAGGACCCTGGCAGCCATTCTGCCAGGGGTCACGTCCCTGCGTGCCGGCCCCGCCCCTCTTCCTGGCCTGGGCTTGGGACTCGCCACGCCCCTAGCGCCAATGACCCAGGGGTCGGGTTGCTGTACCTGGGTTACCACGCTAGGCCCGAAAAGGGCCATGCGTGGGGTGTCCATCCTCCCCGAAGCAGCCTTCCTCAGTGTGCGTGCAGGTTGCTGGTTGCATTCTGGGATACAGGACTAATAGGGCTTGAGGACCCCGGCAGCCATTCTGCTGGGGGTCACGTCCCCGCTGGCCGGCCCCGCCCCTCTTCCCAGCCCGGGCTTGGGTCTAGCCACGCCCCTAGCGCCACTGTCCCGGGTGTCGGGTCTCTGTACCTGGGTTACCACGCTAGGCCCGAAAATGGCCACGTGTATGGGGTGCAGCCTCTCCGAAGCAGCCTTCTGAGTGGGCGTAAGGCTGCTGGTTGCATTCTGGGAGACAGGCCTGATCGGGCTTGAGGACCCTGGCAGCCATTCTGCCGGGGGTCACGTCCCCCCGCGACGGCCCCGCCTCTCTTCCCAGTCGGGTCTTGGGTCTAGCCACGCCCCTAGCGCCACCAACCCGGTGGTCGGGTCTCTGTACCTGGGTTACCACGCTAGGCCCGAAAAGGGCCACGTGTGGGGGGTCCAGCCTCCCCGAAGCAGCCTTCCTGAGTGGGCGTGAAGGCTGCTGGTTGCATTCTGGGAGACAGGCTTGATCGGGCTTTAGGACACCTGGCAGCCATTCTAGCGGGGGTCACGGACCTGCGCGCAGGCGCCGCCCCTCTTACCGTCCCTGGCTTGGGTCTAGCCACGCCCCTAGCGCCACTAGCCCGGGGGTCGTGTTGCTGTACCTGGGTTACCACGCTAGGCCCGAAAAGGGCCATGCCTGTTGGGTCCAGCCTCCCCGAAGCAGCCTTCTGAGTGGGCGTGAAGGCTGCTGGTTGCATTCTGGGAGACAGGCCTGATCGGGCTTGAGGACCCCGGCAGCCATTCTGCTGGGGGTCACGTCCCCGCTGGCCGGCCCCGCCCCTCTTCCCAGCCGGGTCTTGTGTCTAGCCACACCCCTGGTGCCACCAGCCCGGGGGTCGGGTCTCCCTACCTGGGTTACCACGCTAGGCCCGAAAAGGGCCACGTGTGGGGGGTCCAGCCTCCCCGAAGCAGCCTTCCTGAGTGGGCATGAAGGCTGCTGGTTGCATTCTGGGAGACAGGCTTGATCGGGCTTTAGGACACCTGGCAGCCATTCTGGCGGGGGTCACGGCCGTGCGCGCAGGCGCCGCCCCTCTTCCCTGCCCTGGCTTGGGTCTAGCCACGCCCCTAGCGCCACTAGCCCGGGGGTCGTGTTGCTGTACCTGGGTTACCACGCTAGGCCCGAAAAGGGCCATGCCTGTTGGGTCCAGCCTCCCCGAAGCAGCCTTCTGAGTGGGCGTGAAGGCTGCTGGTTGCATTGTGGGAGAAAGGCCTGATCAGGCTTGAAGACCCCGGCAGCCATTCTGCCGGGGTTCACGTCCCCCCGCGACGGCCCCGCCCCTCTTCCCGGCCCGGTCTTTTAGTCTAGCCACACCCCTAGCGCTTCTGGCCCGGTGGTCGGGTCGCTGTACCTGGGATAGCAGGCTAGGCCCGAAAAGGGCCACACTTTGGGTGTCCAGCCTCCCCGAAGAAGCCTTCCTGAGTGGGCGTGAAGGCTGCTGGTTGCATTCCGGGAGACAGCCCTGAGTGGGCTTGAGGATCGCGGAAGCCATTCTGCCAGGGGACACGTCCCTGTGCGCCGGCCCCGCCCCTCTTCCTGGCCTGGGCTTGGATCTAGCCACGCCCCTAGCGCCACCAGCCTGGGGGTCGGGTCGCTGTACCTGGGTTACCACGCTAGGCCCGAAAAGGGCCACGTGTTGGGGTCCAGCCTCCCCGAAGCAGCCTTCTGAGTGGGCGTGAAGGCTGCTGATTGCATTCCGGGAGACAGGCTTGATCAGGCTTGAGGACCTCGGCAACCATTCTGCCGGGGGTCAGGTCCCCGCTCGCCGGCCCCGCCCCTCTTCCCTTCCCGGTCTTGGGTCTAGCCACGGCCCTAGTGCCACCGGCCCGGGGGTTAGGTTGCTGTACCTGGGTTACTACGCTAGGCCCGAAAAGGGCCATGTGTGGGGGGTCCAGCCTCCCCGAAGCAGCCTTCTGAGTGGGCGTGAAGGCTGCTGGTTGTATTCCGGGAGACAGCCCTGAGCGGGCTTGAGGACCGCGGCAGTCATTCTGCCAGGGGACACGTCCCTGTGTGCCGGCCCCGTCCCTCTTCCTGGCCTGGCCTTGGGTCTAGCCACGCCCCTTGCGCCACAGGCCCGGGTGTCGGGTCGTTCTACCTGGGTTACCACGCTAGGCCCGAAATAGGCCACGTGTGGGTGGTCTTGCCTCCCCGAAGCAGGCTTCTGAGTGGGTGTGAAGGCTGCTGGTTGCATTCTGGGAGACAGGCTTCATCAGGCTTGAGGACCCCGGCAGCCATTCTGCCGGGGGTCACGTCCCTGCGCGCCGGCCCCGCCCCTCTTCCTGGCCCTGGCTTGGGACTCGCCACGCCCCTAGCGCCACTGGACCAGGGGTCAGGTTTCTGTACCTGGGTTACCATGCTAGGCCCGAAAATGGCCACGTGTGGGGGGTGCAGCCTCCCCGAAGCAGCCTTCTGAGTGGGCGTGAAGGCTGCTGGTTGCATTCTGGGAGACAGGCCTGATGGGGCTTGAGGACCCCGGCAGCCAATCTGTTGGGGGTCACGTCCCCGCTGGCCGGCCCTCCCCTCTTCCCAGCCCGGGCGTGGGCCTAGCCATGTCCCTAGCACCACTAGCCCGGGGGTCGGGTCGTTCTACCTGGGTTACCACGCTAGGCCCGAAAAGGGCCACGCATGGGGAGTCCAGCCTCCCCGAAGCAGCCTTCCTGAGTGGGCGTGAAGGCTGCTGGTTGCATTGTGGGAGACAGGCTTGATCGGGCTTGAGGACCCCGGGAGCCATTCTGCCGGGGGTCATGTCCCGTTCCGCGGGCTCCGCCCCTCTTCCCAGGCCGGGATTGGGTCTAGCCACGCCCCTACCTCCATTGGCCCGGGTGGTCGGGTCACTGTACCTGGGTTACCACGCTAGGCCCGAATAGGGCCATGCCTGTTGGGTCCAGCCTCCCCGAAGCAGCCTTCTGAGTGGGCGTGAAGGCTGCTGGTTGCATTCTGGGAGACAGGCCTGATCGGGCTTGAGGAGAGCTGGCAGCCATTCTGGCGGGGGTCAGGTCCCTGCGCTCCAGCCCCGCCCCTCTTCCTGGCCCTGGCTTGGGTCTAGCCACGCCTGTAGCGCCACTAGCCCGGGGGTCGGGTCTCTGTACCTGGGTTACCACGCTAGGCCCGAAAAGGGCCACGCATGGGGAGTCCAGCCACCCCGAAGCAGCCTTCCTGAGTGGGCGTGAAGGCTGCTGGTTGCATTCCGGGAGACAGGCTTGATCAGGCTTGAGGACCCCGGCAGTCATTCTGCTGGGGGTCACGTAACCGCTGTCCGGCCCCGCCCCTCTTCCCAGCCCGGGCTTGGGTCTAGCCACGCTCCTAGCACCACTGTCCCGGGGGTCGGGTCTCTGTACCTGGGTTACCACGCTAGGCCCGAAAAAGGCCACGTGTGGGGGGTGCAGCCTCTCCGAAGCAGCCTTCTGAGTGGGCGTGAAGGCTGCTGGTTGCATTCTGGGAGACAGGCCTGATCGGGCTTGAGGATCCCGGCAGCCATTCTGCCGGGGGTCACGTCCCCGCTTGCCGGCCCCGCCCCTCTTCCCAGCCGGGCTTGGGTCTAGCCACGCCCCTAGCGCCACCAGCCCGGGGGTAGGGTCTCTGTACCTGGGTTACCAAGCTAGGCCCGAAAATGGCCACGTGTGCGGGGTCCAGCCTCCCCGAAGCAGCCTTCCGAGAGGGCGTGAAGGCTGCTGGTTGCATTCTGGGAGTCAGGCTTGATCGGGCTTTAGGACACCTGGCAGCCATTCTGGCGGTGGTCACGGACCTGCGCGCCGGCCCCGCCCCTTTTCCGGGCCCTGGCTTGGGTCTAGCCACGCACCTAGCGCCACTGTCCCGGGTGTCGGGTCGCTGTACCTGGGTTACCACGCTAGGCCCAAAGAGGGCCACACGTGGGGGGTCCAGCCTCCCCGAAGCAGCCTTCTTAGGGTGCGTGAAGGCTGCTGCTTGCATTCTGGGAGACAGGACTGATCGGGCTTGAGGACCGTGGCAGCCACTCTGCCGGGGGTCCCGTCCCTGCGCGCCGGCCCCGCCCCTCTTCCCGGTCCAGGCTTGGGACTAACCACGCCCCCAGCGCCACTGTCCCGGGGTTCGGTCGCTGTACCTGGGTTACCACGCTAGGCCCGAAAAGGGCCACTTGTGGGGGGTCCAGCCTCCCTGAAGCAGCCTTCCGAGTGGGCGTGAAGGCTGCTGGTTGCATTCCGGGAGACAGGCTTGATCAGGCTTGAGGACCCCGGCAGTCATTCTGCTGGGTGTCACAACCCGCGTGCCGGCCCCGCCCCTCTTCCTGGCCCAGGCTTGGGTCTATCCACGCCCCTAGCACCACTAGCCCGGGGGTCGGATCGCTGTACCTGGGTTACCACGCTAGGCCCGAATAGGGCCACGTGTGGGGGTCCAGCCTCCCCGAAGCAGCCTTTGAGTGGGCGTGAAGGCTGCTGGTTGCATTCTGGGAGACAGGCCTGATGGGGCTTGAGGACACCGGCAGCCATTCTGGCAGGGGTCACGTCCCCGGTGGCTGGCCCCCCCTTCTTCCCGGCCCAGGCTTGGATCTAGCCACACCCTTAGTGCCACCAGCCCGGGGGTCGGGTCGCTGTACCTGGGTTACCACGCTAGGCCCGAATAGGGCCACGCGTGCGGGGTCCAGCCACCCCGAAGCAGCCTTCTGAGTGGGCGTGAAGGCTGCTGGTTGCATTCCGGGAGACAGGCCTGATGGGGCTTGTGGACCCTGGCAGCCAATCTGCCAGGGAGTCACGTCCCCGCGTGCCTGCCCCGCGCCTCTTCCCGGCCCGGGCTTGGGTCTAGCCACGCCCCTAGCGCCACTGTCCCGGGGGTCGGGTCTCTGTACCTGGGTTACCACGCTAGGCCCGAAAAGGGCCATGCGTGGGGGGTCCAGCCTCCCCGAAGCAGCCTTCTGAGTGGACGTGAAGGCTGCAGGTTGCATTCCGGGAGACAGGCCTGATCAGGCTTGAGGACCCTGGCAACCATTCGCCAAGGGTCACGTCCCTCTGCGCCGGCCCCGCCCCTCTTCCTTGCCAAGGCTTGAGTCTAGCCACGCCCCTAGCACCACTGGCACAGGGGTCTGGTCACTGTACCTGGGTTACCACGCTAGGCCCGAAAAGGGACATGTGTGGGGGGTCCAGCCTCCCAGAAGCAGTGTTCCGATTGGGCGTGAAGGCTGCTGGTTGCATTCTGGGAGACAGGCCTGATCGGGCTTGAGGACCCTGGCAGCCATTCTGCCAGGGCTCATGTCCCCACTGGCCGGCACCGCCCCTCTTCCCGGCCCGGTCTTTTAGTCTAGCCACACCCCTAGCGCTTCTGGCCCGGTGGTCGTGTCGCTGTACCTGGGTTAGCAGGCTAGGCCCGAAAAGGGCCACACTTTGGGTGTCCAGCCTCCCCGAAGAAGCCTTCCGAGTGGGCGTGAAGGCTGCTGGTTGCATTTCGGGAGACAGCCCTGAGCGGGCTTGGGGACCCCGGCAGCCATTCTGCCAGGGGTCACGTCCCCGCTGGCCGGCCCCGCCCCTCTTCCCAGCCCGGGCTTGGGTCTAGCCATTCCCCTAGCGCCACCAACCCGGCGGTCAGGTTGCTGTACCTGGGTTACCAGGCTAGGCCCGAAAAGGGCCATGCGTGGGGGGTCCAGCCTCCCCGAAGCAGCCTTCTGAGTGGGCGTGAAGGCTGCTGGTTGCATTCCGGGAGACAGGCCTGATCAGGCTTGAGGACCCTGGCAGCCATTCGCAAAGGGTCACGTCCCTGTACGCCGGCCCCGCCCCTCTTCCCAGCCAGGGCTTGAGTCTAGCCACGCCCCTAGCACCACTGGCGCGGGGGTCGGGTCTCTGTACCTGGGTTACCACGCTAGGCCCGAAAAGGGCCACGTGTGTGGGGTCCAGCCTCCCCGAAGCAGCATTCTAAGTGGGCTTGAAGGCTGCTGGTTGCATTTTGGGAGACAGGCTTGATCGGGCTTGAGGACCCTGGGAGCCATTCTGCCGAGGGTCATGTCCCGTTCCGCGGGCTCCGCCCCTCTTCCTGGCCTGGGCTTGGGTCTAGCCACGCCCCTAGCGCCACTTGCCAGGGGTCGGGTCGTTGTACCTGGGTTACCACGCTAGGCCCGAAAAGGGCCAGCGTGGGGGGTCCAGCCTCCCCGAAGCAGCCTTCCTGAGTGGGCGTGAAGGCTGCTGGTTGCATTCCGGGAGACAGCCCTGAGCGGGCTTGAGGATCGCGGAAGCCATTCTGCCAGGGGACACGTCCCTGTGCGTTGGCCCCGCCCCTCTTCCTGGCCTGGGCTTGGGTCTAGCCACGCCCCTAGCGCCACCAGCCTGGGGGTCGGGTCGCTGTACCTGGGTTACCACGCTAGGCCCGAAAAGGGCCACGTGTGGGGGTCCAGCCTCCCCGAAGCAGCCTTCTGAGTGGGCGTGAAGGCTGCTGGTTGCATTCCGGGAGACAGGCTTGATCAGGCTTGAGGACCTCGGCAGCCATTCTGCCGGGGGTCAGGTCCCCGCTCGCCGGCCCCGCCCCTCTTCCCTTCCCGGTCTTGGGTCTAGCCACGGCCCTAGTGCCACCGGCCCGGGGGTTAGGTTGCTGTACCTAGGTTACTACGCTAGGCCCGAAAAGGGCCATGTGTGGGGGGTCCAGCCACCCCGAAGCAGCCTTCTGAGTGGGCGTGAAGGCTGCTGGTTGCATTGTGGGAGACAGGCTTGATCGGGCTTGAGGACCCCGGGAGCCATTCTGCCGGGGGTCATGTCCCGTTCCGCGGGCTCCGCCCCTCTTCCCAGCCCGGGATTGGGTCTAGCCACGCCCCTACCTCCATTGGCCCGGGTGGTCGGGTCACTGTACCTGGGTTACCACGCTAGGCCCGAATAGGGCCATGCCTGTTGGGTCCAGCCTCCCCGAAGCAGCCTTCTGAGTGGGCGTGAAGGCTGCTGGTTGCATTCTGGGAGACAGGCCTGATCGGGCTTGAGGAGAGCTGGCAGCCATTCTGGCGGGGGTCAGGTCCCTGCGCTCCAGCCCCGCCCCTCTTCCTGGCCCTGGCTTGGGTCTATCCACGCCCCTAGCACCACTAGCCCGGGGGTCGGATCGCTGTACCTGGGTTACCACGCTAGGCCCGAATAGGGCCACGTGTGGGGGTCCAGCCTCCCCGAAGCAGCCTTTGAGTGGGCGTGAAGGCTGCTGGTTGCATTCTGGGAGACAGGCCTGATGGGGCTTGAGGACCCCGGCAGCCATTCTGGCAGGGGTCACGTCCCCGGTGGCTGGCCCCCCCCTCTTCCCGGCCCAGGCTTGGGTCTAGCCACACCCTTAGTGCCACCAGCCCGGGGGTCGTTTCGCTGTACCTGGGTTACCACGCTAGGCCCGAATAGGGCCACGCGTGCGGGGTCCAGCCACCCCGAAGCAGCCTTCTGAGTGGGCGTGAAGGCTGCTGGTTGCATTCCGGGAGACAGGCCTGATGGGGCTTGTGGACCCTGGCAGCCAATCTGCCAGGGAGTCACGTCCCCGCGTGCCTGCCCCGCGCCTCTTCCCGGCCCGGGCTTGGGTCTAGCCACGCCCCTAGCGCCACTGTCCCGGGGGTCGGGTCTCTGTACCTGGGTTACCACGCTAGGCCCGAAAAGGGCCATGCGTGGGGGGTCCAGCCTCCCCGAAGCAGCCTTCTGAGTGGACGTGAAGGCTGCAGGTTGCATTCCGGGAGACAGGCCTGATCAGGCTTGAGGACCCTGGCAACCATTCGCCAAGGGTCACGTCCCTCTGCGCCGGCCCCGCCCCTCTTCCTGGCCAAGGCTTGAGTCTAGCCACGCCCCTAGCACCACTGGCACAGGGGTCTGGTCACTGTACCTGGGTTACCACGCTATGCCCGAAAAGGGCCACGTGTGGGGGGTCCAGCCTCCCAGAAGCAGTGTTCCGATTGGGCGTGAAGGCTGCTGGTTGCATTCTGGGAGACAGGCCTGATCGGGCTTGAGGACCCTGGCAGCCATTCTGCCAGGGCTCATGTCCCCACTGGCCGGCACCGCCCCTCTTCCCGGCCCGGTCTTTTAGTCTAGCCACACCCCTAGCGCTTCTGGCCCGGTGGTCGTGTCGCTGTACCTGGGTTAGCAGGCTAGGCCCGAAAAGGGCCACACTTTGGGTGTCCAGCCTCCCCGAAGAAGCCTTCCGAGTGGGCGTGAAAGCTGCTGGTTGCATTTCGGGAGACAGCCCTGAGCGGGCTTGGGGACCCCGGCAGCCATTCTGCCAGGGGTCACGTCCCCGCGTGCCCGCTCCGCCCCTCTTCCCAGCCCGGGCTTGGGTCTAGCCATGCCCCCTAGCACCACTGGTCCAGGGGTCGGGTCGCTGTACCTGGGTTACCAGGCTAGGCCCGAATAGGGCCACGCGTGGGGGATCCAGCCTCTCTGAAGCAGCCTTCCGAGTGGGCGTGAAGGCTGCTGATTGCATTTCGGGAGACAGGCCTGATGGGGCTTGTGGACCGCAGCAGCCAATCTGCCAGGGAGTCACGTCCCCGCGTGCCCGCTCCGCCCCTCTTCCCAGCCCGGGCTTGGGTCTAGCCATGCCCCTAGCGCCACCAACCCGGCGGTCAGGTTGCTGTACCTGGGTTACCACGCTAGGCCCGAAAAGGGCCATGCGTGGGGGGTCCAGCCTCCCCGAAGCAGCCTTCTGAGTGGGCGTGAAGGCTGCAGGTTGCATTCCGGGAGACAGGCCTGATCAGGCTTGAGGACCCTGGCAGCCATTCGCAAAGGGTCACGTCCCTGTACGCCGGCCCCGCCCCTCTTATCAGCCAGGGCTTGAGTCTAGCCACGCCCCTAGCACCACTGGCGCGGGGGTCGGGTCTCTGTACCTGGGTTACCACGCTAGGCCCGAAAAGGGCCACGTGTGTGGGGTCCAGCCTCCCCGAAGCAGCATTCTAATTGGGCTTGAAGGCTGCTGGTTGCATTTTGGGAGACAGGCTTGATCGGGCTTGAGGACCCTGGGAGCCATTCTGCCGAGGGTCATGTCCCGTTCCGCGGGCTCCGCCCCTCTTCCTGGCCTGGGCTTGGGTCTAGCCACGCCCCTAGCGCCACTTGCCAGGGGTCGGGTCGTTGTACCTGGGTTACCACGCTAGGCCCGAAAAGGGCCAGGCGTGGGGGGTCCAGCCTCCCCGAAGCAGCCTTCCTGAGTGGGCGTGAAGGCTGCTGGTTGCATTCCGGGAGACAGCCCTGAGCGGGCTTGAGGATCGCGGAAGCCATTCTGCCAGGGGACACGTCCCTGTGCGCCGGCCCCGCCCCTCTTCCTGGCCTGGGCTTGGGTCTAGCCACGCCCCTAGCGCCACCAGCCTGGGGGTCGGGTCGCTGTACCTGGGTTACCACGCTAGGCCCGAAAAGGGCCACGTGTGGGGGTCCAGCCTCCCCGAAGCAGCCTTCTGAGTGGGCGTGAAGGCTGCTGGTTGCATTCCGGGAGACAGGCTTGATCAGGCTTGAGGACCTCGGCAGCCATTCTGCCGGGGGTCAGGTCCCCGCTCGCCGGCCCCGCCCCTCTTCCCTTCCCGGGCTTGGGTCTAGCCACGGCCCTAGTGCCACCGGCCGGGGGTTAGGTTGCTGTACCTGGGTTACTACGCTAGGCCCGAAAAGGGCCATGTGTGGGGGGTCCAGCCTCCCCGAAGCAGCCTTCTGAGTGGGCGTGAAGGCTGCTGGTTGTATTCCGGGAGACAGCCCTGAGCGGGCTTGAGGACCGCGGCAGCCATTCTGCCAGGGGACACATCCCTGTGTGCCGGCCCCGTCCCTCTTCCTGGCCTGGCCTTGGGTCTAGCCACGCCCCTTGCGCCACAGGCCCGGGGGTCGGGTCGTTCTACCTGGGTTACCACGCTAGGCCCGAAATAGGCCACGTGTGGGTGGTCTTGCCTCCCCGAAGCAGGCTTCTGAGTGGGCGTGAAGGCTGCTGGTTGCATTCTGGGAGACAGGCTTCATCAGGCTTGAGGACCCCGGCAGCCATTCTGCCGGGGGTCACGTCCCTGCGCGCCGGCCCCGCCCCTCTTCCTGGCCTGGGCTTGGGACTCGCCACGCCCCTAGCGCCACTGGCCCAGGGGTCAGGTTGCTGTACCTGGGTTACCATGCTAGGCCCGAAAATGGCCACGTGTGGGGGGTGCAGCCTCTCCGAAGCAGCCTTCTGAGTGGGCGTGAAGGCTGCTGGTTGCATTCTGGGAGACAGGCCTGATGGGGCTTGAGGACGCCGGCAGCCAATCTGTTGGGGGTCACGTCCCGCTGGCCGGCCCTCCCCTCTTCCCAGCCCGGGCTTGGGCCTAGCCATGTCCCTAGCACCACTAGCCCGGGGGTCGGGTCGTTCTACCTGGGTTACCACGCTAGGCCCGAAAAGGGCCACGCATGGGGAGTCCAGCCTCCCCGAAGCAGCCTTCCTGAGTGGGCGTGAAGGCTGCTGGTTGCATTGTGGGAGACAGGCTTGATCGGGCTTGAGGACCCCGGGAGCCATTCTGCCGGGGGTCATGTCCCGTTCCGCGGGCTCCGCCCCTCTTCCCAGCCCGGGATTGGGTCTAGCCACGCCCCTACCTCCATTGGCCCGGGTGGTCGGGTCACTGTACCTGGGTTACCACGCTAGGCCCGAATAGGGCCATGCCTGTTGGGTCCAGCCTCCCCGAAGCAGCCTTCTGAGTGGGCGTGAAGGCTGCTGGTTGCATTCTGGGAGACAGGCCTGATCGGGCTTGAGGAGAGCTGGCAGCCATTCTGGCGGGGGTCAGGTCCCTGCGCTCCGGCCCCGCCCCTCTTCCTGGCCCTGGCTTGGGTCTAGCCACGCCTGTAGCGCCACTAGCCCGGGGGTCGGGTCTCTGTACCTGGGTTACCACGCTAGGCCCGAAAAGGGCCACGCATGGGGAGTCCAGCCTCCCCGAAGCAGCCTTCCTGAGTGGGCGTGAAGGCTGCTGGTTGCATTCCGGGAGACAGGCTTGATCAGGCTTGAGGACCCCGGCAGTCATTCTGCTGGGTGTCACACCCCGCGTGCCGGCCCCGCCCCTCTTCCTGGCCCAGGCTTGGGTCTATCCACGCCCCTAGCACCACTAGTCCGGGGGTCGGATTGCTGTACCTGGGTTATCACGCTAGGCCCGAATAGGGCCACGTGTGGGGGTCCATCCTCCCCGAAGCATCCTTCCTCAGCGGGCGTGCAGGTTGCTGGTTGCATTCTGGGAGACAGGACTGATGGGGCTTGAGGACCCCGGCAGCCATTCTGCTGGGGGTCACGTCCCCGCTGTCCGGCCCCGAACCTCTTCCCAGCCCGGGCTTGGGTAGCCACGCTCCTAGCGCCACTGTCCTGGGGGTCGGGTCTCTGTACCTGGGTTACCAAGCTAGGCCCGAAAAAGGCCACGTGTGGGGGGTGCAGCCTCTCCGAAGCAGCCTTCTGAGTGGGCGTGAAGGCTGCTGGTTGCATTCTGGGAGACAGCCCTGAGCAGGCTTGAGGATCCCGGCAGCCATTCTGCCGGGGGTCACGTCCCCGCTTGCTGGCCCCGCTCCTCTCCCCAGCCGGGTCTTGGGTCTAGCCACGCCCCTAGCGCCACCAGCCCGGGGGTCGGGTCTCTGTACCTGGGTTACCAAGCTAGGCCCGAAAATGGCCACGTGTGCGGGGTCCAGCCTCCCCGAAGCAGCCTTCCGAGAGGGCGTGAAGGCTGCTGGTTGCATTCTGGGAGTCAGGCTTGATCGGGCTTTAGGACACCTGGCAGCCATTCTGGCGGGGGTCACGGACCTGCGCGCCGGCCCCGCCCCTTTTCCGGGCCCTGGCTTTGGTCTAGCCACGCCCCTAGCGCCACTGTCCCGGGTGTCGGGTCGCTGTACCTGAGTTACCACGCTAGGCCCAAAGAGGGCCACACGTGGGGGGTCCAGCCTCCCCGAAGCAGCCTTCTTAGTGTGCGTGAAGGCTGCTGCTTGCATTCTGGGAGACAGGACTGATCGGGCTTGAGGACCCTGGCAGCCACTCTGCCGTTGGTCACGTCCCTGCGCGCCGGCCCCGCCCCTCTTCCCGGTCCAGGCTTGGGACTAACCACGCCCCCAGCGCCACTGTCCCGGGGTTCGGTCGCTGTACCTGGGTTAGCAGGCTAGGCCCGAAAAGGGCCACGCGTGGGGGGTCCAGCCTCCCCGAAGCAGCCTTCCTGAGTGGGCGTGAAGGCTGCTGGTTGCATTCCGGGAGACAGGCTTGATCAGGCTTGAGGACCCCGGCAGTCATTCTGCTGGGTGTCACACCCCGCGTGCCGGCCCCGCCCCTCTTCCTGGCCCAGGCTTGGGTCTATCCACGCCCCTAGCACCACTAGCCCGGGGGTCGGATCGCTGTACCTGGGTTACCACGCTAGGCCCGAATAGGGCCACGTGTGGGGGTCCAGCCTCCCCGAAGCAGCCTTTGAGTGGGCGTGAAGGCTGCTGGTTGCATTCTGGGAGACAGGCCTGATGGGGCTTGAGGACCCCGGCAGCCATTCTGCTTGGGGTCACGTCCCCGGTGGCTGGCCCCCCCCTCTTCCCGGCCCAGGCTTGGGTCTAGCCACACCCTTAGTTCCACCAGCCCGGGGGTCGTTTCGCTGTACCTGGGTTACCACGCTAGGCCCGAATAGGGCTACGCGTGCGGGGTCCAGCCACCCCGTAGCAGCCTTCTGAGTGGGCGTGAAGGCTGCTGGTTGCATTCCGGGAGACAGGCCTGATGGGGCTTGTGGACCCTGGCAGCCAATCTGCCAGGGAGTCACGTCCCAGCGTGCCTGCCCCGCGCCTCTACCCGGCCCGGGCTTGGGTCTAGCCACGCCCCTAGCGCCACTGTACCGGGGGTCGGGTCTCTGTACCTGGGTTACCACGCTAGGCCCGAAAAGGGCCACGTGTGAGGGGTCCAGCCTCCCCGAAGCAGCATTCTGAGTGGGCGTGAAGGCTGCTGGTTGCATTTCGGGAGACAGGCTTGATCGGGCTTGAGAACCCCGGGAGCCATTCTGCCAGGGGTCAGGTCCCGTTCCGCGGGCTCCGCCCCTCTTCCCAGCCCGAGCTTGGGTCTAGCCACGCCCCTAGCGCCACTGGCCAGGGGTCGGGTCGTTGTACCTGGGTTAACAAGCTAGGCCCGAAAAGGGCCAGGCGTGGTGGGTCCATCCTCCCCGAAGCAGCATTCTGAGTGGGCGTGAAGGCTGCTGGTTGCATTCCGGGAGACAGCCCTGAGCGGGCTTGAGGATCACGGCAGCCATTCTGCCAGGGGACACGTCCCACCGCGACGGCCCCGCCCCTCTTCCTGGCCTGGGCTTGGGTCTAGCCATGCCCCTAGCGCCACCAGCCTGGGGGTTGGGTCGCTGTACCTGGATTATCACGCTATGCCTGAAAAGGGCCACGTGTGGGGGTCTTGCCTCCCCGAAGCAGCCTTCTGAGTGGGCGTGAAGGCTGCTGGTTGCATTGTGGGTGACAGGCCTGATCGGGTTTGAGGACCCCGGCAGCCATTCTGCCGGGGGTCAGGTCCCTGCGCGCCGGCCTCGCCCCTCTTCCCGGCCCAGGCTTGGGACTAGCCACGCCCCTAGCGCCACTCTCCCGGGGGTCGGGTCACTGTACCTGGGTTACCACGCTAGGCCTGATAAGGGCCACGTGTGTTGGGTCCAGCTTCTCCAAGAAGCTGCCTTCCTGAGTGGGCGTGAAGGCTGCTGGTTGCATTCCGGGAGATAGTCCTGATCGGGCTTGAGGACCCCGGCAGCCATTCTGCTGGGGGTCACGACCCCGCTGGCCGGCCCCGCCCCTCTTCCTGGCCCAGGCTTGGGTCTAGCCACGCCCCTAGCACCCCTAGCCTGGGGGTCGGATCGCTGTACCTGGGTTATCACGCTAGGCCCGAATAGTGCCACGTGTGGGGGTCCAGCCTCCCCGAAGCAGCCTTCCTGAGTGGGCGTGAAGGCTGCTGGTTGAATTCTGGGAGACAGGCCTGATCGGGCTTCAGGACCGCAGCAGCCATTCTGCTTGGGGTCACGTCCACGCTGGCCGGCCCCGCCCCTCTTCCCGGCCCGGGCTTGGGTCTAGCCACGCCCCTAGCGCCACTGGCCCGGGGGTCGGGTCTCTGTACCTGGGTTACCATGCTAGGCCCGAAAAGGGCCATGCTTGGCGGGTCCAGCCTCCCCGAAGCAGTCTTCTGAGTGGGCGTGAAGGCTGCTGGTTGCATTCCGGGAGACAGGCCTGATCGGGCTTGAGGACCCTGGCAGCCATTCTGCCAGGGGTCACGTCCATGCGCGCCGGCCCCGCCCCTCTTCCCCGCCCGGGCTTGGGTCTAGCCTCACGCCTAGCGCCACTGGCCCTGGTGTCGGGTTGCTGCACCTGGATTACCACGCTAAGCACGAAAAGGGCCACGTGTGGGGTTCCAGCCTCCCCGAAACAGCCTTCCTGAGTGGGCGTGAAGCCTGCTGGTTGCATTCCGGGGGACAGGCCTGATCGGGCTTGAGGACCCCAGCAGCCATTCTGCCTGGGGTCATATCCCAACACGCCGGCCCCGCCCCTCTTCCTGGCCCGGGCTTGGGTTTAGCCACGCCTCTAGTGCCACTGGCCCGGGGGTCGTGTTGCTGTACCTGGGTTACCATGCTATGCCCGAAAAGGGCCATGCCTGTTGAGTCCAGCCTCCCTGAAGCAGCCTTCTGCTTCGGTGTGAAGGCTGCTGGTTGCATTCTGGGAGACAGGCCTGAGGGACTTGAGGACCCCGGCAGCCATTCTGGCAGGGGTCACGTCCCCGGTGCCTGGCCCCGCCCCTCTTCCCGACCCAGGCTTGGGTCTAGCCACACCCTTAGTGCCACCAGCCCGGGGGTCGGTTTCGCTGTATCTGGGTTACCACGCTAGGCCCGAAAAGGGCCACGTGTGGGGGGTCCAGCCTCCCCGAAGAAGCCTTCTGAGTGGGCCTGAAGGCTGCTGGTTGCATTCCGGGATACAGGCCTGATGGGGCTTGAGGACCCCGGGAGCCATTCTGGCGGGGGTCACGTCCCAGCTGGCCGGCCCCACCCATCTTCCCGCCCTGGGCTTGGTTCTAGCCACGCCACTAGTGCCACTGGCCCGGGATTTGGGTCGCTGTACCTGGGTTACCACGCTAGGCCCGAAAAGGGCCAGGCCTGGGGGGTCCAGCCTCTCCTAAGCAGTCTTCCGAGAGTGCGTGAAGGCTGCTGGTTACATTGCGGGAGACAGGCTTGATCGGGCTTGAGGACCACAGCAGCCATTCTGCCGGGGGTCATGGCCCTGCGTTCCGGCCCCGCCCCTCTTCCCGGCCCGGGCTTGGGTCTAGCCACGCTCCTAGCGAAACCAGCCCGAGGGTCGTGTTGCTGTACCTGCGTTACCACACTAGACGCGAAAAGGGCCATGTGTGAGGGTTCCAGCCTCCCCGAAGCAGCCTTCCGAGTGGGCGTGAAGGCTGCTGGTTGCATTCCGGGAGACAGGCATGATCGGGCTTGAGGACCCTGGCAGCCATTCTGCCATGGGTCACGTCCCTTCGTGCCGGCCCAGCCAATCTTCCCGGCTCGGGCTTCGGATTAGCCACGCCCCTCGTGCCACCAGCCGGGGGTTCGGGTTGCTGTACCTGGGTTACCACGCTAGGCCCGAAAAGGGACATGTGTGGGGGGTCTAGCCTCCTGGAAGCATCCTTCTGAGTGGGCGTGAAGGATGCTGGTTGCATTATGGGAGACAGGCTTGATCGGACTTGAGGACCCTGGCAGCCATTCTGCCAGGGGTCACGGCCGTGCGCGCTGGCCCTGCCCTTCTTCCTGGCCCAGGCTTGGGTCTAGCCACGCCCCTAGGGCCATTGGCCCGGGGGTGGGGTCGCAGTACCTGTGTTACCACGCTAGGCCTGAAAAGGGCCACGCGTGGGGGGGTCCAGCCTCCCCGAAGCAGCCTCCCGAGTGGGCGTGAAGGCTGCTGGTTGCATTCTGGGAGACAGGCATGATCGGGCTTGAGGACCCTGGCAGCCATTCTGCCATGGGTCACGTCCCTTCGTGCCGGCCCCGCACCTCTTCCCGACATGGGCTTGGGTCTAGCCATGCACCTAGCGCCACTGTCCCGGGGGTCGTGGCTCTGTACCTGGGTTACCACGCTAGGCCCGAAAAGGGCCACGCGTGGGGGGTCCAGTAAACCCGAAGCAGCTTTCCTGAGTGGGCGTGAAGGCTGCTGGTTGCATTCTGGGAGACAGGCTTGATCAGGCTTGAGGACCCCGGGAGCCATTCTGGCAGGGGTCATGTCCCCGCTGGCCGGCCCCGCCCCTCTTCCCGGCCCGGGCTTGGGTCTAGCCACGCCCCTAGCGCCACCAGCCCGGGGGTCGTGTCGCTGTACCTGGGTACCTCTCTAGGCCCGAATAGGGCCACGTGTGGGGGGTCCAGCATCCCCGAAGCAGTCTTCTGAGAGGGCGTGAAGGCTGCTGGTTGCATTCTGGGAGACAGGCCTGATCGGGCTTCAGGGCCCTGGCAGCCATGAGCCAATGGTCATGTTCCGTTCCGGGGCCCCGCCCCTCATCCCAGCCCGGGCTTGGGTCTAGCCACGCCCCTAATGCCAACGGTCCAGGGGTTGGATCGCTGTACCTGGGTTACCACGCTAGGCCCGAAAAGGGCCACGTGTGGGTGGTCTAGCCTCCCCGAAGCAGCGTTCCGAGTGGGCGTGAAGGCTGCTGGTTGCATTCCGTTATACAGGCCTGATCGGGCTTGAGGACCCTGGCAGCCATTCTGGGACGGGTCACGTCCCCGCGCGCTGGCCCTGCCCCTCTTCCCGGCCCGGGCTTGGGTCTAGCCACGCCCCTAGCGCCACCGGCCCGGGGGTTAGGTCGTTGTACCTGGGTTACCACGCTAGGCCCGAAAAGGGCCACCCGTGGTGGGTCCAGCCTCCCGGAAGCAGCCTTCCTGAGTGGGCGTGAAGGCTGCTGGTTGCATTCCGGGAGACAGGCCTGATGGGGCTTGAGGAACCCGGCAACCATTCTGCCGGGTTCATGTCTCCGCGCGCCGGCCCCGCCCCTCTTCCTGGCACAGGCTTGGGTCTAGCCACGCCCCTAGGGTCACTGGCCCCGGGGTCGGGTCACTGTACCTGGGTTACCCCGCTAGGCCCGTAAAGGGCCACGCGTGGTGGGTCCAGCCTCTCCGAAGCAGTCTTCCGAGAGGGCGTGAGGGCTGCTGGTTGCATTCCGTGAGACAGGCTTGATCGGGCTTGAGGACCCCGACAGCCATTCTGCCGGGGGTCATGTCCTCGCGCCGGCCCCGCCCCTCTTCCCTGCCTGGGCTTGGTTCTAGCCACGCCCCTAGCGCCACTGGCCCGGGGGTCGGGTCGCTGTACCTGGGTTACCACGCAAGGCCCGAAAAGGGCCACACGTGGGGGATCCAGCCTCCCCGAACCAGCCTCCCGAGTGGGCGTGAAGTCTGCTGGTTGCATTCCGGGTACAGGCCTGATCGGGCTTGAGAACCCTTTCAGCGATTCTGCTGGGGGTTACGTCCCCACGAGCCAGCCCCGCCCCTCTTCTTGGCCCGGGCTTGTGTCTAGCCATGCCCATAGCGCCACTGGCCCCGGGGTCGGGTCGCTGTACCTGGGTTACCACGCTATGACCGAAAAGGGACATGTGTGGGGGGTCCTGCCTCCCAGAAGCAGTGTTCCGATTGGGCGTGAAGGCTGCTGGTTGCATTCTGGGAGACAGGCCTGATCGGGCTTGAGGACTGCGGCAGCCATTCTGCCAGGGGTCATGTCCCCACTGGCCGGCCCCGCCCCTCTTCCCGGCCCGGGGTTTAGTCTAGCCACACCCCTAGCGATTCTGGCCCGGTGGTCGTGTCGCTGTACCTGGGTTAGCAGGCTAGGCCCGAAAAGGGCCACGCGTGGGGGGTCCAGCCTCCCCGAAGCAGCCTTCCTGAGTGGGCGTGAAGGCTGCTGGTTGCATTCCGGTAGACAGCCCTGAGCGGGCTTGAGGATCGCGGCAGCCATTCTGCCAGGGGACACGTCCCTGTGCGCCGGCCCCGCCCCTCTTCCTGGCCTGGGCTTGGGTCTAGCCACGCCCCTAGCGCCACCAGCCTGGGGGTCGGGTCGCTGTACCTGGGTTACCAGGCTAGGCCCGAAAAGGGCCTCGTGTGGGGGTCTTGCCTCCCCGAAGCAGCCTTCTGAGTGGGCGTGAAGGCTGCTGGTTGCATTGTGGGAGACAGGCTTGATCAGGCTTGAGGACACCGGCAGCCATTCTGCCGGGGGTCACGTCCCCGCTGGCCGGCCCTGCCCCTCTTCCCAGCCCGGGCTTGGGCCTAGCCACGCCCCTAGCGCCACTTGCCTGGTAGTTGGGTCGCTGTACCTGGGTTACCACGCTAGGCCCGAAAAGGGCCACGTGTGGTGGTCCAGCCTCCCCGAAGCAGCCTTCCTGAGTGGGCGTGAAGGCTGCTGGTTGCATTGTGGGAGACAGGCATGATCGGGCTAGAGGACCCTGGCAGCCATTCTGCCAGGGGTCACGTCCCTGCGTGCCGGCCCCGCCCCTCTTCCTGGCCTGGGCTTGGGACTCGCCACGCCCCTAGCGCCAATGACCCAGGGGTCGGGTTGCTGTACCTGGGTTACCACGCTAGGCCCGAAAAGGGCCATGCGTGGGGTGTCCATCCTCCCCGAAGCAGCCTTCCTCAGTGTGCGTGCAGGTTGCTGGTTGCATTCTGGGATACAGGACTAATGGGGCTTGAGGACCCCGGCAGCCATTCTGCTGGGGGTCACGTCCCCGCTGGCCGGCCCCGCCCCTCTTCCCAGCCCGGGCTTGGGTCTAGCCACGCTCCTAGCGCCACTGTCCCGGGTGTCGGGTCTCTGTACCTGGGTTACCACGCTAGGCCCGAAAATGGCCACATGTGTGGGGTGTAGCCTCTCCGAAGCAGCCTTCTGAGTGGGCGTGAAGGCTGCTGGTTGCATACTGGGAGACAGGCCTGATCGGGCTTGAGGACCCTGGCAGCCATTCTGCCGGGGGTCACGTCCCCCCGCGACGGCCCCGCCCCTCTTCCCAGCCGGGTCTTGGGTCTCGCCACGCCCCTAGCGCCACCAGCCCGGTGGTCGGGTCTGTGTACCTGGGTTACCACGCTAGGCCCGAAAAGGGCCACGTGTGGGGGGTCCAGCCTCCCCGAAGCAGCCTTCCTGAGTGGGCGTGAAGGCTGCTGGTTGCATTCTGGGAGACAGCCCTGAGCGGGCTTTAGGACACCTGGCAGCCATTCTGGCGGGGGTCACGGACCTGCGCGCAGGCGCCGCCCCTCTTCCCTGCCCTGGCTTGGGTCTAGCCACGCCCCTAGCGCCACTAGCCCGGGGGTCGTGTTGCTGTACCTGGGTTACCACGCTAGGCCCGAAAAGGGCCATGCCTGTTGGGTCTTGCCTCCCCGAGGCAGCCTTCTGAGTGGGCGTGAAGGCTGCTGGTTGCATTGTGGGAGACAGGCCTGATCGGGCTTGAGGACCCCGGCAGCCATTCTGCTGGGGGTCACGTCCCCGCTGGCCGGCCCCGCCCCTCTTCCCAGCCGGGTCTTGGGTCTAGCCACGCCCCTGGTGCCACCAGCCCGGGGGTCGGGTCGCTGTACCTGGGTTACCACGCTAGGCCCGAAGAGGGCCACGTGTGGGGGTCCAGCCTCCCCGAAGCAGCCTTCCTGAGTGGGCATGAAGGCTGCTGGTTGCATTCTGGGAGACAGGCTTGATCGGGCTTTAGGACACCTGGCAGCCATTCTGGCGGGGGTCACGGCCGTGCGCGCAGGCGCCGCCCCTCTTCCCTGCCCTGGCTTGGGTCTAGCCACGCCCCTAGCGCCACTAGCCCGGGGGTCGTGTTGCTGTACCTGGGTTACCACGCTAGGCCCGAAAAGGGCCATGCCTGTTGGGTCCAGCCTCCCCGAAGCAGCCTTCTGAGTGGGCGTGAAGGCTGCTGGTTGCATTGTGGGAGACAGGCCTGATCAGCCTTGAAGACCCCGGCAGCCATTCTGTCGGGTGTCACGTCCCTGTGCGCCGGCCCCGTCTCTCTTCCTGGCCCGGGCTTGAGTCTAGCCACGCCCCTAGCGCCACTCTCCCGGGGGTCGTGTTGCTGTACCTGGGTTACCACGCTATGCCCGAAAAGGGACATGTGTGGGGGGTCCAGCCTCCCAGAAGCAGTGTTCCGATTGGGCGTGAAGGCTGCTGGTTGCATTCTGGGAGACAGGCCTGATCGGGCTTGAGGACCCTGGCAGCCATTCTGCCAGGGCTCATGTCCCCACTGGCCGGCACCGCCCCTCTTCCCGGCCCGGTCTTTTAGTCTAGCCACACCCCTAGCGCTTCTGGCCCGGTGGTCGGGTCGCTGTACCTGGGTTAGCAGGCTAGGCCCGAAAAGGGCCACACTTTGGGTGTCCAGCCTCCCCGAAGAAGCCTTCCGAGTGGGCGTGAAGGCTGCTGGTTGCATTTCGGGAGACAGCCCTGAGCGGGCTTGGGGACCCCGGCAGCCATTCTGCAGGGGTCACGTCCCCGCTGGCCGGCCCCGCCCCTCTTCCCGGCCCGGGCTTGGGTCTAGCCACGCCCCCTAGCACCACTGGTCCAGGGGTCGGGTCGCTGTACCTGGGTTACCAGGCTAGGCCCGAAAAGGGCCACGCGTGGGGGATCCAGCCTCTCTGAAGCAGCCTTCCGAGTGGGCGTGAAGGCTGCTGATTGCATTCCGGGAGACAGGCCTGATGGGGCTTGTGGACCGCAGCAGCCAATCTGCCAGGGAGTCACGTCCCCGCGTGCCCGCTCCGCCCCTCTTCCCAGCCCGGGCTTGGGTCTAGCCATGCCCCTAGCGCCACCAACCCGGCGGTCAGGTTGCTGTACCTGGGTTACCACGCTAGGCCCGAAAAGGGCCATGCGTGGGGGGTCCACCCTCCCCGAAGCAGCCTTCTGAGTGGGCGTGAAGGCTGCAGGTTGCATTCCGGGAGACAGGCCTGATCAGGCTTGAGGACCCTGGCAGCCATTCGCAAAGGGTCACGTCCCTGTACGCCGGCCCCGCCCCTCTTCCCAGCCAGGGCTTGAGTCTAGCCACGCCCCTAGCACCACTGGCGCGGGGGTCGGGTCTCTGTACCTGGGTTACCACGCTAGGCCCGAAAAGGGCCACGTGTGTGGGGTCCAGCCTCCCCGAAGCAGCATTCTAAGTGGGCGTGAAGGCTGCTGGTTGCATTTTGGGAGACAGGCTTGATCGGGCTTGAGGACCCTGGGAGCCATTCTGCCGGGGGTCATGTCCCGT
Organism: Ochotona curzoniae; assembly: GCF_017591425.1. Lineage (NCBI taxonomy): Eukaryota > Metazoa > Chordata > Mammalia > Lagomorpha > Ochotonidae > Ochotona > Ochotona curzoniae. The sequence goes on along the minus strand of NW_024464965.1, from coordinate 288,644 downwards.
TCCGCGGGCTCCGCCCCTCTTCCTGGCCTGGGCTTGTGTCTAGCCACGGCCCTAGCGCCACTTGCCAGGGGTCGGGTCGTTGTACCTGGGTTACCACGCTAGGCCCGAAAAGGGCCAGGCGTGGGGGGTCCAGCCTCCCCGAAGCAGCCTTCCTGAGTGGGCGTGAAGGCTTCTGGTTGCATTCCGGGAGACAGCCCTGAGCGGGCTTGAGGATCGCGGAAGCCATTCTGCCAGGGGACACGTCCCTGTGTGCCGGCCCCGCCCCTCTTCCTGGCCTGGGCTTGGGTCTAGCCACGCCCCTAGCGCCACCAGCCTTGGGGTCGGGTCGCTGTACCTGGGTTACCACGCTAGGCCCGAAGAGGGCCACGTGTGGGGGTCCAGCCTCCCCGAAGCAGCCTTCTGAGTGGGCGTGAAGGCTGCTGGTTGCATTCCGGGAGACAGGCTTGATCAGGCTTGAGGACCTCGGCAGCCATTCTGCCGGGGGTCAGGTCCCCGCTTGCCGGCCCCGCCCCTCTTCCATTCCCGGGCTTGGGTCTAGCCACGGCCCTAGTGCCACCGGGCCGGTGGTTAGGTTGCTGTACCTGGGTTACCACGCTAGGCCCGAAAAGGGCCATGTGTGGGGGGTCCAGCCTCCCCGAAGCAGCCTTCTGAGTGGGCGTGAAGGCTGCTGGTTGTATTCCGGGAGACAGCCCTGAGCGGGCTTGAGGACCGCGGCAGCCATTCTGCCAGGGGACACGTCCCTGTGTGCCGGCCCCGTCCCTCTTCCTGGCCTGGCCTTGGGTCTAGCCACGCCCCTTGCGCCACAGGCCCGGGGGTCGGGTCGCTGTACCTGGGTTACCACGCTAGGCCCGAAATAGGCCACGTGTGGGTGGTCTTGCCTCCCCGAAGCAGGCTTCTGAGTGGGCGTGAAGGCTGCTGGTTGCATTCTGGGAGACAGGCTTCATCAGGCTTGAGGACCCTGGCAGCCATTCTGCCGGGGGTCACGGACCGGCGTGCCTGCCCCGCCCCTCTTCCTGGCCTGGGCTTGGGACTCGCCACGCCCCTAGCGCCACTGGCCCAGGGGTCAGGTTGCCGTACCTGGGTTACCATGCTAGGCCAGAAAATGGCCACGTGTGGGGGGTGCAGCCTCTCCGAAGCAGCCTTCTGAGTGGGCGTGAAGGCTGCTGGTTGCATTCTGGGAGACAGGCCTGATGGGGCTTGAGGACCCCGGCAGCCATTCTGTTGGGGGTCACGTCCCCGCTGGCCGGCCCTCCCCTCTTCCCAGCCCGGGCTTGGGCCTAGCCATGTCCCTAGCACCACTAGCCCGGGGGTCGGTTCGTTCTACCTGGGTTACCACGCTAGGCCTGAAAAGGGCCACGTGTGGGGGGTCTTGCCTCCCCGAAGCAGCCTTCCTGAGTGGGCGTAAAGGCTGCAGGTTGCATTGTGGGAGACAGGCCTGATGGGGCTTGAAGACCCCGGCAGCCATTCTGCCGGGTGTCACGTCCCTGTGCGCCGGCCCCGTCTCTCTTCCTCGCCCGGGCTTGAGTCTAGCCACGCCCCTAGCGCCAATGACCCAGGGGTCGGGTTGCTGTACCTGGGTTACCACGCTATGCCCGAAAAGGGACATGTGTGGGGGGTCCAGCCTCCCAGAAGCAGTGTTCCGATTGGGCGTGAAGGCTGCTGGTTGCATTCTGGGAGACAGGCCTGATCGGGCTTGAGGACCCTGGCAGCCATTCTGCCAGGGCTCATGTCCCCACTGGCCGGCACCGCCCCTCTTCCCGGCCCTGTCTTTTAGTCTAGCCACACCCCTAGCGCTTCTGGCCCGGTGGTCGGGTCGCTGTACCTGGGTTAGCAGGCTAGGCCCGAAAAGGGCCCCACTTTGGGTGTCCAGCCTCCCCGAAGAAGCCTTCCGAGTGGGCGTGAAGGCTGCTGGTTGCATTTCGGGAGACAGCCCTGAGCGGGCTTGGGGACCGCGGCAGCCATTCTGCCAGGGGACACGTCCCTGTGTGCCGGCCCGTCCCTCTTCCTGGCCTGGCCTTGGGTCTAGCCACGCCCCTTGCGCCACAGGCCCGGGGGTCGGGTCGCTGTACCTGGGTTACCACGCTAGGCCCGAAATAGGCCACGTGTGGGTGGTCTTGCCTCCCCGAAGCAGGCTTCTGAGTGGGCGTGAAGGCTGCTGGTTGCATTCTGGGAGACAGGCTTCATCAGGCTTGAGGACCCCGGCAGCCATTCTGCCAGGGGTCACGTCCCTGCGTGCCGGCCCCGCCCCTCTTCCTGGCCTGGGCTTGGGACTCGCCACGCCCCTAGCGCCAATGACCCAGGGGTCGGGTTGCTGTACCTGGGTTACCACGCTAGGCCCGAAAAGGGCCATGCGTGGGGTGTCCATCCTCCCCGAAGCAGCCTTCCTCAGTGTGCGTGCAGGTTGCTGGTTGCATTCTGGGATACAGGACTAATGGGGCTTGAGGACCCCGGCAGCCATTCTGCTGGGGGTCACGTCCCCGCTGGCCGGCCCCGCCCCTCTTCCCAGCCCGGGCTTGGGTCTAGCCACGCTCCTAGCGCCACTGTCCCGGGTGTCGGGTCTCTGTACCTGGGTTACCACGCTAGGCCCGAAAATGGCCACATGTGTGGGGTGCAGCCTCTCCGAAGCAGCCTTCTGAGTGGGCGTGAAGGCTGCTGGTTGCATTCTGGGAGACAGGCCTGATCGGGCTTGAGGACCCTGGCAGCCATTCTGCCGGGGGTCCCGTCCCCCCGCGACGGCCCCGCCCCTCTTCCCGGCCCGGTCTTTTAGTCTAGCCACACCCCTAGCGCTTCTGGCCCGGTGGTCGGGTCGCTGTACCTGGGTTAGCAGGCTAGGCCCGAAAAGGGCCACGCGTGGGGGGTCCAGCCTCCCCGAAGCAGCCTTCCTGAGTGGGCGTGAAGGCTGCTGGTTGCATTCCGGTAGACAGCCCTGAGCGGGCTTGAGGATCGCGGCAGCCATTCTGCCAGGGGACACGTCCCTGTGCGCCGGCCCCGCCCCTCTTCCTGGCCTGGGCTTGGGTCTAGCCACGCCCCTAGCGCCACCAGCCTGGGGGTCGGGTCGCTGTACCTGGGTTACCAGGCTAGGCCCGAAAAGGGCCTCGTGTGGGGGTCTTGCCTCCCCGAAGCAGCCTTCTGAGTGGGCGTGAAGGCTGCTGGTTGCATTGTGGGAGACAGGCTTGATCAGGCTTGAGGAACCCGGCAGCCATTCTGCCGGGGGTCACGTCCCCACTGGCCGGCCCTGCCCCTCTTCCCAGCCCGGGCTTGGGCCTAGCCACGCCCCTAGCGAAACTTGCCTGGTAGTTGGGTCGCTACCTGGGTTACCACTCTAGGCCCGAAAAGGGCCACGTGTGGTGGTCCAGCCTCCCCGAAGCAGCCTTCCTGAGTGGGCGTGAAGGCTGCTGGTTGCATTGTGGGAGACATGCATGATCGGGCTAGAGGACCCTGGCAGCGATTCTGCCAGGGGTCACGTCCCTGCGTGCCGGCCCCGCCCCTCTTCCTGGCCTGGGCTTGGGACTCGCCACGCCCCTAGCGCCAATGACCCAGGGGTCGGGTTGCTGTACCTGGGTTACCACGCTAGGCCCAAAAAGGGCCATGCGTGGGGTGTCCATCCTCCCCGAAGCAGCCTTCCTCAGTGTGCGTGCAGGTTGCTGGTTGCATTCTGGGATACAGGACTAATGGGACTTGAGGACCCCGGCAGCCATTCTGCTGGGGGTCACGTCCCCGCTGGCCGGCCCCGCCCCTCTTCCCAGCCCGGGCTTGGGTCTAGCCACGCCCCTAGCGCCACTGTCCCGGGTGTCAGGTCTCTGTACCTGGGTTACCACACTAGGCCCGAAAATGGCCACGTGTGTGGGGTGTAGCCTCTCCGAAGCAGCCTTCTGAGTGGGCGTGAAGGCTGCTGGTTGCATACTGGGAGACAGGCCTGATCGGGCTTGAGGACCCTGGCAGCCATTCTGCCGGGGGTCACGTCCCCCCGCGACGGCCCCGCCCCTCTTCCCAGCCGGGTCTTGGGTCTCGCCACGCCCCTAGCGCCACCAGCCCGGTGGTCGGGTCTGTGTACCTGGGTTACCACGCTATGCCCGAAAAGGGCCACGTGTGGGGGGTCCAGCCTCCCCGAAGCAGCCTTCCTGAGTGGGCGTGAAGGCTGCTGGTTGCATTCTGGGAGACAGCCCTGAGCGGGCTTTAGGACACCTGGCAGCCATTCTGGCGGGGGTCACGGACCTGCGCGCAGGCGCCGCCCCTCTTCCCTGCCCTGGCTTGGGTCTAGCCACGCCCCTAGCGCCACTAGCCCGGGGGTCGTGTTGCTGTACCTGGGTTACCACGCTAGGCCCGAAAAGGGCCATGCCTGTTGGGTCCAGCCTCCCCGAAGCAGCCTTCTGAGTGGGCGTGAAGGCTGCTGGTTGCATTGTGGGAGACAGGCCTGATCGGGCTTGAGGACCCCGGCAGCCATTCTGCTGGGGGTCACGTCCCCGCTGGCCGGCCCCGCCCCTCTTCCCAGCCGGGTCTTGGGTCTAGCCACGCCCCTGGTGCCACCAGCCCGGGGGTCGGGTCTCCCTACCTGGGTTACCACGCTAGGCCCGAAAAGGGCCACGTGTGGGGGGTCCAGCCTCCCCGAAGCAGCCTTCCTGAGTGGGCATGAAGGCTGCTGGTTGCATTCTGGGAGACAGGCTTGATCGGGCTTTAGGACACCTGGCAGCCATTCTGGCGGGGGTCACGGCCGTGCGCGCAGGCGCCGCCCCTCTTCCCTGCCCTGGCTTGGGTCTAGCCACGCCCCTAGCGCCACTAGCCCGGGGGTCGTGTTGCTGTACCTGGGTTACCACGCTAGGCCCGAAAAGGGCCATGCCTGTTGGGTCCAGCCTCCCCGAAGCAGCCTTCTGAGTGGGCGTGAAGGCTGCTGGTTGCATTGTGGGAGACAGGCCTGATCAGCCTTGAAGACCCCGGCAGCCATTCTGTCGGGTGTCACGTCCCTGTGCGCCGGCCCCGTCTCTCTTCCTGGCCCGGGCTTGAGTCTAGCCACGCCCCTAGCGCCACTCTCCCGGGGGTCGTGTTGCTGTACCTGGGTTACCACGCTATGCCCGAAAAGGGACATGTGTGGGGGGTCCAGCCTCCCAGAAGCAGTGTTCCGATTGGGCGTGAAGGCTGCTGGTTGCATTCTGGGAGACAGGCCTGATCGGGCTTGAGGACCCTGGCAGCCATTCTGCCAGGGCTCATGTCCCCACTGGCCGGCACCGCCCCTCTTCCCGGCCCGGTCTTTTAGTCTAGCCACACCCCTAGCGCTTCTGGCCCGGTGGTCGGGTCGCTGTACCTGGGTTAGCAGGCTAGGCCCGAAAAGGGCCACACTTTGGGTGTCCAGCCTCCCCGAAGAAGCCTTCCGAGTGGGCGTGAAGGCTGCTGGTTGCATTGCGGGAGACAGCCCTGAGCGGGCTTGGGGACCCCGGCAGCCATTCTGCAGGGGTCACGTCCCCGCTGGCCGGCCCCGCCCCTCTTCCCGGCCCGGGCTTGGGTCTAGCCACGCCCCCTAGCACCACTGGTCCAGGGGTCGGGTCGCTGTACCTGGGTTACCAGGCTAGGCCCGAAAAGGGCCACGCATGGGGTGTCCAGCCTCTCTGAAGCAGCCTTCCGAGTGGGCGTGAAGGCTGCTGATTGCATTCCGGGAGACAGGCCTGATGGGGCTTGTGGACCGCAGCAGCCAATCTGCCAGGGAGTCACGTCCCCGCGTGCCCGCTCCGCCCCTCTTCCCAGCCCGGGCTTGGGTCTAGCCATGCCCCTAGCGCCACCAACCCGGCGGTCAGGTTGCTGTACCTGGGTTACCACGCTAGGCCCGAAAAGGGCCATGCGTGGGGGGTCCACCCTCCCCGAAGCAGCCTTCTGAGTGGGCGTGAAGGCTGCAAGTTGCATTCCGGGAGACAGGCCTGATCAGGCTTGAGGACCCTGGCAGCCATTTGCAAAGGGTCACGTCCCTGTACGCCGGCCCCGCCCCTCTTCCCAGCCAGGGCTTGAGTCTAGCCACGCCCCTAGCACCACTGGCGCGGGGGTCGGGTCTCTGTACCTGGGTTACCACGCTAGGCCCGAAAAGGGCCACGTGTGTGGGGTCCAGCCTCCCCGAAGCAGCATTCTAAGTGGGCGTGAAGGCTGCTGGTTGCATTTTGGGAGACAGGCTTGATCGGGCTTGAGGACCCTGGGAGCCATTCTGCCGGGGGTCATGTCCCGTTCCGCGGGCTCCGCCCCTCTTCCTGGCCTGGGCTTGTGTCTAGCCACGCCCCTAGCGCCAATTGCCAGGGGTCGGGTCGTTGTACCTGGGTTACCACGCTAGGCCCGAAAAGGGCCAGGCGTGGGGGGTCCAGCCTCCCCGAAGCAGCCTTCCTGAGTGGGCGTGAAGGCTTCTGGTTGCATTCCGGGAGACAGCCCTGAGCGGGCTTGAGGATCGCGGAAGCCATTCTGCCAGGGGACACGTCCCTGTGCGCCGGCCCCGCCCCTCTTCCTGGCCTGGGCTTGGGTCTAGCCACGCCCCTAGCGCCACCAGCCTTGGGGTCGGGTCGCTGTACCTGGGTTACCACGCTAGGCCCGAAGAGGGCCACGTGTGGGGGTCCAGCCTCCCCGAAGCAGCCTTCTGAGTGGGCGTGAAGGCTGCTGGTTGCATTCCGGGAGACAGGCTTGATCAGGCTTGAGGACCTCGGCAGCCATTCTGCCGGGGGTCAGGTCCCCGCTTGCCGGCCCCGCCCCTCTTCCATTCCCGGGCTTGGGTCTAGCCACGGCCCTAGTGCCACCGGGCCGGTGGTTAGGTTGCTGTACCTGGGTTACCACGCTAGGCCCGAAAAGGGCCATGTGTGGGGGGTCCAGCCTCCCCGAAGCAGCCTTCTGAGTGGGCGTGAAGGCTGCTGGTTGTATTCCGGGAGACAGCCCTGAGCGGGCTTGAGGACCGCGGCAGCCATTCTGCCAGGGGACACGTCCCTGTGTGCCGGCCCCGTCCCTCTTCCTGGCCTGGCCTTGGGTCTAGCCACGCCCCTTGCGCCACAGGCCCGGGGGTCGGGTCGCTGTACCTGGGTTACCACGCTAGGCCCGAAATAGGCCACGTGTGGGTGGTCTTGCCTCCCCGAAGCAGGCTTCTGAGTGGGCGTGAAGGCTGCTGGTTGCATTCTGGGAGACAGGCTTCATCAGGCTTGAGGACCCCGGCAGCCATTCTGCCGGGGGTCACGGACCGGCGTGCCTGCCCCGCCCCTCTTCCTGGCCTGGGCTTGGGACTCGCCACGCCCCTAGCGCCACTGGCCCAGGGGTCAGGTTGCCGTACCTGGGTTACCATGCTAGGCCCGAAAATGGCCACGTGTGGGGGGTGCAGCCTCTCCGAAGCAGCCTTCTGAGTGGGCGTGAAGGCTGCTGGTTGCATTCTGGGAGACAGGCCTGATGGGGCTTGAGGACCCCGGCAGCCATTCTGTTGGGGGTCACTCCCCGCTGGCCGGCCCTCCCCTCTTCCCAGCCCGGGCTTGGGCCTAGCCATGTCCCTAGAACCACTAGCCCGGGGGTCGGTTCGTTCTACCTGGGTTACCACGCTAGGCCTGAAAAGGGCCACGTGTGGGGGGTCTTGCCTCCCCGAAGCAGCCTTCCTGAGTGGGCGTAAAGGCTGCAGGTTGCATTGTGGGAGACAGGCCTGATGGGGCTTGAAGACCCCGGCAGCCATTCTGCCAGGTGTCACGTCCCTGTGCGCCGGCCCCGTCTCTCTTCCTCGCCCGGGCTTGAGTCTAGCCACGCCCCTAGCGCCAATGACCCAGGGGTCGGGTTGCTGTACCTGGGTTACCACGCTATGCCCGAAAAGGGACATGTGTGGGGGGTCCAGCCTCCCAGAAGCAGTGTTCCGATTGGGCGTGAAGGCTGCTGGTTGCATTCTGGGAGACAGGCCTGATCGGGCTTGAGGACCCTGGCAGCCATTCTGCCAGGGCTCATGTCCCCACTGGCCGGCACCGCCCCTCTTCCCGGCCCTGTCTTTTAGTCTAGCCACACCCCTAGCGCTTCTGGCCCGGTGGTCGGGTCGCTGTACCTGGGTTAGCAGGCTAGGCCCGAAAAGGGCCACACTTTGGGTGTCCAGCCTCCCCGAAGAAGCCTTCCGAGTGGGCGTGAAGGCTGCTGGTTGCATTTCGGGAGACAGCCCTGAGCGGGCTTGGGGACCGCGGCAGCCATTCTGCCAGGGGACACGTCCCTGTGTGCCGGCCCGTCCCTCTTCCTGGCCTGGCCTTGGGTCTAGCCACGCCCCTTGCCCCACAGGCCCGGGGGTCGGGTCGCTGTACCTGGGTTACCACGCTAGGCCCGAAATAGGCCACGTGTGGGTGGTCTTGCCTCCCCGAAGCAGGCTTCTGAGTGGGCGTGAAGGCTGCTGGTTGCATTCTGGGAGACAGGCTTCATCAGGCTTGAGGACCCCGGCAGCCATTCTGCCGGGGGTCACGTCCCTGCGCGCCGGCCCCGCCCCTCTTCCTGGCCTGGGCTTGGGACTCGCCACGCCCCTAGCGCCACTGGCCCTGGGGTCAGGGTGCTGTACCTGGGTTACCACGCTAGGCCCGAAAAGGGCCACGTGTGGGGGGTGCAGCCTCTCCGAAGCAGCCTTCTGAGTGGGCGTGAAGGCTGCTGGTTGCATTCTGGGAGACAGGCTAGATCAGGCTTGAGGACCCCGGCAGCCATTCTGTTGGGGGTCACGTCCCCGCTGGCCGGCCCTCCCCTCTTCCCAGCCCGGGCTTGGGCCTAGCCATGCCCCTAGCACCACTAGCCCGGGGGTCGGTTCGTTCTACCTGGGTTACCACGCTAGGCCTGAAAAGGGCCACGTGTGGGGGGTCTTGCCTCCCCGAAGCAGCCTTCCTGAGTGGGCGTGAAGGCTGCTGGTTGCATTCTGGGAGACAGGACTGATGGGGCTTGAGGAACCCGGCAGCCATTCTGCTTGGGGTCACGTCCCCGCTGGCCGGCCCTGCCCTCTTCCCAGCCCGGGCTTGGGTCTAGCCACGCTCCTAGCGCCACTGTCCCGGGGGTCGGGTCTCTGTACCTGGGTTACCAGGCTAGGCCCGAAAAGGGCCACGTGTGGGGGGTGCAGCCTCTCCGAAGCAGCCTTCTGAGTGGGCGTGAAGGCTGCTGGTTGCATTCTGGGAGAAAGGCTTGATCGGGCTTTAGGACACCTGGCAGCCATTCTGGCGGGGGTCACGGACCGGCGTGCCTGCCCCGCCCCTTTTCCGGGCCCTGGCTTGTGTCTAGCCACGCCCCTAGCGCCACAGGCCCGGGGGTCGGGTTGCTGTACCTGGGTTACCACACTAGGCCCGAAAAGGGCCACGTGTCTGGGGTCCAGCCTCCCCGAAGCAGCCTTTTGAGTCGGCGTGAAGGCTGCTGGTTGCATTCTGGGAGACAGGCCTGATGGGGCTTGAGGACCCTGGCAGCCATTCTGCCGGGGGTCACGTCCCCCCGCGCCGGCCCCGCCCCTCTTCCCGGCCCGGGCTTGTGTCTAGCCACGCCCCTAGTGCCACTGGCTCGTGGGTTAGATTGCTGTACCAGGGTTACCACGCTAGGCCCGAAAAAGGCCAGGCGTGGGGGGTCCAGCCTCCCCGAAGCAGCCTTCCGAGTGTGCGTGAAGGCTGCTGGTTGCATTCTGGGAGACAGGCCTGATCGGGCATGAGACCCCGGGAGCCATTCTGCCGGGGGTCACGTCCCTGCGCGCCGGCCCCGCCCCTCTTCCTGGCCCGGGCTTGTGTCTAGCCATGCCCCTAGTGCCACTGGCTCGTGGGTTAGATTGCTGTACCAGGGTTACCACGCTAGGCCCGAAAAGGGCCAGGCGTGGGGGGTCCAGCCTCCCCGAAGCAGCCTTTTGAATGGGCGTGAAGTCTGCTGGTTGCATTCTTGGAGACAGGCCTGATGGGGCTTGAGGACCCTGGCAGCCATTCTGCCGGGGGTCACGTCCCCCGCGCCGGCCCCGCCCCTCTTCCCGGCCCGGGCATGTGTCTAGCCACGCCCCTAGTGCCACTGGCTCGTGGGTTAGATTGCTGTACCAGGGTTACCAGGCTAGGCCAGAAAAGGGCCACGCGTGGGGGATCCAGCCTCTCTGAAGCAGCCTTCCGAGTGGGCGTGAAGGCTGCTGATTGCATTCCGGGAGACAGGCCTGATGGGGCTTGTTTACCGCAGCAGCCAATCTGCCAGGGAGTCACGTCCCCGCATGCCCGCTCCGCCCCTCTTCCCAGCCCGGGCTTGGGTCTAGCCATGCCCCTAGCGCCACTGGCCCGGGGGTCAGGTTGCTGTACCTGGGTTACCACGCTAGGCCCGAAAAGGGCCATGCGTGGGGGGTCCAGCCTCCCCGAAGCAGCCTTCTGAGTGGGCGTGAAGGCTGCTGGTTGCATTCCGGGAGACAGGCCTGATCAGGCTTGAGGACCCTGGCAGCCATTTGCAAAGGGTCACGTCCCTGTACGCCGGCCCCGCCCCTCTTCCCAGCCCGGGCTTGAGTCTAGCCACGCCCCTAGCACCACTGGCGCGGGGGTCGGGTCTTTGTACCTGGGTTACCACGCTAGGCCCGAAAAGGGCCACGTGTGTGGGGTCCAGCCTCCCCGAAGCAGCATTCTAAGTGGGCGTGAAGGCTGCTGGTTGCATTTTGGGAGACAGGCTTGATCGGGCTTGAGGACCCTGGGAGCCATTCTGCCGGGGGTCATGTCCCGTTCCGCGGGCTCCGCCCCTCTTCCCGGCCTGGGCTTGGGTCTAGCCACGCCCCTAGCGCCACTTGCCAGGGGTCGGGTCGTTGTACCTGGGTTACCACGCTAGGCCCGAAAAGGGCCAGGCGTGGGGGGTCCAGCCTCCCCGAAGCAGCCTTCCTGAGTGGGCGTGAAGGCTGCTGGTTGCATTCTGGGAGACAGCCCTGAGCGGGCTTGAGGATCGCGGAAGCCATTCTGCCAGGGGACACGTCCCTGTGCGCCGGCCCCGCCCCTCTTCCTGGCCTGGGCTTGGGTCTAGCCACGCCCCTAGCGCCACCAGCCTTGGGGTCGGGTCTCTGTACCTGGGTTACCACGCTAGGCCCGAAGAGGGCCACGTGTGGGGGTCCAGCCTCCCCGAAGCAGCCTTCTGAGTGGGCGTGAAGGCTGCTGGTTGCATTCCGGGAGACAGGCTTGATCAGGCTTGAGGACCTCGGCAGCCATTCTGCCGGGGGTCAGGTCCCCGCTCGCCGGCCCCGCCCCTCTTCCCTTCCCGGGCTTGGGTCTAGCCACGGCACTAGTGCCACCGGCCCGGGGGTTAGGTTGCTGTACCTGGGTTACCACGCTAGGCCCGAAAAGGGCCATGTGTGGGGGGTCCAGCCTCCCCGAAGCAGCCTTCTGAGTGGGCGTGAAGGCTGCTGGTTGTATTCCGGGAGACAGCCCTGAGCGGGCTTGAGGACCGCGGCAGCCATTCTGCCAGGGCTCATGTCCCCACTGGCCGGCACCGCCCCTCTTCCCGGCCCGGTCTTTTAGTCTAGCCACACCCCTAGCGCTTCTGGCCCGGTGGTCGGGTCGCTGTACCTGGGTTAGCAGGCTAGGCCCGAAAAGGGCCACACTTTGGGTGTCCAGCCTCCCCGAAGAAGCCTTCCGAGTGGGCGTGAAGGCTGCTGGTTGCATTTCGGGAGACAGCCCTGAGCGGGCTTGGGGACCCCGGCAGCCATTCTGCCAGGGGTCACGTCCCTGTGCGCCGGCCCCGCCCCTCTTCCCGGCCCGGGCTTGGGTCTAGCCACGCCCCCTAGCACCACTGGTCCAGGGGTCGGGTCGCTGTACCTGGGTTACCAGGCTAGGCCCGAAAAGGGCCACGCGTGGGGGGTCCAGCCTCCCCGAAGCAGTCTTCCGAGTGGGCGTGAAGGCTGCTGATTGCATTCCAGGAGACAGGCCTGATGGGGCTTGTTTACCGCAGCAGCCAATCTGCCAGGGAGTCACGTCCCCGCGTGCCCGCTCCGCCCCTCTTCCCAGCCCGGGCTTGGGTCTAGCCATGCCCCTAGCGCCACCAACCCGGCGGTCAGGTTGCTGTACCTGGGTTACCACGCTAGGCCCGAAAAGGGCCATGCGTGGGGGGTCCAGCCTCCCCGAAGCAGCCTTCTGAGTGGGCGTGAAGGCTGCAGGTTGCATTCCGGGAGACAGGCCTGATCAGGCTTGAGGACCCTGGCAGCCATTCGCAAAGGGTCACGTCCCTGTACGCCGGCCCCGCCCCTCTTCCCAGCCAGGGCTTGAGTCTAGCCACGCCCCTAGCACCAATGGCGCGGGGGTTCGGTCTCTGTACCTGGGTTACCACGCTAGGCCCGAAAAGGGCCACGTGTGGGTGGTCTAGCCTCCCCGAAGCAGCGTTCCGAGTGGGCGTGAAGGCTGCTGGTTGCATTCCGTTATACAGGCCTGATCGGGCTTGAGGACCCTGGCAGCCATTCTGGGACGGGTCACGTCCCCGCGCGCTGGCCCTGCCCCTCTTCTCGGCCCGGGCTTGGGTCTAGCCACGCCCCTAGCGCCACCGGCCCGGGGGTTAGGTCGCTGTACCTGGGTTACCACGCTAGGCCCGAAAAGGGCCACCCGTGGTGGGTCCAGCATCCCCGAAGCAGCCTTCCTGAGTGGGCGTGAAGGCTGCTGGTTGCATTCTGGGCGACAGGCCTGATGGGGCTTGAGGAACCCGGCAACCATTCTGCCGGGTTCATGTCCCCGCGCGCCGGCCCCGCCCCTCTTCCTGGCACAGGCTTGGGTCTAGCCACGCCCCTAGGGTCACTGGCCCCGGGGTCGGGTCACTGTACCTGGGTTACCCCGCTAGGCCCGTAAAGGGCCACGCGTGGTGGGTCCAGCCTCTCCGAAGCAGTCTTCCGAGAGGGCGTGAGGGCTGCTGGTTGCATTCCGTGAGACAGGCTTGATCGGGCTTGAGGACCCCGACAGCCATTCTGCCGGGGGTCATGTCCTCGCGCCGGCCCCGCCCCTCTTCCCGGCCTGGGCTTGGTTCTAGCCACGCCCCTAGCGCCACTGTCCCGGGTGTCGGGTCTCTGTACCTGGGTTACCACGCAAGGCCCGAAAAGGGCCACACGTGGGGGATCCAGCCTCCCCGAACCAGCCTCCTGAGTGGGCGTGAAGGCTGCTGGTTGCATTCTGCGAGACAGGCCTGATACGGCTTGAGGACCCTGGCAGCCATTCTGCTGGGGGTTACGTCCCCACGCGCCTGCCCCGCCCCTCTTCTTGGCCCGGGCTTGCGTTTAGCCATGCCCCTAGCACCACCAGCCCGGGGGTCGGGTTGCTGTACCTGGGTTACCACGCTAGGCCCGAAAAGGGCCACGCTTGGTGGGGTTCCAGCCTCCCCGAAGCAGCCTTCCGAGTGGGCGTGAAGTCTGCTGGTTGCATTCCGGGTACAGGCCTGATCGGGCTTGAGAACCCTTTCAGCGATTCTGCTGGGGGTTACGTCCCCACGAGCCAGCCCCGCCCCTCTTCTTGGCCCGGGCTTGTGTCTAGCCATGCCCATAGCGCCACTGGCCCGGGGTTCGGGTCGCTGTACCTGGGTTACCACGCTATGACCGAAAAGGGACATGTGTGGGGGGTCCTGCCTCCCAGAAGCAGTGTTCCGATTGGGCGTGAAGGCTGCTGGTTGCATTCTGGGAGACAGGCCTGATCGGGCTTGAGGACCGCGGCAGCCATTCTGCCAGGGGTCATGTCCCCACTGGCCGGCCCCGCCCCTCTTCCCGGCCCGGTCTTTTAGTCTAGCCACACCCCTAGCGATTCTGGCCCGGTGGTCGTGTCGCTGTACCTGGGTTAGCAGGCTAGGCCCGAAAAGGGCCACGCGTGGGGGGTCCAGCCTCCCCGAAGCAGCCTTCCTGAGTGGGCGTGAAGGCTGCTGGTTGCATTCCGGTAGACAGCCCTGAGCGGGCTTGAGGATCGCGGCAGCCATTCTGCCAGGGGACACGTCCCTGTGCGCCGGCCCCGCCCCTCTTCCTGGCCTGGGCTTGGGTCTAGCCACGCCCCTAGCGCCACCAGCCTGGGGGTCGGGTCGCTGTACCTGGGTTACCAGGCTAGGCCCGAAAAGGGCCTCGTGTGGGGGTCTTGCCTCCCCGAAGCAGCCTTCTGAGTGGGCGTGAAGGCTGCTGGTTGCATTGTGGGAGACAGGCTTGATCAGGCTTGAGGACACCGACAGCCATTCTGCCGGGGGTCACGTCCCCGCTGGCCGGCCCTGCCCCTCTTCCCAGCCCGGGCTTGGGCCTAGCCACGCCCCTAGTGCCACTTGCCTGGTAGTTGGGTCGCTGTACCTGGGTTACCACGCTAGGCCCGAAAAGGGCCACGTGTGGTGGTCCAGCCTCCCCGAAGCAGCCTTCCTGAGTGGGCGTGAAGGCTGCTGGTTGCATTGTGGGAGACAGGCATGATCGGGCTAGAGGACCCTGGCAGCCATTCTGCCAGGGGTCACGTCCCTGCGTGCCGGCCCCGCCCCTCTTCCTGGCCTGGGCTTGGGACTCGCCACGCCCCTAGCGCCAATGACCCAGGGGTCGGGTTGCTGTACCTGGGATACCACGCTAGGCCCGAAAAGGGCCATGCGTGGGGTGTCCATCCTCCCCGAAGCAGCCTTCCTCAGTGTGCGTGCAGGTTGCTGGTTGCATTCTGGGATACAGGACTAATGGGGCTTGAGGACCCCGGCAGCCATTCTGCTGGGGGTCACGTCCCCGCTGGCCGGCCCCGCCCCTCTTCCCAGCCCGGGCTTGGGTCTAGCCACGCCCCTAGCGCCACTGTCCCGGGTGTCGGGTCTCTGTACCTGGGTTACCACGCTAGGCCCGAAAATGGCCACATGTGTGGGGTGCAGCCTCTCCGAAGCAGCCTTCTGAGTGGGCGTGAAGGCTGCTGGTTGCATTCTGGGAGACAGGCCTGATGGGGCTTGAGGACCCTGGCAGCCATTCTGCCGGGGGTCACGTCCCCCGCGACGGCCCCGCCCCTCTTCCCGGCCCGGTCTTTTAGTCTAGCCACACCCCTAGCGCTTCTGGCCCGGTGGTCGGGTCGCTGTACCTGGGTTAGCAGGCTAGGCCCGAAAAGGGCCACGCGTGGGGGGTCCAGCCTCCCCGAAGCAGCCTTCCTGAGTGGGCGTGAAGGCTGCTGGTTGCATTCTGGGAGACAGCCCTGAGCGGGCTTGAGGATCGCGGCAGCCATTCTGCCAGGGGACACGTCCCTGTGCGCCGGCCCCGCCCCTCTTCCTGGCCTGGGCTTGGGTCTAGCCACGCCCCTAGCGCCACCAGCCTGGGGGTCGGGTCGCTGTACCTGGGTTACCAGGCTAGGCCCGAAAAGGGCCTCGTGTGGGGGTCTTGCCTCCCCGAAGCAGCCTTCTGAGTGGGCGTGAAGGCTGCTGGTTGCATTGTGGGAGACAGGCTTGATCAGGCTTGAGGAACCCGGCAGCCATTCTGCCGGGGGTCACGTCCCCGCTGGCCGGCCCTGCCCCTCTTCCCAGCCCGGGCTTGGGCCTAGCCACGCCCCTAGCGCCACTTGCCTGGTAGTTGGGTCGCTGTACCTGGGTTACCACTCTAGGCCCGAAAAGGGCCACGTGTGGTGGTCCAGCCTCCCCGAAGCAGCCTTCCTGAGTGGGCGTGAAGGCTGCTGGTTGCATTGTGGGAGACAGGCATGATCGGGCTAGAGGACCCTGGCAGCCATTCTGCCAGGGGTCACGTCCTTACGTGCCGGCCCCGCCCCTCTTCCTGGCCTGGGCTTGGGACTCGCCACGCCCCTAGCGCCAATGACCCAGGGGTCGGGTTGCTGTACCTGGGTTACCAGGCTAGGCCCGAAAAGGGCCATGCCTGTTGGGTCCAGCCTCCCCGAAGCAGCCTTCTGAGTGGGCGTGAAGGCTGCTGGTTGCATTGTGGGAGACAGGCCTGATCGGGCTTGAGGACCCCGGCAGCCATTCTGCTGGGGGTCACGTCCCCGCTGGCCGGCCCCGCCCCTCTTCCCAGCCAGGGCTTGAGTCTAGCCACGCCCCTAGCACCACTGGCACGGGGGTCGGGTCTTTGTACCTGGGTTACCACGCTAGGCCCGAAAAGGGCCACGTGTGTGGGGTCCAGCCTCCCCGAAGCAGCATTCTAAGTGGGCGTGAAGGCTGCTGGTTGCATTTTGGGAGACAGGCTTGATCGGGCTTGAGGACCCTGGGAGCCATTCTGCCGGGGGTCATGTCCCGTTCCGCGGGCTCCGCCCCTCTTCCTGGCCTGGGCTTGGGTCTAGCCACGCCCCTAGCGCCACTGTCCCGGGGTTCGGTCGCTGTACCTGGGTTACCACGCTAGGCCCGAAAAGGGCCAGGCGTGGGGGGTCCAGCCTCCCCAAAGCAGCCTTCCTGAGTGGGCGTGAAGGCTGCTGGTTGCATTCCGGGAGACAGCCCTGAGCGGGCTTGAGGATCGCGGAAGCCATTCTGCCAGGGGACACGTCCCTGTGCGCCGGCCCCGCCCCTCTTCCTGGCCTGGGCTTGGGACTAGCCACGCCCCTAGCGCCACCAGCCTTGTGGTCGGGTCGCTGTACCTGGGTTACCACGCTAGGCCCGAAGAGGGCCACGTGTGGGGGTCCAGCCTCCCCGAAGCAGCCTTCTGAGTGGGCGTGAAGGCTGCTGGTTGCATTCCGGGAGACAGGCTTGATCAGGCTTGAGGACTGCGGCAGCCATTCTGCCGGGGGTCAGGTCCCCGCTCGCCGGCCCCGCCCCTCTTCCCTTCCCGGGCTTGGGTCTAGCCACGGCCCTAGTGCCACCGGCCCGGGGGTTAGGTTGCTGTACCTGGGTTACCACGCTAGGCCCGAAAAGGGCCATGTGTGGGGGGTCCAGCCTCCCCGAAGCAGCCTTCTGAGTTGGCGTGAAGGCTGCTGGTTGTATTCCGGGAGACAGCCCTGAGCGGGCTTGAGGACCGCGGCAGCCATTCTGCCAGGGGACACGTCCCTGTGTGCCGGCCCCGTCCCTCTTCCTGGCCTGGCCTTGGGTCTAGCCACGCCCCTTGCGCCACAGGCCCGGGGGTCGGGTCGCTGTACCTGGGTTACCACGCTAGGCCCGAAATAGGCCACGTGTGGGTGGTCTTGCCTCCCCGAAGCAGGCTTCTGAGTGGGCGTGAAGGCTGCTGGTTGCATTCTGGGAGACAGGCTTCATCAGGCTTGAGGACCCCGGCAGCCATTCTGCCGGGGGTCACGTCCCTGCGCGCCGGCCCCGCCCCTCTTCCTGGCCTGGGCTTGGGACTCGCCACGCCCCTAGCGCCACTGGCCCAGGGTTCAGGTTGCTGTACCTGGGTTACCATGCTAGGCCCGAAAATGGCCACGTGTGGGGGGTGCAGCCTCTCCGAAGCAGCCTTCTGAGTGGGCGTGAAGGCTGCTGGTTGCATTCTGGGAGACAGGCTTGATGGGGCTTGAGGACCCCGGCAGCCATTCTGTTGGGGGTCACGTCCCCGCTGGCCGGCCCTCCCCTCTTCCCAGCCCGGGCTTGGGCCTAGCCATGGCCCCCAGCACCACTAGCCCGGGGGTCGGGTCGTTCTACCTGGGTTACCACGCTAGGCCTGAAAAGGGCCACGTGTGGGGGGTCTTGCCTCCCCGAAGCAGCCTTCCTGAGTGGGCGTAAAGGCTGCAGGTTGCATTGTGGGAGACAGGCCTGATCAGGCTTGAAGACCCCGGCAGCCATTCTGCCGGGTGTCACGTCGCTGTGCGCCGGCCCCGTCTCTCTTCCTGGCCCGGGCTTGAGTCTAGCCACGCCCCTAGCGCCACTCTCCCGGGGGTCGGGTCTCTGTACCTGGGTTACCACGCTAGGCCCGAAAAGGGCCATGCGTGGGGGGTCCAGCCTCCCCGAAGCAGCCTTCTGAGTGGACGTGAAGGCTGCAGGTTGCATTCCGGGAGACAGGCCTGATCAGGCTTGAGGACCCTGGCAACCATTCGCCAAGGGTCACGTCCCTCTGCGCCGGCCCCGCCCCTCTTCCTGGCCAAGGCTTGAGTCTAGCCACGCCCCTAGCACCACTGGCACAGGGGTCTGGTCACTGTACCTGGGTTACCACGCTATGCCCGAAAAGGGCCACGTGTGGGGGGTCCAGCCTCCCAGAAGCAGTGTTCCGATTGGGCGTGAAGGCTGCTGGTTGCATTCTGGGAGACAGGCCTGATCGGGCTTGAGGACCCTGGCAGCCATTCTGCCAGGGCTCATGTCCCCACTGGCCGGCACCGCCCCTCTTCCCGGCCCGGTCTTTTAGTCTAGCCACACCTCTAGCGCTTCTGGCCCGGTGGTCGGGTCGCTGTACCTGGGTTAGCAGGCTAGGCCCGAAAAGGGCCACACTTTGGGTGTCCAGCCTCCCCGAAGAAGCCTTCCGAGTGGGCGTGAAAGCTGCTGGTTGCATTTCGGGAGACAGCCCTGAGCGGGCTTGGGGACCCCGGCAGCCATTCTGCCAGGGGTCACGTCCCCGCTCGCCGGCCCCGCCCCTCTTCCCTTCCCGGGCTTGGGTCTAGCCACGGCACTAGTGCCACCGGCCCGGGGGTTAGGTTGCTGTACCTGGGTTACCACGCTAGGCCCGAAAAGGGCCATGTGTGGGGGGTCCAGCCTCCCCGAAGCAGCCTTCTGAGTGGGCGTGAAGGCTGCTGGTTGTATTCCGGGAGACAGCCCTGAGCGGGCTTGAGGACCGCGGCAGCCATTCTGCCAGGGGACACGTCCCTGTGTGCCGGCCCCGTCCCTCTTCCTGGCCTGGCCTTGGGTCTAGCCACGCCCCTTGCGCCACAGGCCCGGGGGTCGGGTCGCTGTACCTGGGTTACCACGCTAGCCCGAAATAGGCCACGTGTGGGTGGTCTTGCCTCCCCGAAGCAGGCTTCTGAGTGGGCGTGAAGGCTGCTGGTTGCATTCTGGGAGACAGGCTTCATCAGGCTTGAGGACCCCGGCAGCCATTCTGCCGGGGGTCACGTCCCTGCGCGCCGGCCCCGCCCCTCTTCCTGGCCTGGGCTTGGGACTCGCCACGCCCCTAGCGCCACTGGCCCAGGGTTCAGGTTGCTGTACCTGGGTTACCATGCTAGGCCCGAAAATGGCCACGTGTGGGGGGTGCAGCCTCTCCGAAGCAGCCTTCTGAGTGGGCTTGAAGGCTGCTGGTTGCATTCCGGGAGACAGGCCTGATCAGGCTTGAGGACCCTGGCAGCCATTTGCAAAGGGTCACGTCCCTGTACGCCGGCCCCGCCCCTCTTCCCAGCCCGGGCTTGAGTCTAGCCACGCCCCTAGCACCACTGGCGCGGGGGTCGGGTCTTTGTACCTGGGTTACCACGCTAGGCCCGAAAAGGGCCACGTGTGTGGGGTCCAGCCTCCCCGAAGCAGCATTCTAAGTGGGCGTGAAGGCTGCTGGTTGCATTTTGGGAGACAGGCTTGATCGGGCTTGAGGACCCTGGGAGCCATTCTGCCGGGGGTCATGTCCCGTTCCGCGGGCTCCGCCCCTCTTCCCGGCCTGGGCTTGGGTCTAGCCACGCCCCTAGCGCCACTTGCCAGGGGTCGGGTCGTTGTACCTGGGTTACCACGCTAGGCCCGAAAAGGGCCAGGCGTGGGGGGTCCAGCCTCCCCGAAGCAGCCTTCCTGAGTGGGCGTGAAGGCTGCTGGTTGCATTCTGGGAGACAGCCCTGAGCGGGCTTGAGGATCGCGGAAGCCATTCTGCCAGGGGACACGTCCCTGTGCGCCGGCCCCGCCCCTCTTCCTGGCCTGGGCTTGGGTCTAGCCACGCCCCTAGCGCCACCAGCCTTGGGGTCGGGTCGCTGTACCTGGGTTACCACGCTAGGCCCGAAGAGGGCCACGTGTGGGGGTCCAGCCTCCCCGAAGCAGCCTTCTGAGTGGGCGTGAAGGCTGCTGGTTGCATTCCGGGAGACAGGCTTGATCAGGCTTGAGGACCTCGGCAGCCATTCTGCCGGGGGTCAGGTCCCCGCTCGCCGGCCCCGCCCCTCTTCCCTTCCCGGGCTTGGGTCTAGCCACGGCACTAGTGCCACCGGCCCGGGGGTTAGGTTGCTGTACCTGGGTTACCACGCTAGGCCCGAAAAGGGCCATGTGTGGGGGGTCCAGCCTCCCCGAAGCAGCCTTCTGAGTGGGCGTGAAGGCTGCTGGTTGCATTCCGGGAGACAGCCCTGAGCGGGCTTGAGGACCGCGGCAGCCATTCTGCCAGGGGACACGTCCCTGTGTGCCGGCCCCGTCCCTCTTCCTGGCCTGGCCTTGGGTCTAGCCACGCCCCTTGCGCCACAGGCCCGGGGGTCGGGTCGCTGTACCTGGGTTACCACGCTAGCCCGAAATAGGCCACGTGTGGGTGGTCTTGCCTCCCCGAAGCAGGCTTCTGAGTGGGCGTGAAGGCTGCTGGTTGCATTCTGGGAGACAGGCTTCATCAGGCTTGAGGACCCCGGCAGCCATTCTGCCGGGGGTCACGTCCCTGCGCGCCGGCCCCGCCCCTCTTCCTGGCCTGGGCTTGGGACTCGCCACGCCCCTAGCGCCACTGGCCCAGGGTTCAGGTTGCTGTACCTGGGTTACCATGCTAGGCCCGAAAATGGCCACGTGTGGGGGGTGCAGCCTCTCCGAAGCAGCCTTCTGAGTGGGCGTGAAGGCTGCTGGTTGCATTCTGGGAGACAGGCCTGATCGGGCTTGAGGACCCTGGCAGCCATTCTGCCAGGGCTCATGTCCCCACTGGCCGGCACCGCCCCTCTTCCCGGCCCGGTCTTTTAGTCTAGCCACACCCCTAGCGCTTCTGGCCCGGTGGTCGGGTCGCTGTACCTGGGTTAGCAGGCTAGGCCCGAAAAGGGCCACACTTTGGGTGTCCAGCCTCCCCGAAGAAGCCTTCCGAGTGGGCGTGAAGGCTGCTGGTTGCATTTCGGGAGACAGCCCTGAGCGGGCTTGGGGACCCCGGCAGCCATTCTGCCAGGGGTCACGTCCCCCCGCGCCGGCCCCGCCCCTCTTCCCGGCCCGGGCTTGGGTCTAGCCACGCCCCCTAGCACCACTGGTCCAGGGGTCGGGTCGCTGTACCTGGGTTACCAGGCTAGGCCCGAAAAGGGCCACGCGTGGGGGGTCCAGCCTCCCCGAAGCAGTCTTCCGAGTGGGCGTGAAGGCTGCTGATTGCATTCCGGGAGACAGGCCTGATGGGGCTTGTTTACCGCAGCAGCCAATCTGCCAGGGAGTCACGTCCCCGCGTGCCCGCTCCGCCCCTCTTCCCAGCCCGGGCTTGGGTCTAGCCATGCCCCTAGCGCCACCAACCCGGCGGTCAGGTTGCTGTACCTGGGTTACCACGCTAGGCCCGAAAAGGGCCATGCGTGGGGGGTCCAGCCTCCCCGAAGCAGCCTTCTGAGTGGGCGTGAAGGCTGCAGGTTGCATTCCGGGAGACAGGCCTGATCAGGCTTGAGGACCCTGGCAGCCATTCGCAAAGGGTCACGTCCCTGTACGCCGGCCCCGCCCCTCTTCCCAGCCAGGGCTTGAGTCTAGCCACGCCCCTAGCACCAATGGCGCGGGGGTTGGGTCTCTGTACCTGGGTTACCACGCTAGGCCCGAAAAGGGCCACGTGTGGGTGGTCTAGCCTCCCCGAAGCAGCGTTCCGAGTGGGCGTGAAGGCTGCTGGTTGCATTCCGTTATACAGGCCTGATCGGGCTTGAGGACCCTGGCAGCCATTCTGGGACGGGTCACGTCCCCGCGCGCTGGCCCTGCCCCTCTTCTCGGCCCGGGCTTGGGTCTAGCCACGCCCCTAGCGCCACCGGCCCGGGGGTTAGGTCGCTGTACCTGGGTTACCACGCTAGGCCCGAAAAGGGCCACCCGTGGTGGGTCCAGCATCCCCGAAGCAGCCTTCCTGAGTGGGCGTGAAGGCTGCTGGTTGCATTCTGGGAGACAGGCCTGATGGGGCTTGAGGAACCCGGCAACCATTCTGCCGGGTTCATGTCCCCGCGCGCCGGCCCCGCCCCTCTTCCTGGCACAGGCTTGGGTCTAGCCACGCCCCTAGGGTCACTGGCCCCGGGGTCGGGTCACTGTACCTGGGTTACCACCGCTAGGCCCGTAAAGGGCCACGCGTGGTGGGTCCAGCCTCTCCGAAGCAGTCTTCCGAGAGGGCGTGAGGGCTGCTGGTTGCATTCCGTGAGACAGGCTTGATCGGGCTTGAGGACCCCGACAGCCATTCTGCCGGGGGTCATGTCCTCGCGCCGGCCCCGCCCCTCTTCCCGGCCTGGGCTTGGTTCTAGCCACGCCCCTAGCGCCACTGTCCCGGGTGTCGGGTCTCTGTACCTGGGTTACCACGCAAGGCCCGAAAAGGGCCACACGTGGGGGATCCAGCCTCCCCGAACCAGCCTCCCGAGTGGGCGTGAAGGCTGCTGGTTGCATTCTGCGAGACAGGCCTGATACGGCTTGAGGACCCTGGCAGCCATTCTGCTGGGGGTTACGTCCCCACGCGCCTGCCCCGCCCCTCTTCTTGGCCCGGGCTTGCGTTTAGCCATGCCCCTAGCACCACCAGCCCGGGGGTCGGGTTGCTGTACCTGGGTTACCACGCTAGGCCCGAAAAGGGCCACGCTTGGTGGGGTTCCAGCCTCCCCGAAGCAGCCTTCCGAGTGGGCGTGAAGTCTGCTGGTTGCATTCCGGGTACAGGCCTGATCGGGCTTGAGAACCCTTTCAGCGATTCTGCTGGGGGTTACGTCCCCACGAGCCAGCCCCGCCCCTCTTCTTGGCCCGGGCTTGTGTCTAGCCATGCCCATAGCGCCACTGGCCCGGGGGTCGGGTCGCTGTACCTGGGTTACCACGCTATGACCGAAAAGGGACATGTGTGGGGGGTCCTGCCTCCCAGAAGCAGTGTTCCGATTGGGCGTGAAGGCTGCTGGTTGCATTCTGGGAGACAGGCCTGATCGGGCTTGAGGACCGCGGCAGCCATTCTGCCAGGGGTCATGTCCCCACTGGCCGGCCCCGCCCCTCTTCCCGGCCCGGTCTTTTAGTCTAGCCACACCCCTAGCGATTCTGGCCCGGTGGTCGTGTCGCTGTACCTGGGTTAGCAGGCTAGGCCCGAAAAGGGCCACGCGTGGGGGGTCCAGCCTCCCCGAAGCAGCCTTCCTGAGTGGGCGTGAAGGCTGCTGGTTGCATTCCGGTAGACAGCCCTGAGCGGGCTTGAGGATCGCGGCAGCCATTCTGCCAGGGGACACGTCCCTGTGCGCCGGCCCCGCCCCTCTTCCTGGCCTGGGCTTGGGTCTAGCCACGCCCCTAGCGCCACCAGCCTGGGGGTCGGGTCGCTGTACCTGGGTTACCAGGCTAGGCCCGAAAAGGGCCTCGTGTGGGGGTCTTGCCTCCCCGAAGCAGCCTTCTGAGTGGGCGTGAAGGCTGCTGGTTGCATTGTGGGAGACAGGCTTGATCAGGCTTGAGGACACCGGCAGCCATTCTGCCGGGGGTCACGTCCCCGCTGGCCGGCCCTGCCCCTCTTCCCAGCCCGGGCTTGGGCCTAGCCACGCCCCTAGCGCCACTTGCCTGGTAGTTGGGTCGCTGTACCTGGGTTACCACGCTAGGCCCGAAAAGGGCCACGTGTGGTGGTCCAGCCTCCCCGAAGCAGCCTTCCTGAGTGGGCGTGAAGGCTGCTGGTTGCATTGTGGGAGACAGGCATGATCGGGCTAGAGGACCCTGGCAGCCATTCTGCCAGGGGTCACGTCCCTGCGTGCCGGCCCCGCCCCTCTTCCTGGCCTGGGCTTGGGACTCGCCACGCACCTAGCGCCAATGACCCAGGGGTCGGGTTGCTGTACCTGGGATACCACGCTAGGCCCGAAAAGGGCCATGCGTGGGGTGTCCATCCTCCCCGAAGCAGCCTTCCTCAGTGTGCGTGCAAGTTGCTGGTTGCATTCTGGGATACAGGACTAATGGGGCTTGAGGACCCCGGCAGCCATTCTGCTGGGGGTCACGTCCCCGCTGGCCGGCCCCGCCCCTCTTCCCAGCCCGGGCTTGGGTCTAGCCACGCCCCTAGCGCCACTGTCCCGGGTGTCGGGTCTCTGTACCTGGGTTACCACGCTAGGCCCGAAAATGGCCACATGTGTGGGGTGCAGCCTCTCCGAAGCAGCCTTCCTGAGTGGGCGTGAAGGCTGCTGGTTGCATTCTGGGAGACAGGCCTGATGGGGCTTGAGGACCCTGGCAGCCATTCTGCCGGGGGTCACGTCCCCCCGCGACGGCCCCGCCCCTCTTCCCGGCCCGGTCTTTTAGTCTAGCCACACCCCTAGCGCTTCTGGC
Source organism: Ochotona curzoniae (assembly GCF_017591425.1). Taxonomy (NCBI): domain Eukaryota; kingdom Metazoa; phylum Chordata; class Mammalia; order Lagomorpha; family Ochotonidae; genus Ochotona; species Ochotona curzoniae. The sequence goes on along the minus strand of NW_024464965.1, from coordinate 264,518 downwards.
CCGGTGGTCGGGTCGCTGTACCTGGGTTAGCAGGCTAGGCCCGAAAAGGGCCACGCGTGGGGGGTCCAGCCTCCCCGAAGCAGCCTTCCTGAGTGGGCGTGAAGGCTGCTGGTTGCATTCTGGGAGACAGCCCTGAGCGGGCTTGAGGATCGCGGCAGCCATTCTGCCAGGGGACACGTCCCTGTGCGCCGGCCCCGCCCCTCTTCCTGGCCTGGGCTTGGGTCTAGCCACGCCCCTAGCGCCACCAGCCTGGGGGTCGGGTCGCTGTACCTGGGTTACCAGGCTAGGCCCGAAAAGGGCCTCGTGTGGGGGTCTTGCCTCCCCGAAGCAGCCTTCTGAGTGGGCGTGAAGGCTGCTGGTTGCATTGTGGGAGACAGGCTTGATCAGGCTTGAGGAACCCGGCAGCCATTCTGCCGGGGGTCACGTCCCCGCTGGCCGGCCCTGCCCCTCTTCCCAACCCGGGCTTGGGCCTAGCCACGCCCCTAGCGCCACTTGCCTGGTAGTTGGGTCGCTGTACCTGGGTTACCACTCTAGGCCCGAAAAGGGCCACGTGTGGTGGTCCAGCCTCCCCGAAGCAGCCTTCCTGAGTGGGCGTGAAGGCTGCTGGTTGCATTGTGGGAGACAGGCATGATCGGGCTAGAGGAACCTGGCAGCCATTCTGCCAGGGGTCACGTCCTTACGTGCCGGCCCCGCCCCTCTTCCTGGCCTGGGCTTGGGACTCGCCACGCCCCTAGCGCCAATGACCCAGGGGTCGGGTTGCTGTACCTGGGTTACCAGGCTAGGCCCGAAAAGGGCCATGCCTGTTGGGTCCAGCCTCCCCGAAGCAGCCTTCTGAGTGGGCGTGAAGGCTGCTGGTTGCATTGTGGGAGACAGGCCTGATCGGGCTTGAGGACCCCGGCAGCCATTCTGCTGGGGGTCACGTCCCCGCTGGCCGGCCCCGCCCCTCTTCCCAGCCAGGGCTTGAGTCTAGCCACGCCCCTAGCACCACTGGCACGGGGGTCGGGTCTTTGTACCTGGGTTACCACGCTAGGCCCGAAAAGGGCCACGTGTGTGGGGTCCAGCCTCCCCGAAGCAGCATTCTAAGTGGGCGTGAAGGCTGCTGGTTGCATTTTGGGAGACAGGCTTGATCGGGCTTGAGGACCCTGGGAGCCATTCTGCAGGGGGTCATGTCCCGTTCCGCGGGCTCCGCCCCTCTTCCTGGCCTGGGCTTGGGTCTAGCCACGCCCCTAGCGCCACTGTCCCGGGGTTCGGTCGCTGTACCTGGGTTACCACGCTAGGCCCGAAAAGGGCCAGGCGTGGGGGGTCCAGCCTCCCCGAAGCAGCCTTCCTGAGTGGGCGTGAAGGCTGCTGGTTGCATTCCGGGAGACAGCCCTGAGCGGGCTTGAGGATCGCGGAAGCCATTCTGCCAGGGGACACGTCCCTGTGCGCCGGCCCCGCCCCTCTTCCTGGCCTGGGCTTGGGACTAGCCACGCCCCTAGCGCCACCAGCCTTGTGGTCGGGTCGCTGTACCTGGGTTACCACGCTAGGCCCGAAGAGGGCCACGTGTGGGGGTCCAGCCTCCCCGAAGCAGCCTTCTGAGTGGGCGTGAAGGCTGCTGGTTGCATTCCGGGAGACAGGCTTGATCAGGCTTGAGGACCTCGGCAGCCATTCTGCCGGGGGTCAGGTCCCCGCTCGCCGGCCCCGCCCCTCTTCCCTTCCCGGGCTTGGGTCTAGCCACGGCCCTAGTGCCACCGGCCCGGGGGTTAGGTTGCTGTACCTGGGTTACCACGCTAGGCCCGAAAAGGGCCATGTGTGGGGGGTCCAGCCTCCCCGAAGCAGCCTTCTGAGTTGGCGTGAAGGCTGCTGGTTGTATTCCGGGAGACAGCCCTGAGCGGGCTTGAGGACCGCGGCAGCCATTCTGCCAGGGGACACGTCCCTGTGTGCCGGCCCCGTCCCTCTTCCTGGCCTGGCCTTGGGTCTAGCCACGCCCCTTGCGCCACAGGCCCGGGGGTCGGGTCGCTGTACCTGGGTTACCACGCTAGGCCCGAAATAGGCCACGTGTGGGTGGTCTTGCCTCCCCGAAGCAGGCTTCTGAGTGGGCGTGAAGGCTGCTGGTTGCATTCTGGGAGACAGGCTTCATCAGGCTTGAGGACCCCGGCAGCCATTCTGCCGGGGGTCACGTCCCTGCGCGCCGGCCCCGCCCCTCTTCCTGGCCTGGGCTTGGGACTCGCCACGCCCCTAGCGCCACTGGCCCAGGGTTCAGGTTGCTGTACCTGGGTTACCATGCTAGGCCCGAAAATGGCCACGTGTGGGGGGTGCAGCCTCTCCGAAGCAGCCTTCTGAGTGGGCGTGAAGGCTGCTGGTTGCATTCTGGGAGACAGGCCTGATGGGGCTTGAGGACCCCGGCAGCCATTCTGTTGGGGGTCACGTCCCCGCTGGCCGGCCCTCCCCTCTTCCCAGCCCGGGCTTGGGCCTAGCCATGGCCCCCAGCACCACTAGCCCGGGGGTCGGGTCGTTCTACCTGGGTTACCACGCTAGGCCTGAAAAGGGCCACGTGTGGGGGGTCTTGCCTCCCCGAAGCAGCCTTCCTGAGTGGGCGTAAAGGCTGCAGGTTGCATTGTGGGAGACAGGCCTGATCAGGCTTGAAGACCCCGGCAGCCATTCTGCCGGGTGTCACGTCGCTGTGCGCCGGCCCCGTCTCTCTTCCTGGCCCGGGCTTGAGTCTAGCCACGCCCCTAGCGCCACTCTCCCGGGGGTCGGGTCTCTGTACCTGGGTTACCACGCTAGGCCCGAAAAGTGCCATGCGTGGGGGGTCCAGCCTCCCCGAAGCAGCCTTCTGAGTGGGCGTGAAGGCTGCAGGTTGCATTCCGGGAGACAGGCCTGATCAGGCTTGAGGACCCTGGCAACCATTCGCCAAGGGTCACGTCCCTCTGCGCCGGCCCCGCCCCTCTTCCTGGCCAAGGCTTGAGTCTAGCCACGCCCCTAGCACCACTGGCACAGGGGTCTGGTCACTGTACCTGGGTTACCACGCTATGCCCGAAAAGGGCCACGTGTGGGGGGTCCAGCCTCCCAGAAGCAGTGTTCCGATTGGGCGTGAAGGCTGCTGGTTGCATTCTGGGAGACAGGCCTGATCGGGCTTGAGGACCCTGGCAGCCATTCTGCCAGGGCTCATGTCCCCACTGGCCGGCACCGCCCCTCTTCCCGGCCCGGTCTTTTAGTCTAGCCACACCTCTAGCGCTTCTGGCCCGGTGGTCGGGTCGCTGTACCTGGGTTAGCAGGCTAGGCCCGAAAAGGGCCACACTTTGGGTGTCCAGCCTCCCCGAAGAAGCCTTCCGAGTGGGCGTGAAAGCTGCTGGTTGCATTTCGGGAGACAGCCCTGAGCGGGCTTGGGGACCCCGGCAGCCATTCTGCCAGTGGTCACGTCCCCGCTGGCCGGCCCCGCCCCTCTTCCCGGACCGGGCTTGGGTCTAGCCACGCCCCCTAGCACCACTGGTCCATGGGTCGGGTCGCTGTACCTGGGTTACCAGGCTAGGCCCGAATAGGGCCACGCGTGGGGGATCCAGCCTCCCTGAAGCAGCCTTCCGAGTGGGCATGAAGGCTGCTGATTGCATTCCGGGAGACAGGCCTGATGGGGCTTGTGGACCGCAGCAGCCAATCTGCCAGGGAGTCACGTCCCCGCGTGCCCGCTCCGCCCCTCTTCCCAGCCCGGGCTTGGGTCTAGCCATGCCCCTAGCGCCACCAACCCGGCAGTCAGGTTGCTGTACCTGGGTTACCACGCTAGGCCCGAAAAGGGCCATGCGTGGGGGGTCCAGCCTCCCCGAAGCAGCCTTCTGAGTGGGCGTGAAGGCTGCAGGTTGCATTCCGGGAGACAGGCCTGATCAGGCTTGAGGACCCTGGCAGCCATTCGCAAAGGGTCACGTCCCTGTACGCCGGCCCCGCCCCTCTTCCCAGCCAGGGCTTGAGTCTAGCCACGCCCCTAGCACCACTGGCGCGGGGGTCGGGTCTCTGTACCTGGGTTACCACGCTAGGCCCGAAAAGGGCCACGTGTGTGGGGTCCAGCCTCCCCGAAGCAGCATTCTAATTGGGCTTGAAGGCTGCTGGTTGCATTTTGGGAGACAGGCTTGATCGGGCTTGAGGACCCTGGGAGCCATTCTGCCGAGGGTCATGTCCCGTTCCGCGGGCTCCGCCCCTCTTCCTGGCCTGGGCTTGGGTCTAGCCACGCCCCTAGCGCCACTTGCCAGGGGTCGGGTCGTTGTACCTGGGTTACCACGCTAGGCCCGAAAAGGGCCAGGCGTGGGGGGTCCAGCCTCCCCGAAGCAGCCTTCCTGAGTGGGCGTGAAGGCTGCTGGTTGCATTCCGGGAGACAGCCCTGAGCGGGCTTGAGGATCGCGGAAGCCATTCTGCCAGGGGACACGTCCCTGTGCGCCGGCCCCGCCCCTCTTCCTGGCCTGGGCTTGGGTCTAGCCACGCCCCTAGCGCCACCAGCCTGGGGGTCGGGTCGCTGTACCTGGGTTACCACGCTAGGCCCGAAAAGGGCCACGTGTGGGGGTCCAGCCTCCCCGAAGCAGCCTTCTGAGTGGGCGTGAAGGCTGCTGGTTGCATTCCGGGAGACAGGCTTGATCAGGCTTGAGGACCTCGGCAGCCATTCTGCCGGGGGTCAGGTCCCCGCTCGCCGGCCCCGCCCCTCTTCCCTTCCCGGGCTTGGGTCTAGCCACGGCCCTAGTGCCACCGGCCCGGGGGTTAGGTTGCTGTACCTGGGTTACTACGCTAGGCCCGAAAAGGGCCATGTGTGGGGGGTCCAGCCTCCCCGAAGCAGCCTTCTGAGTGGGCGTGAAGGCTGCTGGTTGTATTCCGGGAGACAGCCCTGAGCGGGCTTGAGGACCGCGGCAGCCATTCTGCCAGGGGACACATCCCTGTGTGCCGGCCCCGTCCCTCTTCCTGGCCTGGCCTTGGGTCTAGCCACGCCCCTTGCGCCACAGGCCCGGGGGTCGGGTCGTTCTACCTGGGTTACCACGCTAGGCCCGAAATAGGCCACGTGTGGGTGGTCTTGCCTCCCCGAAGCAGGCTTCTGAGTGGGCGTGAAGGCTGCTGGTTGCATTCTGGGAGACAGGCTTCATCAGGCTTGAGGACCCCGGCAGCCATTCTGCCGGGGGTCACGTCCCTGCGCGCCGGCCCCGCCCCTCTTCCTGGCCTGGGCTTGGGACTCGCCACGCCCCTAGCGCCACTGGCCCAGGGGTCAGGTTGCTGTACCTGGGTTACCATGCTAGGCCCGAAAATGGCCACGTGTGGGGGGTGCAGCCTCTCCGAAGCAGCCTTCTGAGTGGGCGTGAAGGCTGCTGGTTGCATTCTGGGAGACAGGCCTGATGGGGCTTGAGGACCCCGGCAGCCAATCTGTTGGGGGTCACGTCCCGCTGGCCGGCCCTCCCCTCTTCCCAGCCCGGGCTTGGGCCTAGCCATGTCCCTAGCACCACTAGCCCGGGGGTCGGTTCGTTCTACCTGGGTTACCACGCTAGGCCCGAAAAGGGCCACGCATGGGGAGTCCAGCCTCCCCGAAGCAGCCTTCCTGAGTGGGCGTGAAGGCTGCTGGTTGCATTGTGGGAGACAGGCTTGATCGGGCTTGAGGACCCCGGGAGCCATTCTGCCAGGGGTCATGTCCCGTTCCGCGGGCTCCGCCCCTCTTCCCAGCCCGGGATTGGGTCTAGCCACGCCCCTACCTCCATTGGCCCGGGTGGTCGGGTCACTGTACCTGGGTTACCACGCTAGGCCCGAATAGGGCCATGCCTGTTGGGTCCAGCCTCCCCGAAGCAGCCTTCTGAGTGGGCGTGAAGGCTGCTGGTTGCATTCTGGGAGACAGGCCTGATCGGGCTTGAGGAGAGCTGGCAGCCATTCTGGCGGGGGTCAGGTCCCTGCGCTCCGGCCCCGCCCCTCTTCCTGGCCCTGGCTTGGGTCTAGCCACGCCTGTAGCGCCACTAGCCCCGGGGGTCGGGTCTCTGTACCTGGGTTACCACGCTAGGCCCGAAAAGGGCCACGCATGGGGAGTCCAGCCTCCCCGAAGCAGCCTTCCTGAGTGGGCGTGAAGGCTGCTGGTTGCATTCCGGGAGACAGGCTTGATCAGGCTTGAGGACCCCGGCAGTCATTCTGCTGGGTGTCACACCCCGCGTGCCGGCCCCGCCCCTCTTCCTGGCCCAGGCTTGGGTCTATCCACGCCCCTAGCACCACTAGTCCGGGGGTCGGATTGCTGTACCTGGGTTATCACGCTAGGCCCGAATAGGGCCACGTGTGGGGGTCCATCCTCCCCGAAGCATCCTTCCTCAGCGGGCGTGCAGGTTGCTGGTTGCATTCTGGGAGACAGGACTGATGGGGCTTGAGGACCCCGGCAGCCATTCTGCTGGGGGTCACGTCCCCGCTGTCCGGCCCCGAACCTCTTCCCAGCCCGGGCTTGGGTAGCCACGCTCCTAGCGCCACTGTCCCGGGGGTCGGGTCTCTGTACCTGGGTTACCACGCTAGGCCCGAAAAAGGCCACGTGTGGGGGGTGCAGCCTCTCCGAAGCAGCCTTCTGAGTGGGCGTGAAGGCTGCTGGTTGCATTCTGGGAGACAGCCCTGAGCGGGCTTGAGGATCCCGGCAGCCATTCTGCCGGGGGTCACGTCCCCGCTTGCTGGCCCCGCTCCTCTCCCCAGCCGGGTCTTGGGTCTAGCCACGCCCCTAGCGCCACCAGCCCGGGGGTCGGGTCTCTGTACCTGGGTTACCAAGCTAGGCCCGAAAATGGCCACGTGTGGGGGGTCGAGCCTCTAAGAAGCAGTCTTCCGAGAGGGCGTGAAGGCTGCTGGTTGCATTCTGGGAGTCAGGCTTGATCGGGCTTTAGGACACCTGGCAGCCATTCTGCCGGGGGTCACGTCCCTGCGCGCCGGCCCCGCCCCTCTTCCTGGCCTGGGCTTGGGACTCGCCACGCCCCTAGCGCCACTGGCCCAGGGTTCAGGTTGCTGTACCTGGGTTACCATGCTAGGCCCGAAAATGGCCACGTGTGGGGGGTGCAGCCTCTCCGAAGCAGCCTTCTGAGTGGGCGTGAAGGCTGCTGGTTGCATTCTGGGAGACAGGCCTGATCGGGCTTGAGGACCCTGGCAGCCATTCTGCCAGGGCTCATGTCCCCACTGGCCGGCACCGCCCCTCTTCCCGGCCCGGTCTTTTAGTCTAGCCACACCCCTAGCGCTTCTGGCCCGGTGGTCGGGTCGCTGTACCTGGGTTAGCAGGCTAGGCCCGAAAAGGGCCACACTTTGGGTGTCCAGCCTCCCCGAAGAAGCCTTCCGAGTGGGCGTGAAGGCTGCTGGTTGCATTTCGGGAGACAGCCCTGAGCGGGCTTGGGGACCCCGGCAGCCATTCTGCCAGGGGTCACGTCCCCCCGCGCCGGCCCCGCCCCTCTTCCCGGCCCGGGCTTGGGTCTAGCCACGCCCCCTAGCACCACTGGTCCAGGGGTCGGGTCGCTGTACCTGGGTTACCAGGCTAGGCCCGAAAAGGGCCACGCGTGGGGGGTCCAGCCTCCCCGAAGCAGTCTTCCGAGTGGGCGTGAAGGCTGCTGATTGCATTCCGGGAGACAGGCCTGATGGGGCTTGTTTACCGCAGCAGCCAATCTGCCAGGGAGTCACGTCCCCGTGTGCCCGCTCCGCCCCTCTTCCCAGCCCGGGCTTGGGTCTAGCCATGCCCCTAGCGCCACCAACCCGGCGGTCAGGTTGCTGTACCTGGGTTACCACGCTAGGCCCGAAAAGGGCCATGCGTGGGGGGTCCAGCCTCCCCGAAGCAGCCTTCTGAGTGGGCGTGAAGGCTGCAGGTTGCATTCCGGGAGACAGGCCTGATCAGGCTTGAGGACCCTGGCAGCCATTCGCAAAGGGTCACGTCCCTGTACGCCGGCCCCGCCCCTCTTCCCAGCCAGGGCTTGAGTCTAGCCACGCCCCTAACACCAATGGCGCGGGGGTTGGGTCTCTGTACCTGGGTTACCACGCTAGGCCCGAAAAGGGCCACGTGTGGGTGGTCTAGCCTCCCCGAAGCAGCGTTCCGAGTGGGCGTGAAGGCTGCTGGTTGCATTCCGTTATACAGGCCTGATCGGGCTTGAGGACCCTGGCAGCCATTCTGGGACGGGTCACGTCCCCGCGCGCTGGCCCTGCCCCTCTTCTCGGCCCGGGCTTGGGTCTAGCCACGCCCCTAGCGCCACCGGCCCGGGGGTTAGGTCGCTGTACCTGGGTTACCACGCTAGGCCCGAAAAGGGCCACCCGTGGTGGGTCCAGCATCCCCGAAGCAGCCTTCCTGAGTGGGCGTGAAGGCTGCTGGTTGCATTCTGGGAGACAGGCCTGATGGGGCTTGAGGAACCCGGCAACCATTCTGCCGGGTTCATGTCCCCGCGCGCCGGCCCCGCCCCTCTTCCTGGCACAGGCTTGGGTCTAGCCACGCCCCTAGGGTCACTGGCCCCGGGGTCGGGTCACTGTACCTGGGTTACCCCGCTAGGCCCGTAAAGGGCCACGCGTGGTGGGTCCAGCCTCTCCGAAGCAGTCTTCCGAGAGGGCGTGAGGGCTGCTGGTTGCATTCCGTGAGACAGGCTTGATCGGGCTTGAGGACCCCGACAGCCATTCTGCCGGGGGTCATGTCCTCGCGCCGGCCCCGCCCCTCTTCCCGGCCTGGGCTTGGTTCTAGCCACGCCCCTAGCGCCACTGTCCCGGGTGTCGGGTCTCTGTACCTGGGTTACCACGCAAGGCCCGAAAAGGGCCACACGTGGGGGATCCAGCCTCCCCGAACCAGCCTCCCGAGTGGGCGTGAAGGCTGCTGGTTGCATTCTGCGAGACAGGCCTGATACGGCTTGAGGACCCTGGCAGCCATTCTGCTGGGGGTTACGTCCCCACGCGCCTGCCCCGCCCCTCTTCTTGGCCCGGGCTTGCGTTTAGCCATGCCCCTAGCACCACCAGCCCGGGGGTCGGGTTGCTGTACCTGGGTTACCACGCTAGGCCCGAAAAGGGCCACGCTTGGTGGGGTTCCAGCCTCCCCGAAGCAGCCTTCCGAGTGGGCGTGAAGTCTGCTGGTTGCATTCCGGGTACAGGCCTGATCGGGCTTGAGAACCCTTTCAGCGATTCTGCTGGGGGTTACGTCCCCACGAGCCAGCCCCGCCCCTCTTCTTGGCCCGGGCTTGTGTCTAGCCATGCCCATAGCGCCACTGGCCCGGGGGTCGGGTCGCTGTACCTGGGTTACCACGCTATGACCGAAAAGGGACATGTGTGGGGGGTCCTGCCTCCCAGAAGCAGTGTTCCGATTGGGCGTGAAGGCTGCTGGTTGCATTCTGGGAGACAGGCCTGATCGGGCTTGAGGACCGCGGCAGCCATTCTGCCAGGGGTCATGTCCCCACTGGCCGGCCCCGCCCCTCTTCCCGGCCCGGTCTTTTAGTCTAGCCACACCCCTAGCGATTCTGGCCCGGTGGTCGTGTCGCTGTACCTGGGTTAGCAGGCTAGGCCCGAAAAGGGCCACGCGTGGGGGGTCCAGCCTCCCCGAAGCAGCCTTCCTGAGTGGGCGTGAAGGCTGCTGGTTGCATTCCGGTAGACAGCCCTGAGCGGGCTTGAGGATCGCGGCAGCCATTCTGCCAGGGGACACGTCCCTGTGCGCCGGCCCCGCCCCTCTTCCTGGCCTGGGCTTGGGTCTAGCCACGCCCCTAGCGCCACCAGCCTGGGGGTCGGGTCGCTGTACCTGGGTTACCAGGCTAGGCCCGAAAAGGGCCTCGTGTGGGGGTCTTGCCTCCCCGAAGCAGCCTTCTGAGTGGGCGTGAAGGCTGCTGGTTGCATTGTGGGAGACAGGCTTGATCAGGCTTGAGGACACCGGCAGCCATTCTGCCGGGGGTCACGTCCCCGCTGGCCGGCCCTGCCCCTCTTCCCAGCCCGGGCTTGGGCCTAGCCACGCCCCTAGCGCCACTTGCCTGGTAGTTGGGTCGCTGTACCTGGGTTACCACGCTAGGCCCGAAAAGGGCCACGTGTGGTGGTCCAGCCTCCCCGAAGCAGCCTTCCTGAGTGGGCGTGAAGGCTGCTGGTTGCATTGTGGGAGACAGGCATGATCGGGCTAGAGGACCCTGGCAGCCATTCTGCCAGGGGTCACGTCCCTGCGTGCCGGCCCCGCCCCTCTTCCTGGCCTGGGCTTGGGACTCGCCACGCCCCTAGCGCCAATGACCCAGGGGTCGGGTTGCTGTACCTAAGATACCACGCTAGGCCCGAAAAGGGCCATGCGTGGGGTGTCCATCCTCCCCGAAGCAGCCTTCCTCAGTGTGCGTGCAGGTTGCTGGTTGCATTCTGGGATACAGGACTAATGGGGCTTGAGGACCCCGGCAGCCATTCTGCTGGGGGTCACGTCCCCGCTGGCCGGCCCCGCCCCTCTTCCCAGCCCGGGCTTGGGTCTAGCCACGCCCCTAGCGCCACTGTCCCGGGTGTCGGGTCTCTGTACCTGGGTTACCACGCTAGGCCCGAAAATGGCCACATGTGTGGGGTGCAGCCTCTCCGAAGCAGCCTTCTGAGTGGGCGTGAAGGCTGCTGGTTGCATTCTGGGAGACAGGCCTGATGGGGCTTGAGGACCCTGGCAGCCATTCTGCCGGGGGTCACGTCCCCCCGCGACGGCCCCGCCCCTCTTCCCGGCCCGGTCTTTTAGTCTAGCCACACCCCTAGCGCTTCTGGCCCGGTGGTCGGGTCGCTGTACCTGGGTTAGCAGGCTAGGCCCGAAAAGGGCCACGCGTGGGGGGTCCAGCCTCCCCGAAGCAGCCTTCCTGAGTGGGCGTGAAGGCTGCTGGTTGCATTCTGGGAGACAGCCCTGAGCGGGCTTGAGGATCGCGGCAGCCATTCTGCCAGGGGACACGTCCCTGTGCGCCGGCCCCGCCCCTCTTCCTGGCCTGGGCTTGGGTCTAGCCACGCCCCTAGCGCCACCAGCCTGGGGGTCGGGTCGCTGTACCTGGGTTACCAGGCTAGGCCCGAAAAGGGCCTCGTGTGGGGGTCTTGCCTCCCCGAAGCAGCCTTCTGAGTGGGCGTGAAGGCTGCTGGTTGCATTGTGGGAGACAGGCTTGATCAGGCTTGAGGAACCCGGCAGCCATTCTGCCGGGGGTCACGTCCCCGCTGGCCGGCCCTGCCCCTCTTCCCAGCCCGGGCTTGGGCCTAGCCACGCCCCTAGCGCCACTTGCCTGGTAGTTGGGTCGCTGTACCTGGGTTACCACTCTAGGCCCGAAAAGGGCCACGTGTGGTGGTCCAGCCTCCCCGAAGCAGCCTTCCTGAGTGGGCGTGAAGGCTGCTGGTTGCATTGTGGGAGACAGGCATGATCGGGCTAGAGGACCCTGGCAGCCATTCTGCCAGGGGTCACGTCCTTACGTGCCGGCCCCGCCCCTCTTCCTGGCCTGGGCTTGGGACTCGCCACGCCCCTAGCGCCAATGACCCAGGGGTCGGGTTGCTGTACCTGGGTTACCAGGCTAGGCCCGAAAAGGGCCATGCCTGTTGGGTCCAGCCTCCCCGAAGCAGCCTTCTGAGTGGGCGTGAAGGCTGCTGGTTGCATTGTGGGAGACAGGCCTGATCGGGCTTGAGGACCCCGGCAGCCATTCTGCTGGGGGTCACGTCCCCGCTGGCCGGCCCCGCCCCTCTTCCCAGCCAGGGCTTGAGTCTAGCCACGCCCCTAGCACCACTGGCACGGGGGTCGGGTCTTTGTACCTGGGTTACCACGCTAGGCCCGAAAAGGGCCACGTGTGTGGGGTCCAGCCTCCCCGAAGCAGCATTCTAAGTGGGCGTGAAGGCTGCTGGTTGCATTTTGGGAGACAGGCTTGATCGGGCTTGAGGACCCTGGGAGCCATTCTGCCGGGGGTCATGTCCCGTTCCGCGGGCTCCGCCCCTCTTCCTGGCCTGGGCTTGGGTCTAGCCACGCCCCTAGCGCCACTGTCCCGGGGTTCGGTCGCTGTACCTGGGTTACCACGCTAGGCCCGAAAAGGGCCAGGCGTGGGGGGTCCAGCCTCCCCGAAGCAGCCTTCCTGAGTGGGCGTGAAGGCTGCTGGTTGCATTCCGGGAGACAGCCCTGAGCGGGCTTGAGGATCGCGGAAGCCATTCTGCCAGGGGACACGTCCCTGTGCGCCGGCCCCGCCCCTCTTCCTGGCCTGGGCTTGGGACTAGCCACGCCCCTAGCGCCACCAGCCTTGTGGTCGGGTCGCTGTACCTGGGTTACCACGCTAGGCCCGAAGAGGGCCACGTGTGGGGGTCCAGCCTCCCCGAAGCAGCCTTCTGAGTGGGCGTGAAGGCTGCTGGTTGCATTCCGGGAGACAGGCTTGATCAGGCTTGAGGACCTCGGCAGCCATTCTGCCGGGGGTCAGGTCCCCGCTCGCCGGCCCCGCCCCTCTTCCCTTCCCGGGCTTGGGTCTAGCCACGGCCCTAGTGCCACCGGCCCGGGGGTTAGGTTGCTGTACCTGGGTTACCACGCTAGGCCCGAAAAGGGCCATGTGTGGGGGGTCCAGCCTCCCCGAAGCAGCCTTCTGAGTTGGCGTGAAGGCTGCTGGTTGTATTCCGGGAGACAGCCCTGAGCGGGCTTGAGGACCGCGGCAGCCATTCTGCCAGGGGACACGTCCCTGTGTGCCGGCCCCGTCCCTCTTCCTGGCCTGGCCTTGGGTCTAGCCACGCCCCTTGCGCCACAGGCCCGGGGGTCGGGTCGCTGTACCTGGGTTACCACGCTAGGCCCGAAATAGGCCACGTGTGGGTGGTCTTGCCTCCCCGAAGCAGGCTTCTGAGTGGGCGTGAAGGCTGCTGGTTGCATTCTGGGAGACAGGCTTCATCAGGCTTGAGGACCCCGGCAGCCATTCTGCCGGGGGTCACGTCCCTGCGCGCCGGCCCCGCCCCTCTTCCTGGCCTGGGCTTGGGACTCGCCACGCCCCTAGCGCCACTGGCCCAGGGTTCAGGTTGCTGTACCTGGGTTACCATGCTAGGCCCGAAAATGGCCACGTGTGGGGGGTGCAGCCTCTCCGAAGCAGCCTTCTGAGTGGGCGTGAAGGCTGCTGGTTGCATTCTGGGAGACAGGCCTGATGGGGCTTGAGGACCCCGGCAGCCATTCTGTTGGGGGTCACGTCCCCGCTGGCCGGCCCTCCCCTCTTCCCAGCCCGGGCTTGGGCCTAGCCATGGCCCCCAGCACCACTAGCCCGGGGGTCGGGTCGTTCTACCTGGGTTACCACGCTAGGCCTGAAAAGGGCCACGTGTGGGGGGTCTTGCCTCCCCGAAGCAGCCTTCCTGAGTGGGCGTAAAGGCTGCAGGTTGCATTGTGGGAGACAGGCCTGATCAGGCTTGAAGACCCCGGCAGCCATTCTGCCGGGTGTCACGTCGCTGTGCGCCGGCCCCGTCTCTCTTCCTGGCCCGGGCTTGAGTCTAGCCACGCCCCTAGCGCCACTCTCCCGGGGGTCGGGTCTCTGTACCTGGGTTACCACGCTAGGCCCGAAAAGGGCCATGCGTGGGGGGTCCAGCCTCCCCGAAGCAGCCTTCTGAGTGGACGTGAAGGCTGCAGGTTGCATTCCGGGAGACAGGCCTGATCAGGCTTGAGGACCCTGGCAACCATTCGCCAAGGGTCACGTCCCTCTGCGCCGGCCCCGCCCCTCTTCCTGGCCAAGGCTTGAGTCTAGCCACGCCCCTAGCACCACTGGCACAGGGGTCTGGTCACTGTACCTGGGTTACCACGCTATGCCCGAAAAGGGCCACGTGTGGGGGGTCCAGCCTCCCAGAAGCAGTGTTCCGATTGGGCGTGAAGGCTGCTGGTTGCATTCTGGGAGACAGGCCTGATCGGGCTTGAGGACCCTGGCAGCCATTCTGCCAGGGCTCATGTCCCCACTGGCCGGCACCGCCCCTCTTCCCGGCCCGGTCTTTTAGTCTAGCCACACCTCTAGCGCTTCTGGCCCGGTGGTCGGGTCGCTGTACCTGGGTTAGCAGGCTAGGCCCGAAAAGGGCCACACTTTGGGTGTCCAGCCTCCCCGAAGAAGCCTTCCGAGTGGGCGTGAAAGCTGCTGGTTGCATTTCGGGAGACAGCCCTGAGCGGGCTTGGGGACCCCGGCAGCCATTCTGCCAGGGGTCACGTCCCCGCTGGCCGGCCCCGCCCCTCTTCCCGGACCGGGCTTGGGTCTAGCCACGCCCCCTAGCACCACTGGTCCATGGGTCGGGTCGCTGTACCTGGGTTACCAGGCTAGGCCCGAATAGGGCCACGCGTGGGGGATCCAGCCTCTCTGAAGCAGCCTTCCGAGTGGGCGTGAAGGCTGCTGATTGCATTCCGGGAGACAGGCCTGATGGGGCTTGTGGACCGCAGCAGCCAATCTGCCAGGGAGTCACGTCCCCGCGTGCCCGCTCCGCCCCTCTTCCCAGCCCGGGCTTGGGTCTAGCCATGCCCCTAGCGCCACCAACCCGGCAGTCAGGTTGCTGTACCTGGGTTACCACGCTAGGCCCGAAAAGGGCCATGCGTGGGGGGTCCAGCCTCCCCGAAGCAGCCTTCTGAGTGGGCGTGAAGGCTGCAGGTTGCATTCCGGGAGACAGGCCTGATCAGGCTTGAGGACCCTGGCAGCCATTCGCAAAGGGTCACGTCCCTGTACGCCGGCCCCGCCCCTCTTCCCAGCCAGGGCTTGAGTCTAGCCACGCCCCTAGCACCACTGGCGCGGGGGTCGGGTCTCTGTACCTGGGTTACCACGCTAGGCCCGAAAAGGGCCACGTGTGTGGGGTCCAGCCTCCCCGAAGCAGCATTCTAATTGGGCTTGAAGGCTGCTGGTTGCATTTTGGGAGACAGGCTTGATCGGGCTTGAGGACCCTGGGAGCCATTCTGCCGAGGGTCATGTCCCGTTCCGCGGGCTCCGCCCCTCTTCCTGGCCTGGGCTTGGGTCTAGCCACGCCCCTAGCGCCACTTGCCAGGGGTCGGGTCGTTGTACCTGGGTTACCACGCTAGGCCCGAAAAGGGCCAGGCGTGGGGGGTCCAGCCTCCCCGAAGCAGCCTTCCTGAGTGGGCGTGAAGGCTGCTGGTTGCATTCCGGGAGACAGCCCTGAGCGGGCTTGAGGATCGCGGAAGCCATTCTGCCAGGGGACACGTCCCTGTGCGCCGGCCCCGCCCCTCTTCCTGGCCTGGGCTTGGGTCTAGCCACGCCCCTAGCGCCACCAGCCTGGGGGTCGGGTCGCTGTACCTGGGTTACCACGCTAGGCCCGAAAAGGGCCACGTGTGGGGGTCCAGCCTCCCCGAAGCAGCCTTCTGAGTGGGCGTGAAGGCTGCTGGTTGCATTGTGGGAGACAGGCTTGATCAGGCTTGAGGACCTCGGCAGCCATTCTGCCGGGGGTCAGGTCCCCGCTCGCCGGCCCCGCCCCTCTTCCCTTCCCGGGCTTGGGTCTAGCCACGGCCCTAGTGCCACCGGCCCGGGGGTTAGGTTGCTGTACCTGGGTTACTACGCTAGGCCCGAAAAGGGCCATGTGTGGGGGGTCCAGCCTCCCCGAAGCAGCCTTCTGAGTGGGCGTGAAGGCTGCTGGTTGTATTCGGGAGACAGCCTGAGCGGGCTTGAGGACCGCGGCAGCCATTCTGCCAGGGGACACATCCCTGTGTGCCGGCCCCGTCCCTCTTCCTGGCCTGGCCTTGGGTCTAGCCACGCCCCTTGCGCCACAGGCCCGGGGGTCCGGTCGTTCTACCTGGGTTACCACGCTAGGCCCGAAATAGGCCACGTGTGGGTGGTCTTGCCTCCCCGAAGCAGGCTTCTGAGTGGGCGTGAAGGCTGCTGGTTGCATTCTGGGAGACAGGCTTCATCAGGCTTGAGGACCCCGGCAGCCATTCTGCCGGGGGTCACGTCCCTGTGCGCCGGCCCCGCCCCTCTTCCTGGCCTGGGCTTGGGACTCGCCACGCCCCTAGCGCCACTGGCCCAGGGGTCAGGTTGCTGTACCTGGGTTACCATGCTAGGCCCGAAAATGGCCACGTGTGGGGGTGCAGCCTCTCCGAAGCAGCCTTCTGAGTGGGCGTGAAGGCTGCTGGTTGCATTCTGGGAGACAGGCCTGATGGGGCTTGAGGACCCCGGCAGCCAATCTGTTGGGGGTCACGTCCCGCTGGCCGGCCCTCCCCTCTTCCCAGCCCGGGCTTGGGCCTAGCCATGTCCCTAGCACCACTAGCCCGGGGGTCGGTTCGTTCTACCTGGGTTACCACGCTAGGCCCGAAAAGGGCCACGCATGGGGAGTCCAGCCTCCCCGAAGCAGCCTTCCTGAGTGGGCGTGAAGGCTGCTGGTTGCATTGTGGGAGACAGGCTTGATCGGGCTTGAGGACCCCGGGAGCCATTCTGCCAGGGGTCATGTCCCGTTCCGCGGGCTCCGCCCCTCTTCCCAGCCCGGGATTGGGTCTAGCCACGCCCCTACCTCCATTGGCCCGGGTGGTCGGGTCACTGTACCTGGGTTACCACGCTAGGCCCGAATAGGGCCATGCCTGTTGGGTCCAGCCTCCCCGAAGCAGCCTTCTGAGTGGGCGTGAAGGCTGCTGGTTGCATTCTGGGAGACAGGCCTGATCGGGCTTGAGGAGAGCTGGCAGCCATTCTGGCGGGGGTCAGGTCCCTGCGCTCCGGCCCCGCCCCTCTTCCTGGCCCTGGCTTGGGTCTAGCCACGCCTGTAGCGCCACTAGCCCCGGGGGTCGGGTCTCTGTACCTGGGTTACCACGCTAGGCCCGAAAAGGGCCACGCATGGGGAGTCCAGCCTCCCCGAAGCAGCCTTCCTGAGTGGGCGTGAAGGCTGCTGGTTGCATTCCGGGAGACAGGCTTGATCAGGCTTGAGGACCCCGGCAGTCATTCTGCTGGGTGTCACACCCCGCGTGCCGGCCCCGCCCCTCTTCCTGGCCCAGGCTTGGGTCTATCCACGCCCCTAGCACCACTAGTCCGGGGGTCGGATTGCTGTACCTGGGTTATCACGCTAGGCCCGAATAGGGCCACGTGTGGGGGTCCATCCTCCCCGAAGCATCCTTCCTCAGCGGGCGTGCAGGTTGCTGGTTGCATTCTGGGAGACAGGACTGATGGGGCTTGAGGACCCCGGCAGCCATTCTGCTGGGGGTCACGTCCCCGCTGTCCGGCCCCGAACCTCTTCCCAGCCCGGGCTTGGGTAGCCACGCTCCTAGCGCCACTGTCCCGGGGGTCGGGTCTCTGTACCTGGGTTACCACGCTAGGCCCGAAAAAGGCCACGTGTGGGGGGTGCAGCCTCTCCGAAGCAGCCTTCTGAGTGGGCGTGAAGGCTGCTGGTTGCATTCTGGGAGACAGCCCTGAGCGGGCTTGAGGATCCCGGCAGCCATTCTGCCGGGGGTCACGTCCCCGCTTGCTGGCCCCGCTCCTCTCCCCAGCCGGGTCTTGGGTCTAGCCACGCCCCTAGCGCCACCAGCCCGGGGGTCGGGTCTCTGTACCTGGGTTACCAAGCTAGGCCCGAAAATGGCCACGTGTGGGGGGTCGAGCCTCTAAGAAGCAGTCTTCCGAGAGGGCGTGAAGGCTGCTGGTTGCATTCTGGGAGTCAGGCTTGATCGGGCTTTAGGACACCTGGCAGCCATTCTGGCGGGGGTCACGGACCTGCGCGCCGGCCCCGCCCCTTTTCCGGGCCCTGGCTTGGGTCTAGCCACGCCCCTAGCGCCACTGTCCCGGGTGTCGGGTCGCTGTACCTGAGTTACCACGCTAGGCCCAAAGAGGGCCACACGTGGGGGGTCCAGCCTCCCCGAAGCAGCCTTCTTAGTGTGCGTGAAGGCTGCTGCTTGCATTCTGGGAGACAGGACTGATCGGGCTTGAGGACCCTGGCAGCCACTCTGCCGTTGGTCACGTCCCTGCGCGCCGGCCCCGCCCCTCTTCCCGGTCCAGGCTTGGGACTAACCACGCCCCCAGCGCCACTGTCCCGGGGTTCGGTCGCTGTACCTGGGTTAGCAGGCTAGGCCCGAAAAGGGCCACGTGTGTGGGGTCCAGCCTCCCCGAAGCAGCCTTCCTGAGTGGGCGTGAAGGCTGCTGGTTGCATTCCGGGAGACAGGCTTGATCAGGCTTGAGGACCCCGGCAGTCATTCTGCTGGGTGTCACACCCCGCGTGCCGGCCCCGCCCCTCTTCCTGGCCTGGGCTTGGGACTCGCCACGCCCCTAGCGCCACTGGCCCAGGGGTCAGGTTGCTGTACCTGGGTTACCATGCTAGGCCCGAAAATGGCCACGTGTGGGGGGTGCAGCCTCTCCGAAGCAGCCTTCTGAGTGGGCGTGAAGGCTGCTGGTTGCATTCTGGGAGACAGGCCTGATGGGGCTTGAGGACCCCGGCAGCCAATCTGTTGGGGGTCACGTCCCGCTGGCCGGCCCTCCCCTCTTCCCAGCCCGGGCTTGGGCCTAGCCATGTCCCTAGCACCACTAGCCCGGGGGTCGGTTCGTTCTACCTGGGTTACCACGCTAGGCCCGAAAAGGGCCACGCATGGGGAGTCCAGCCTCCCCGAAGCAGCCTTCCTGAGTGGGCGTGAAGGCTGCTGGTTGCATTGTGGGAGACAGGCTTGATCGGGCTTGAGGACCCCGGGAGCCATTCTGCCAGGGGTCATGTCCCGTTCCGCGGGCTCCGCCCCTCTTCCCAGCCCGGGATTGGGTCTAGCCACGCCCCTACCTCCATTGGCCCGGGTGGTCGGGTCACTGTACCTGGGTTACCACGCTAGGCCCGAATAGGGCCATGCCTGTTGGGTCCAGCCTCCCCGAAGCAACATTGTGAGTGGGCGTGAAGGCTGCTGGTTGCATTCTGGGAGACAGGCCTGATCGGGCTTGAGGAGAGCTGGCAGCCATTCTGGCGGGGGTCAGGTCCCTGCGCTCCGGCCCCGCCCCTCTTCCTGGCCCTGGCTTGGGTCTAGCCACGCCTGTAGCGCCACTAGCCCCGGGGGTCGGGTCTCTGTACCTGGGTTACCACGCTAGGCCCGAAAAGGGCCACACGTGGGGGGTCCAGCCTCCCCGAAGCAGCCTTCTTAGTGTGCGTGAAGGCTGCTGCTTGCATTCTGGGAGACAGGACTGATCGGGCTTGAGGACCCTGGCAGCCACTCTGCCGTTGGTCACGTCCCTGCGCGCCGGCCCCGCCCCTCTTCCCGGTCCAGGCTTGGGACTAACCACGCCCCCAGCGCCACTGTCCCGGGGTTCGGTCGCTGTACCTGGGTTAGCAGGCTAGGCCCGAAAAGGGCCACGTGTGTGGGGTCCAGCCTCCCCGAAGCAGCCTTCCTGAGTGGGCGTGAAGGCTGCTGGTTGCATTCCGGGAGACAGGCTTGATCAGGCTTGAGGACCCCGGCAGTCATTCTGCTGGGTGTCACACCCCGCGTGCCGGCCCCGCCCCTCTTCCTGGCCCAGGCTTGGGTCTATCCACGCACCTAGCACCACTAGCCCGGGGGTCCGATCGCTGTACCTGGGTTACCACGCTAGGCCCGAATAGGGCCACGTGTGGGGGTCCAGCCTCCCCGAAGCAGCCTTTGAGTGGGCGTGAAGGCTGCTGGTTGCATTCTGGGAGACAGGCCTGATGGGGCTTGAGGACCCCGGCAGCCATTCTGCTTGGGGTCACGTCCCCGGTGGCTGGCATCCCCCTCTTCCCGGCCCAGGCTTGGGTCTAGCCACACCCTTAGTTCCACCAGCCCGGGGGTCGTTTCGCTGTACCTGGGTTACCACGCTAGGCCCGAATAGGGCCACGCGTGCGGGGTCCAGCCACCCCGTAGCAGCCTTCTGAGTGGGCGTGAAGGCTGCTGGTTGCATTCCGGGAGACAGGCCTGATGGGGCTTGTGGACCCTGGCAGCCAATCTGCCAGGGAGTCACGTCCCAGCGTGCCTGCCCCGCCCCTCTTCCCGGCCCGGGCTTGGGTCTAGCCACGCCCCTAGCGCCACTGGCCCGGGGGTCGGGTCTCTGTACCTGGGTTACCATGCTAGGCCCGAAAAGGGCCATGCTTGGCGGGTCCAGCCTCCCCGAAGCAGTCTTCTGAGTGGGCGTGAAGGCTGCTGGTTGCATTCCGGGAGACAGGCCTGATCGGGCTTGAGGACCCTGGCAGCCATTCTGCCAGGGGTCACGTCCATGCGCGCCGGCCCCGCCCCTCTTCCCCGCCCGGGCTTGGGTCTAGCCTCACGCCTAGCGCCACTGGCCCTGGTGTCGGGTTGCTGCACCTGGATTACCACGCTAAGCACGAAAAGGGCCACGTGTGGGGTTCCAGCCTCCCCGAAACAGCCTTCCTGAGTGGGCGTGAAGCCTGCTGGTTGCATTCCGGGGGACAGGCCTGATCGGGCTTGAGGACCCCAGCAGCCATTCTGCCTGGGGTCATATCCCAACACGCCGGCCCCGCCCCTCATCCTGGCCCGGGCTTCCGAGTGGGCGTGAAGGCTGCTGATTGCATTCCGGGAGACAGGCCTGATGGGGCTTGTGGACCGCAGCAGCCAATCTGCCAGGGAGTCACGTCCCCGCGTGCCCGCTCCGCCCCTCTTCCCAGCCCGGGCTTGGGTCTAGCCATGCCCCTAGCGCCACCAACCCGGCAGTCAGGTTGCTGTACCTGGGTTACCACGCTAGGCCCGAAAAGGGCCATGCGTGGGGGGTCCAGCCTCCCCGAAGCAGCCTTCTGAGTGGGCGTGAAGGCTGCAGGTTGCATTCCGGGAGACAGGCCTGATCAGGCTTGAGGACCCTGGCAGCCATTCGCAAAGGGTCATGTCCCTGTACGCCGGCCCCGCCCCTCTTCCCAGCCAGGGCTTGAGTCTAGCCACGCCCCTAGCACCACTGGCGCGGGGGTCGGGTCTCTGTACCTGGGTTACCACACTAGGCCCGAAAAGGGCCACGTGTGTGGGGTCCAGCCTCCCCGAAGCAGCATTCTAATTGGGCTTGAAGGCTGCTGGTTGCATTTTGGGAGACAGGCTTGATCGGGCTTGAGGACCCTGGGAGCCATTCTGCCGAGGGTCATGTCCCGTTCCGCGGGCTCCGCCCCTCTTCCTGGCCTGGGCTTGGGTCTAGCCACGCCCCTAGCGCCACTTGCCAGGGGTCGGGTCGTTGTACCTGGGTTACCACGCTAGGCCCGAAAAGGGCCAGGCGTGGGGGGTCCAGCCTCCCCGAAGCAGCCTTCTGAGTGGGCGTGAAGGCTGCTGGTTGCATTCCGGGAGACAGGCTTGATCAGGCTTGAGGACCTCGGCAGCCATTCTGCCGGGGGTCAGGTCCCCGCTCGCCGGCCCCGCCCCTCTTCCCTTCCCGGGCTTGGGTCTAGCCACGGCCCTAGTGCCACCGGCCCGGGGGTTAGGTTGCTGTACCTGGGTTACTACGCTAGGCCCGAAAAGGGCCATGTGTGGGGGGTCCAGCCTCCCCGAAGCAGCCTTCTGAGTGGGCGTGAAGGCTGCTGGTTGTATTCCGGGAGACAGCCCTGAGCGGGCTTGAGGACCGCGGCAGCCATTCTGCCAGGGGACACATCCCTGTGTGCCGGCCCCGTCCCTCTTCCTGGCCTGGCCTTGGGTCTAGCCACGCCCCTTGCGCCACAGGCCCGGGGGTCGGGTCGTTCTACCTGGGTTACCACGCTAGGCCCGAAATAGGCCACGTGTGGGTGGTCTTGCCTCCCCGAAGCAGGCTTCTGAGTGGGCGTGAAGGCTGCTGGTTGCATTCTGGGAGACAGGCTTCATCAGGCTTGAGGACCCCGGCAGCCATTCTGCCGGGGGTCACGTCCCTGCGCGCCGGCCCCGCCCCTCTTCCTGGCCTGGGCTTGGGACTCGCCACGCCCCTAGCGCCACTGGCCCAGGGGTCAGGTTGCTGTACCTGGGTTACCATGCTAGGCCCGAAAATGGCCACGTGTGGGGGGTGCAGCCTCTCCGAAGCAGCCTTCTGAGTGGGCGTGAAGGCTGCTGGTTGCATTCTGGGAGACAGGCCTGATGGGGCTTGAGGACCCCGGCAGCCAATCTGTTGGGGGTCACGTCCCGCTGGCCGGCCCTCCCCTCTTCCCAGCCCGGGCTTGGGCCTAGCCATGTCCCTAGCACCACTAGCCCGGGGGTCGGTTCGTTCTACCTGGGTTACCACGCTAGGCCCGAAAAGGGCCACGCATGGGGAGTCCAGCCTCCCCGAAGCAGCCTTCCTGAGTGGGCGTGAAGGCTGCTGGTTGCATTGTGGGAGACAGGCTTGATCGGGCTTGAGGACCCCGGGAGCCATTCTGCCAGGGGTCATGTCCCGTTCCGCGGGCTCCGCCCCTCTTCCCAGCCCGGGATTGGGTCTAGCCACGCCCCTACCTCCATTGGCCCGGGTGGTCGGGTCACTGTACCTGGGTTACCACGCTAGGCCCGAATAGGGCCATGCCTGTTGGGTCCAGCCTCCCCGAAGCAGCCTTCTGAGTGGGCGTGAAGGCTGCTGGTTGCATTCTGGGAGACAGGCCTGATCGGGCTTGAGGAGAGCTGGCAGCCATTCTGGCGGGGGTCAGGTCCCTGCGCTCCGGCCCCGCCCCTCTTCCTGGCCCTGGCTTGGGTCTAGCCACGCCTGTAGCGCCACTAGCCCCGGGGGTCGGGTCTCTGTACCTGGGTTACCACGCTAGGCCCGAAAAGGGCCACGCATGGGGAGTCCAGCCTCCCCGAAGCAGCCTTCCTGAGTGGGCGTGAAGGCTGCTGGTTGCATTCCGGGAGACAGGCTTGATCAGGCTTGAGGACCCCGGCAGTCATTCTGCTGGGTGTCACACCCCGCGTGCCGGCCCCGCCCCTCTTCCTGGCCCAGGCTTGGGTCTATCCACGCCCCTAGCACCACTAGTCCGGGGGTCGGATTGCTGTACCTGGGTTATCACGCTAGGCCCGAATAGGGCCACGTGTGGGGGTCCATCCTCCCCGAAGCATCCTTCCTCAGCGGGCGTGCAGGTTGCTGGTTGCATTCTGGGAGACAGGACTGATGGGGCTTGAGGACCCCGGCAGCCATTCTGCTGGGGGTCACGTCCCCGCTGTCCGGCCCCGAACCTCTTCCCAGCCCGGGCTTGGGTAGCCACGCTCCTAGCGCCACTGTCCCGGGGGTCGGGTCTCTGTACCTGGGTTACCACGCTAGGCCCGAAAAAGGCCACGTGTGGGGGGTGCAGCCTCTCCGAAGCAGCCTTCTGAGTGGGCGTGAAGGCTGCTGGTTGCATTCTGGGAGACAGCCCTGAGCGGGCTTGAGGATCCCGGCAGCCATTCTGCCGGGGGTCACGTCCCCGCTTGCTGGCCCCGCTCCTCTCCCCAGCCGGGTCTTGGGTCTAGCCACGCCCCTAGCGCCACCAGCCCGGGGGTCGGGTCTCTGTACCTGGGTTACCAAGCTAGGCCCGAAAATGGCCACGTGTGGGGGGTCGAGCCTCTAAGAAGCAGTCTTCCGAGAGGGCGTGAAGGCTGCTGGTTGCATTCTGGGAGTCAGGCTTGATCGGGCTTTAGGACACCTGGCAGCCATTCTGGCGGGGGTCACGGACCTGCGCGCCGGCCCCGCCCCTTTTCCGGGCCCTGGCTTGGGTCTAGCCACGCCCCTAGCGCCACTGTCCCGGGTGTCGGGTCGCTGTACCTGAGTTACCACGCTAGGCCCAAAGAGGGCCACACGTGGGGGGTCCAGCCTCCCCGAAGCAGCCTTCTTAGTGTGCGTGAAGGCTGCTGCTTGCATTCTGGGAGACAGGACTGATCGGGCTTGAGGACCCTGGCAGCCACTCTGCCGTTGGTCACGTCCCTGCGCGCCGGCCCCGCCCCTCTTCCCGGTCCAGGCTTGGGACTAACCACGCTCCCAGCGCCACTGTCCCGGGGTTCGGTCGCTGTACCTGGGTTAGCAGGCTAGGCCCGAAAAGGGCCACGCGTGGGGGGTCCAGCCTCCCCGAAGCAGCCTTCCTGAGTGGGCGTGAAGGCTGCTGGTTGCATTCCGGGAGACAGGCTTGATCAGGCTTGAGGACCCCGGCAGTCATTCTGCTGGGTGTCACACCCCGCGTGCCGGCCCCGCCCCTCTTCCTGGCCCAGGCTTGGGTCTATCCACGCACCTAGCACCACTAGCCCGGGGGTCCGATCGCTGTACCTGGGTTACCACGCTAGGCCCGAATAGGGCCACGTGTGGGGGTCCAGCCTCCCCGAAGCAGCCTTTGAGTGGGCGTGAAGGCTGCTGGTTGCATTCTGGGAGACAGGCCTGATGGGGCTTGAGGACCCCGGCAGCCATTCTGCTTGGGGTCACGTCCCCGGTGGCTGGCATCCCCCTCTTCCCGGCCCAGGCTTGGGTCTAGCCACACCCTTAGTTCCACCAGCCCGGGGGTCGTTTCGCTGTACCTGGGTTACCACGCTAGGCCCGAATAGGGCCACGCGTGCGGGGTCCAGCCACCCTGTAGCAGCCTTCTGAGTGGGCGTGAAGGCTGCTGGTTGCATTCCGGGAGACAGGCCTGATGGGGCTTGTGGACCCTGGCAGCCAATCTGCCAGGGAGTCACGTCCCAGCGTGCCTGCCCCGCCCCTCTTCCCGGCCCGGGCTTGGGTCTAGCCACGCCCCTAGCGCCACTGTCCCGGGGGTCGGGTCTCTGTACCTGGGTTACCACGCTAGGCCCGAAAAGGGCCACGTGTGAGGGGTCCAGCCTCCCCGAAGCAGCATTCTGAGTGGGCGTGAAGGCTGCTGGTTGCATTTCGGGAGACAGGCTTGATCGGGCTTGAGAACCCCGGGAGCCATTCTGCCGGGGGTCATGTCCCGTTCCGCGGGCTCCGCCCCTCTTCCCAGCCCGAGCTTGGGTCTAGCCACGCCCCTAGCGCCACTGGCCAGGGGTCGGGTCGTTGTACCTGGGTTAACAAGCTAGGCCCGAAAAGGGCCAGGCGTGGTGGGTCCATCCTCCCCGAAGCAGTATTCTGAGTGGGCGTGAAGGCTGCTGGTTGCATTCCGGGAGACAGCCCTGAGCGGGCTTGAGGATCGCGGCAGCCATTCTGCCAGGGGACACGTCCCCCCGCGACGGCCCCGCCCCTCTTCCTGGCCTGGGCTTGGGTCTAGCCATGCCCCTAGCGCCACCAGCCTGGGGGTTGGGTCGCTGTACCTGGATTATCACGCTATGCCTGAAAAGGGCCACGTGTGGGGGTCTTGCCTCCCCGAAGCAGCCTTCTGAGTGGGCGTGAAGGCTGCTGGTTGAATTCTGGGAGACAGGCCTGATCGGGCTTCAGGACCGCAGCAGCCATTCTGCTTGGGGTCACGTCCACGCTGGCCGGCCCCGCCCCTCTTCCCGGCCCGGGCTTGGGTCTAGCCACGCCCCTAGCGCCACTGGCCCGGGGGTCGGGTCGCTGTACCTGGGTTACCACGCTAGGCCCGAAAAGGGCCACGTGTGGGGGTCCAGCCTCCCCGAAGCAGCCTTCTGAGTGGGCGTGAAGGCTGCTGGTTGAATTCTGGGAGACAGGCCTGATCGGGCTTGAGGACCCTGGCAGCCATTCTGCCAGGGGTCACGTCCATGCGCGCCGGCCCCGCCCCTCTTCCCCGCCCGGGCTTGGGTCTAGCCTCACGCCTAGCGCCACTGGCCCTGGTGTCGGGTTGCTGCACCTGGATTACCACGCTAAGCACGAAAAGGGCCACGTGTGGGGTTCCAGCCTCCCCGAAACAGCCTTCCTGAGTGGGCGTGAAGCCTGCTGGTTGCATTCCGGGGGACAGGCCTGATCGGGCTTGAGGACCCCAGCAGCCATTCTGCCTGGGGTCATATCCCAACACGCCGGCCCCGCCCCTCATCCTGGCCCGGGCTTGGGTTTAGCCACGCCTCTAGCGCCACTGGCCCGGGGGTCGTGTCGCTGTACCTGGGTTACCACGCTAGGCCCGAATAGGGCCACGCGTGCGGGTCCCAGCCTCCCCGAAGCAACATTGTGAGTGGGCGTGAAGGCTGCTGGTTGCAATCCGGGAGACAGGCCTGATGGGGCTTGAGGACAGCTGGCAGCCATTCTGGCGGGGGTCAGGTCCCTGCGCTCCGGCCCCGCCCCTCTTCCTGGCCCTGGCTTGGGTCTAGCCACGCCCCTAGCGCCACCAGCCCGGGGGTCGGGTCTCTGTACCTGGGTTACCACGCTAGGCCCGAAAAGGGCCACGCATGGGGAGTCCAGCCTCCCCGAAGCATCCTTCCTGAGTGGGCGTGAAGGCTGCTGTTTGCATTCTGGGAGACAGGCCTGATCGGGCTTGAGGACCCCAGCAGCCATTCTGCCGGGGGTCACGACCCTGCGCGCCGGCCCTCCCCTCTTCCTGGCCCGGGATTGCGTCCAGCCACGCCCCTAGTGCCACTGGCCCGGGGGTCGTGTTGCTGTACCTGGGTTACCATGCTATGCCCGAAAAGGGCCATGCCTGTTGAGTCCAGCCTCCCTGAAGCAGCCTTCTGCTTGGGTGTGAAGGCTGCTGGTTGCATTCTGGGAGACAGGCCTGAGGGACTTGAGGACCCCGGCAGCCATTCTGGCAGGGGTCACGTCCCCGGTGCCTGGCCCCGCCCCTCTTCCCGACCCAGGCTTGGGTCTAGCCACACCCTTAGTGCCACCAGCCCGGGGGTCGGTTTCGCTGTATCTGGGTTACCACGCTAGGCCCGAAAAGGGCCACGTGTGGGGGGTCCAGCCTCCCCGAAGCAGCCTTCTGAGTGGGCGTGAAGGCTGCTGGTTGCATTCCGGGATACAGGCCTGATGGGGCTTGAGGACCCCGGGAGCCATTCTGGTGGGGGACACGTCCCAGCTGGCCGGCCCCACCCATCTTCCCGCCCTGGGCTTGGTTCTAGCCACGCCACTAGTGCCACTGGCCCGGGATTTGGGTCGCTGTACCTGGGTTACCACGCTAGGCCCGAAAAGGGCCAGGCGTGGGGGGTCCAGCCTCTCCTAAGCAGTCTTCCGAGAGTGCGTGAAGGCTGCTGGTTACATTCCGGGAGACAGGCTTGATCGGGCTTGAGGACCACAGCAGCCATTCTGCCGGGGGTCATGGCCCTGCGTTCTGGCCCCGCCCCTCTTCCTGGCCCGGGCTTGGGTCTAGCCACGCTCCTAGCAAAACCAGCCCGAGGGTCGTGTTGCTGTACCTGCGTTACCACACTAGACGCGAAAAGGGCCATGTGTGAGGGTTCCAGCCTCCCCGAAGCAGCCTTCCGAGTGGGCGTGAAGGCTGCTGGTTGCATTCGGGAGACAGGCATGATCGGGCTTGAGGACCCTGGCAGCCATTCTGCCATGGGTCACGTCCCTTCGTGCCGGCCCAGCCCCTCTTCCCGGCTCGGGCTTCGGATTAGCCACGCCCCTCGTGCCACCAGCCGGGGGTTCGGGTTGCTGTACCTGGGTTACCACGCTAGGCCCGAAAAGGGACATGTGTGGGGGGTCTAGCCTCCTGGAAGCATCCTTCTGAGTGGGCGTGAAGGATGCTGGTTGCATTATGGGAGACAGGCTTGATCGGACTTGAGGACCCTGGCAGCCATTCTGCCAGGGGTCACGGCCGTGCGCGCTGGCCCTGCCCTTCTTCCTGGCCCAGGCTTGGGTCTAGCGACGACCCTAGGGCCATTGGCCCGGGGGTGGGGTCGCAGTACCTGTGTTACCACGCTAGGCCTGAAAAGGGCCACGCGTGGGGGGTCCAGCCTCCCCGAAGCAGCCTCCCGAGTGGGCGTGAAGGCTGCTGGTTGCATTCTGGGAGACAGGCATGATCGGGCTTGAGGACCCTGGCAGCCATTCTGCCATGGGTCACGTCCCTTCGTGCCGGCCCCGCACCTCTTCCCGACATGGGCTTGGGTCTAGCCATGCACCTAGCGCCACTGTCCCGGGGGTCGTGGCTCTGTACCTGGGTTACCACGCTAGGCCCGAAAAGGGCCACGCGTGGGGGGTCCAGTAAACCCGAAGCAGCTTTCCTGAGTGGGCGTGAAGGCTGCTGGTTGCATTCTGGGAGACAGGCTTGATCAGGCTTGAGGACCCCGGGAGCCATTCTGGCAGGGGTCATGTCCCCGCTGGCCGGCCCCGCCCCTCTTCCCGGCCCGGGCTTGGGTCTAGCCACGCCCCTAGCGCCACCAGCCCGGGGGTCAGGTCGCTGTACCTGGGTTACCTCTCTAGGCCCGAATAGGGCCACGCGTGGGGGGTCCAGCATCCCCGAAGCAGTCTTCTGAGAGGGCGTGAAGGCTGCTGGTTGCATTCTGGGAGACAGGCCTGATCGGGCTTCAGGGCCCTGGCAGCCATGAGCCAATGGTCATGTTCCGTTCCGGGGCCCCGCCCCTCATCCCAGCCCGGGCTTGGGTCTAGCCACGCCCCTAATGCCAACGGTCCAGGGGTTGGATCGCTGTACCTGGGTTACCACGCTAGGCCCGAAAAGGGCCACGTGTGGGTGGTCTAGCCTCCCCGAAGCAGCCTTCCGAGTGGGCGTGAAGGCTGCTGGTTGCATTCCGTTATACAGGCCTGATCGGGCTTGAGGACCCTGGCAGCCATTCTGGGACGGGTCACGTCCCCGCGCGCTGGCCCTGCCCCTCTTCCCGGCCCGGGCTTGGGTCTAGCCACGCCCCTAGCGCCACCGGCCCGGGGGTTAGGTCGCTGTACCTGGGTTACCTCGCTAGGCCCGAAAAGGGCCACCCGTGGTGGGTCCAGCCTCCCGGAAGCAGCCTTCCTGAGTGGGCGTGAAGGCTGCTGGTTGCATTCCGGGAGACAGGCCTGATGGGGCTTGAGGAACCCGGCAACCATTCTGCCGGGTTCATGTCCCCGCGCGCCGGCCCCGCCCCTCTTCCTGGCACAGGCTTGGGTCTAGCCACGCCCCTAGGGTCACTGGCCCCGGGGTCGGGTCACTGTACCTGGGTTACCCCGCTAGGCCCGTAAAGGGCCACGCGTGGTGGGTCCAGCCTCTCCGAAGCAGTCTTCCGAGAGGGCGTGAGGGCTGCTGGTTGCATTCCGTGAGACAGACTTGATCGGGCTTGAGGACCCCGACAGCCATTCTGCCGGGGGTCATGTCCTCGCGCCGGCCCCGCCCCTCTTCCCGGCCTGGGCTTGGTTCTAGCCACGCCCCTAGCGCCACTGGCCCGGGGGTCGGGTCGCTGTACCTGGGTTACCACGCTAGGCCCGAAAAGGGCCACACGTGGGGGATCCAGCCTCCCCGAACCAGCCTCCCGAGTGGGCGTGAAGGCTGCTGGTTGCATTCTGCGAGACAGGCCTGATACGGCTTGAGGACCCTGGCAGCCATTCTGCTGGGGGTTACGTCCCCACACGCCTGCCCCGCCCCTCTTCTTGGCCCGGGCTTGCGTTTAGCCATGCCCCTAGCACCACCAGCCCGGGGGTCGGGTCGCTGTACCTGGGTTACCACGCTAGGCCCGAAAAGGGCCACGCTTGGTGGGGTTCCAGCCTCCCCGAAGCAGCCTTCCGAGTGGGCGTGAAGTCTGCTGGTTGCATTCCGGGTACAGGCCTGATCGGGCTTGAGAACCCTTTCAGCGATTCTGCTGGGGGTTACGTCCCCACGAGCCAGCCCCGCCCCTCTTCTTGGCCCGGGCTTGTGTCTAGCCATGCCCATAGCGCCACTGGCCCGGGGGTCGGGTCGCTGTACCTGGGTTACCACGCTATGACCGAAAAGGGACATGTGTGGGGGGTCCTGCCTCCCAGAAGCAGTGTTCCGATTGGGCGTGAAGGCTGCTGGTTGCATTCTGGGAGACAGGCCTGATCGGGCTTGAGGACCGCGGCAGCCATTCTGCCAGGGGTCATGTCCCCACTGGCCGGCCCCGCCCCTCCTCCCGGCCCGGTCTTTTAGTCTAGCCACACCCCTAGCGATTCTGGCCCGGTGGTCGTGTCGCTGTACCTGGGTTAGCAGGCTAGGCCCGAAAAGGGCCACGCGTGGGGGGTCCAGCCTCCCCGAAGCAGCCTTCCTGAGTGGGCGTGAAGGCTGCTGGTTGCATTCCGGTAGACAGCCCTGAGCGGGCTTGAGGATCGCGGCAGCCATTCTGCCAGGGGACACGTCCCTGTGCGCCGGCCCCGCCCCTCTTCCTGGCCTGGGCTTGGGTCTAGCCACGCCCCTAGCGCCACCAGCCTGGGGGTCGGGTCGCTGTACCTGGGTTACCAGGCTAGGCCCGAAAAGGGCCTCGTGTGGGGGTCTTGCCTCCCCGAAGCAGCCTTCTGAGTGGGCGTGAAGGCTGCTGGTTGCATTGTGGGAGACAGGCTTGATCAGGCTTGTGGACCCCGGCAGCCATTCTGCCGGGGGTCACGTCCCCGCTGGCCGGCCCTGCCCCTCTTCCCAGCCCGGGCTTGGGCCTAGCCACGCCCCTAGCGCCACTTGCCTGGTAGTTGGGTCGCTGTACCTGGGTTACCACGCTAGGCCCGAAAAGGGCCACGTGTGGTGGTCCAGCCTCCCCGAAGCAGCCTTCCTGAGTGGGCGTGAAGGCTGCTGGTTGCATTGTGGGAGACAGGCATGATCGGGCGAGAGGACCCTGGCAGCCATTCTGCCAGGGGTCACGTCCCTGCGTGCCGGCCCCGCCCCTCTTCCTGGCCTGGGCTTGGGACTCGCCACGCCCCTAGCGCCAATGACCCAGGGGTCGGGTTGCTGTACCTGGGTTACCACGCTAGGCCCGAAAAGGGCCATGCGTGGGGTGTCCATCCTCCCCGAAGCAGCCTTCCTCAGTGTGCGTGCAGGTTGCTGGTTGCATTCTGGGATACAGGACTAATGGGGCTTGAGGACCCCGGCAGCCATTCTGCTGGGGGTCACGTCCCCGCTGGCCGGCCCCGCCCCTCTTCCCAGCCCGGGCTTGGGTCTAGCCACGCCCCTAGCGCCACTGTCCCGGGTGTCGGGTCTCTGTACCTGGGTTACCACGCTAGGCCCGAAAATGGCCACATGTGTGGGGTGCAGCCTCTCCGAAGCAGCCTTCTGAGTGGGCGTGAAGGCTGCTGGTTGCATTCTGGGAGACAGGCCTGATCGGGCTTGAGGACCCTGGCAGCCATTCTGCCGGGGGTCACGTCCCCCCGCGACGGCCCCGCCCCTCTTCCCGGCCCGGTCTTTTAGTCTAGCCACACCCCTAGCGCTTCTGGCCCGGTGGTCGGGTCGCTGTACCTGGGTTAGCAGGCTAGGCCCGAAAAGGGCCACGCGTGGGGGGTCCAGCCTCCCCGAAGCAGCCTTCCTGAGTGGGCGTGAAGGCTGCTGGTTGCATTCCGGTAGACAGCCCTGAGCGGGCTTGAGGATCGCGGCAGCCATTCTGCCAGGGGACACGTCCCTGTGCGCCGGCCCCGCCCCTCTTCCTGGCCTGGGCTTGGGTCTAGCCACGCCCCTAGCGCCACCAGCCTGGGGGTCGGGTCGCTGTACCTGGGTTACCAGGCTAGGCCCGAAAAGGGCCTCGTGTGGGGGTCTTGCCTCCCCGAAGCAGCCTTCTGAGTGGGCGTGAAGGATGCTGGTTGCATTGTGGGAGACAGGCTTGATCAGGCTTGAGGAACCCGGCAGCCATTCTGCCGGGGGTCACGTCCCCGCTGGCCGGCCCTGCCCCTCTTCCCAGCCCGGGCTTGGGCCTAGCCACGCCCCTAGCGAAACTTGCCTGGTAGTTGGGTCGCTGTACCTGGGTTACCACTCTAGGCCCGAAAAGGGCCACGTGTGGTGGTCCAGCCTCCCCGAAGCAGCCTTCCTGAGTGGGCGTGAAGGCTGCTGGTTGCATTGTGGGAGACATGCATGATCGGGCTAGAGGACCCTGGCAGCCATTCTGCCAGGGGTCACGTCCCTGCGTGCCGGCCCCGCCCCTCTTCCTGGCCTGGGCTTGGGACTCGCCACGCCCCTAGCGCCAATGACCCAGGGGTCGGGTTGCTGTACCTGGGTTACCACGCTAGGCCCAAAAAGGTCCATGCGTGGGGTGTCCATTCTCCCCGAAGCAGCCTTCCTCAGTGTGCGTGCAGGTTGCTGGTTGCATTCTGGGATACAGGACTAATGGGACTTGAGGACCCCGGCAGCCATTCTGCCGGGGGTCACGTCCCCCCGCGACGGCCCCGCCCCTCTTCCCAGCCGGGTCTTGGGTCTCGCCACGCCCCTAGCGCCACCAGCCCGGTGGTCGGGTCTGTGTACCTGGGTTACCACGCTATGCCCGAAAAGGGCCACGTGTGGGGGGTCCAGCCTCCCCGAAGCAGCCTTCCTGAGTGGGCGTGAAGGCTGCTGGTTGCATTCTGGGAGACAGGCTTGATCGGGCTTTAGGACACCTGGCAGCCATTCTGCCGGGGGTCACGGACCTGCGCGCAGGCGCCGCCCCTCTTACCGGCCCTGGCTTGGGTCTAGCCACGCCCCTAGCGCCACTAGCCCGGGGGTCGTGTTGCTGTACCTGGGTTACCACGTTAGGCCCGAAAAAGGCCATGCCTGTTGGGTCCAGCCTCCCCGAAGCAGCCTTCTGAGTGGGCGTGAAGGCTGCTGGTTGCATTGTGGGAGACAGTCCTGATCGGGCTTGAGGACCCCGGCAGCCATTCTGCTGGGGGTCACGTCCCCGCTGGCCGGCCCCGCCCCTCTTCCCAGCCGGGTCTTGGGTCTAGCCACGCCCCTGGTGCCACCAGCCGGGGGGTCGGGTCTCCCTACCTGGGTTACCACGCTAGGCCCGAAAAGGGCCACGTGTGGGGGGTCCAGCCTCCCCGAAGCAGCCTTCCTGAGTGGGCATGAAGGCTGCTGGTTGCATTCTGGGAGACAGGCTTGATCGGGCTTTAGGACACCTGGCAGCCATTCTGGCGTGGGTCACGGCCGTGCGCGCAGGCGCCGCCCCTCTTCCCTGCCCTGGCTTGGGTCTAGCCACGCCCCTAGCGCCACTAGCCCGGGGGTCGTGTTGCTGTACCTGGGTTACCACGCTAGGCCCGAAAAGGGCCATGCCTGTTGGGTCCAGCCTCCCCGAAGCAGCCTTCTGAGTGGGCGTGAAGGCTGCTGGTTGCATTGTGGGAGACAGGCCTGATCAGGCTTGAAGACCCTGGCAGCCATTCTGCCAGGGCTCATGTGCCCACTGGCCGGCACCGCCCCTCTTCCCGGCCCGGTCTTTTAGTCTAGCCACACCCCTAGCGCTTCTGGCCCGGTGGTCGAGTCGCTGTACCTGGGTTAGCAGGCTAGGCCCGAAAAGGGCCACACTTTGGGTGTCCAGCCTCCCCGAAGAAGCCTTCCGAGTGGGCGTGAAGGCTGCTGGTTGCATTTCGGGAGACAGCCCTGAGCGGGCTTGGGGACCCCGGCAGCCATTCTGCAGGGGTCACGTCCCCGCTGGCCGGCCCCGCCCCTCTTCCCGGCCCGGGCTTGGGTCTAGCCACGCCCCCTAGCACCACTGGTCCAGGGGTCGGGTCGCTGTACCTGGGTTACCAGGCTAGGCCCGAAAAGGGCCACGCGTGGGGGATCCAGCCTCTCTGAAGCAGCCTTCCGAGTGGGCGTGAAGGCTGCTGATTGCATTCCGGGAGACAGGCCTGATGGGGCTTGTGGACCGCAGCAGCCAATCTGCCAGGGAGTCACGTCCCCGCGTGCCCGCTCCGCCCCTCTTCCCAGCCCGGGCTTGGGTCTAGCCATGCCCCTAGCGCCACCAACCCGGCGGTCAGGTTGCTGTACCTGGGTTACCACGCTAGGCCCGAAAAGGGCCATGCGTGGGGGGTCCAGCCTCCCCGAAGCAGCCTTCTGAGTGGGCGTGAAGGCTGCAGGTTGCATTCCGGGAGACAGGCCTGATCAGGCTTGAGGACCCTGGCAGCCATTCGCAAAGGGTCACGTCCCTGTACGCCGGCCCCGCCCCTCTTCCCAGCCAGGGCTTGAGTCTAGCCACGCCCCTAGCACCACTGGCGCGGGGGTCGGGTCTCTGTACCTGGGTTACCACGCTAGGCCCGAAAAGGGCCACGTGTGTGGGGTCCAGCCTCCCCGAAGCAGCATTCTAAGTGGGCGTGAAGGCTGCTGGTTGCATTTTGGGAGACAGGCTTGATCGGGCTTGAGGACCCTGGGAGCCATTCTGCCGGGGGTCATGTCCCGTTCCGCGGGCTCCGCCCCTCTTCCTGGCCTGGGCTTGTGTCTAGCCACGCCCCTAGCGCCACTTGCCAGGGGTCGGGTCGTTGTACCTGGGTTACCACGCTAGGCCCGAAAAGGGCCAGGCGTGGGGGGTCCAGCCTCCCCGAAGCAGCCTTCCTGAGTGGGCGTGAAGGCTTCTGGTTGCATTCCGGGAGACAGCCCTGAGCGGGCTTGAGGATCGCGGAAGCCATTCTGCCGGGGGTCACGGACCGGCGTGCCTGCCCCGCCCCTCTTCCTGGCCTGGGCTTGGGACTCGCCACGCCCCTAGCGCCACTGGCCCAGGGGTCAGGTTGCCGTACCTGGGTTACCATGCTAGGCCCGAAAATGGCCACGTGTGGGGGGTGCAGCCTCTCCGAAGCAGCCTTCTGAGTGGGCGTGAAGGCTGCTGGTTGCATTCTGGGAGACAGGCCTGATGGGGCTTGAGGACCCCGGCAGCCATTCTGTTGGGGGTCACGTCCCCGCTGGCCGGCCCTCCCCTCTTCCCAGCCCGGGCTTGGGCCTAGCCATGTCCCTAGCACCACTAGCCCGGGGGTCGGTTCGTTCTACCTGGGTTACCACGCTAGGCCTGAAAAGGGCCACGTGTGGGGGGTCTTGCCTCCCCGAAGCAGCCTTCCTGAGTGGGCGTAAAGGCTGCAGGTTGCATTGTGGGAGACAGGCCTGATGGGGCTTGAAGACCCCGGCAGCCATTCTGCCGGGTGTCACGTCCCTGTGCGCCGGCCCCGTCTCTCTTCCTGGCCCGGGCTTGAGTCTAGCCACGCCCCTAGCGCCAATGACCCAGGGGTCGGGTTGCTGTACCTGGGTTACCACGCTATGCCCGAAAAGGGACATGTGTGGGGGGTCCAGCCTCCCAGAAGCAGTGTTCCGATTGGGCGTGAAGGCTGCTGGTTGCATTCTGGGAGACAGGCCTGATCGGGCTTGAGGACCCTGGCAGCCATTCTGCCAGGGCTCATGTCCCCACTGGCCGGCACCGCCCCACTTCCCGGCCCGGTCTTTTAGTCTAGCCACACCCCTAGCGCTTCTGGCCCGGTGGTCGGGTCGCTGTACCTGGGTTAGCAGGCTAGGCCCGAAAAGGGCCACACTTTGGGTGTCCAGCCTCCCCGAAGAAGCCTTCCGAGTGGGCGTGAAGGCTGCTGGTTGCATTTCGGGAGACAGCCCTGAGCGGGCTTGGGGACCGCGGCAGCCATTCTGCCAGGGGACACGTCCCTGTGTGCCGGCCCGTCCCTCTTCCTGGCCTGGCCTTGGGTCTAGCCACGCCCCTTGCGCCACAGGCCCGGGGGTCGGGTCGCTGTACCTGGGTTACCACGCTAGGCCCGAAATAGGCCACGTGTGGGTGGTCTTGCCTCCCCGAAGCAGGCTTCTGAGTGGGCGTGAAGGCTGCTGGTTGCATTCTGGGAGACAGGCTTCATCAGGCTTGAGGACCCCGGCAGCCATTCTGCCGGGGGTCACGGACCGGCGTGCCTGCCCCGCCCCTCTTCCTGGCCTGGGCTTGGGACTCGCCACGCCCCTAGCGCCACTGGCCCTGGGGTCAGGTTGCTGTACCTGGGTTACCATGCTAGGCCCGAAAAGGGCCACGTGTGGGGGGTGCAGCCTCTCCGAAGCAGCCTTCTGAGTGGGCGTGAAGGCTGCTGGTTGCATTCTGGGAGACAGGCTAGATCAGGCTTGAGGACCCCGGCAGCCATTCTGTTGGGGGTCACGTCCCCGCTGGCCGGCCCTCCCCTCTTCCCAGCCCGGGCTTGGGCCTAGCCATGCCCCTAGCACCACTAGCCCGGGGGTCGGGTCGTTCTACCTGGGTTACCACGCTAGGCCTGAAAAGGGCCACGTGTGGGGGGTCTTGCCTCCCCGAAGCAGCCTTCCTGAGTGGGCGTGAAGGCTGCTGGTTGCATTCTGGGAGACAGGACTGATGGGGCTTGAGGACCCCGGCAGCCATTCTGCTTGGGGTCACGTCCCCGCTGGCCGGCCCCGCCCTCTTCCCAGCCCGGGCTTGGGTCTAGCCACGCTCCTAGCGCCACTGTCCCGGGGGTCGGGTCTCTGTACCTGGGTTACCAGGCTAGGCCCGAAAAGGGCCACGTGTGGGGGGTGCAGCCTCTCCGAAGCAGCCTTCTGAGTGGGCGTGAAGGCTGCTGGTTGCATTCTGGGAGAAAGGCTTGATCGGGCTTTAGGACACCTGGCAGCCATTCTGGCGGGGGTCACGGACCGGCGTGCCTGCCCCGCCCCTTTTCCGGGCCCTGGCTTGTGTTTAGCCACGCCCCTAGCGCCACAGGCCCGGGGGTCGGGTTGCTGTACCTGGGTTACCACACTAGGCCCGAAAAGGGCCACGTGTGTGGGGTCCAGCCTCCCCGAAGCAGCCTTTTGAGTCGGCGTGAAGGCTGCTGGTTGCATTCTGGGAGACAGGCCTGATGGGGCTTGAGGACTCTGGCAGCCATTCTGCCGGGGGTCACGTCCATGCGCGCCGGCCCCGCCCCTCTTCCCGGCCCGGGCTTGTGTCTAGCCACGCCCCTAGTGCCACTGGCTCGTGGGTTAGATTGCTGTACCAGGGTTACCACGCTAGGCCCGAAAAGGGCCAGGCGTGGGGGGTCCAGCCTCCCCGAAGCAGCCTTCCTGAGTGGGCGTGAAGGCTGCTGGTTGCATTCTGGGAGACAGGCCTGATCGGGCATGAGACCCCGGGAGCCATTCTGCCGGGGGTCACGTCCCTGCGCGCCGGCCCCGCCCCTCTTCCTGGCCCGGGCTTGTGTCTAGCCATGCCCCTAGTGCCACTGGCTCGTGGGTTAGATTGCTGTACCAGGGTTACCACGCTAGGCCCGAAAAGGGCCAGGCGTGGGGGGTCCAGCCTCCCCGAAGCAGCCTTTTGAATGGGCGTGAAGTCTGCTGGTTGCATTCTGGGAGACAGGCCTGATGGGGCTTGAGGACCCTGGCAGCCATTCTGCCGGGGGTCACGTCCCCCCGCGCCGGCCCCGCCCCTCTTCCCGGCCCGGGCTTGTGTCTAGCCACGCCCCTAGTGCCACTGGCTCGTGGGTTAGATTGCTGTACCAGGGTTACCACGCTAGGCCAGAAAAGGGCCACGCGTGGGGGATCCAGCCTCTCTGAAGCAGCCTTCCGAGTGGGCGTGAAGGCTGCTGATTGCATTCCGGGAGACAGGCCTGATGGGGCTTGTTTACCGCAGCAGCCAATCTGCCAGGGAGTCACGTCCCCGCATGCCCGCTCCGCCCCTCTTCCCAGCCCGGGCTTGGGTCTAGCCATGCCCCTAGCGCCACTGGCCCGGGGGTCAGGTTGCTGTACCTGGGTTACCACGCTAGGCCCGAAAAGGGCCATGCGTGGGGGGTCCAGCCTCCCCGAAGCAGCCTTCTGAGTGGGCGTGAAGGCTGCTGGTTGCATTCCGGGAGACAGGCCTGATCAGGCTTGAGGACCCTGGCAGCCATTCGCAAAGGGTCACGCACCTGTACGCCGGCCCCGCCCCTCTTCCCAGCCAGGGCTTGAGTCTAGCCACGCCCCTAGCACCACTGGCGCGGGGGTCGGGTCTTTGTACCTGGGTTACCACGCTAGGCCCGAAAAGGGCCACGTGTGTGGGGTCCAGCCTCCCCGAAGCAGCATTCTAAGTGGGCGTGAAGGCTGCTGGTTGCATTTTGGGAGACAGGCTTGATCGGGCTTGAGGACCCTGGGAGCCATTCTGCCGGGGGTCATGTCCCGTTCCGCGGGCTCCGCCCCTCTTCCCGGCCTGGGCTTGGGTCTAGCCACGCCCCTAGCGCCACTTGCCAGGGGTCGGGTCGTTGTACCTGGGTTACCACGCTAGGCCCGAAAAGGGCCAGGCGTGGGGGGTCCAGCCTCCCCGAAGCAGCCTTCCTGAGTGGGCGTGAAGGCTGCTGGTTGCATTCTGGGAGACAGCCCTGAGCGGGCTTGAGGATCGCGGAAGCCATTCTGCCAGGGGACACGTCCCTGTGCGCCGGCCCCGCCCCTCTTCCTGGCCTGGGCTTGGGTCTAGCCACGCCCCTAGCGCCACCAGCCTTGGGGTCGGGTTGCTGTACCTGGGTTACCACGCTAGGCCCGAAGAGGGCCACGTGTGGGGGTCCAGCCTCCCCGAAGCAGCCTTCTGAGTGGGCGTGAAGGCTGCTGGTTGCATTCTGGGAGACAGGCTTGATCAGGCTTGAGGACCTCGGCAGCCATTCTGCCGGGGGTCAGGTCCCTGCTCGCCGGCCCCGCCCCTCTTCCCTTCCCGGGCTTGGGTCTAGCCACGGCCCTAGTGCCACCGGCCCGGGGGTTAGGTTGCTGTACCTGGGTTACCACGCTAGGCCCGAAAAGGGCCATGTGTGGGGGGTCTTGCCTCCCCGAAGCAGCCTTCTGAGTGGGCGTGAAGGCTGCTGGTTGTATTCCGGGAGACAGCCCTGAGCGGGCTTGAGGACCGCGGCAGCCATTCTGCCAGGGGACACGTCCCTGTGTGCCGGCCCCGTCCCTCTTCCTGGCCTGGCCTTGGGTCTAGCCACGCCCCTTGCGCCACAGGCCCGGGGGTCGGGTCGCTGTACCTGGGTTACCACGCTAGGCCCGAGATAGGCCACGTGTGGGTGGTCTTGCCTCCCCGAAGCAGGCTTCTGAGTGGGCGTGAAGGCTGCTGGTTGCATTCTGGGAGACAGGCTTCATCAGGCTTGAGGACCCCGGCAGCCATTCTGCCGGGGGTCACGTCCCTGCGCGCCGGCCCCGCCCCTCTTCCTGGCCTGGGCTTGGGACACGCCACGCCCCTAGCGCCACTGGCCCAGGGTTCAGGTTGCTGTACCTGGGTTACCATGCTAGGCCCGAAAATGGCCACGTGTGGGGGGTGCAGCCTCTCCGAAGCAGCCTTCTGAGTGGGCGTGAAGGCTGCTGGTTGCATTCTGGGAGACAGGCCTGATCGGGCTTGAGGACCCTGGCAGCCATTCTGCCAGGGCTCATGTGCCCACTGGCCGGCACCGCCCCTCTTCCCGGCCCGGTCTTTTAGTCTAGCCACACCCCTAGCGCTTCTGGCCCGGTGGTCGGGTCGCTGTACCTGGGTTAGCAGGCTAGGCCCGAAAAGGGCCACACTTTGGGTGTCCAGCCTCCCCGAAGAAGCCTTCCGAGTGGGCGTGAAGGCTGCTGGTTGCATTTCGGGAGACAGCCCTGAGCGGGCTTGGGGACCCCGGCAGCCATTCTGCCAGGGGTCACGTCCCCCCGCGCCGGCCCCGCCCCTCTTCCCGGCCCGGGCTTGGGTCTAGCCACGCCCCCTAGCACCACTGGTCCAGGGGTCGGGTCGCTGTACCTGGGTTACCAGGCTAGGCCCGAAAAGGGCCACGCGTGGGGGGTCCAGCCTCCCCGAAGCAGTCTTCCGAGTGGGCGTGAAGGCTGCTGATTGCATTCCGGGAGACAGGCCTGATGGGGCTTGTTTACCGCAGCAGCCAATCTGCCAGGGAGTCACGTCCCCGCGTGCCCGCTCCGCCCCTCTTCCCAGCCCGGGCTTGGGTCTAGCCATGCCCCTAGCGCCACCAACCCGGCGGTCAGGTTGCTGTACCTGGGTTACCACGCTAGGCCCGAAAAGGGCCATGCGTGGGGGGTCCAGCCTCCCCGAAGCAGCCTTCTGAGTGGGCGTGAAGGCTGCAGGTTGCATTCCGGGAGACAGGCCTGATCAGGCTTGAGGACCCTGGCAGCCATTCGCAAAGGGTCACGTCCCTGTACGCCGGCCCCGCCCCTCTTCCCAGCCAGGGCTTGAGTCTAGCCACGCCCGTAGCACCAATGGCGCGGGGGTTGGGTCTCTGTACCTGGGTTACCACGCTAGGCCCGAAAAGGGCCACGTGTGGGTGGTCTAGCCTCCCCGAAGCAGCCTTCCGAGTGGGCGTGAAGGCTGCTGGTTGCATTCCGTTATACAGGCCTGATCGGGCTTGAGGACCCTGGCAGCCATTCTGGGATGGGTCGCGTCCCCGCGCGCTGGCCCTGCCCCTCTTCTCGGCCCGGGCTTGGGTCTAGCCACGCCCCTAGCGCCACCGGCCCGGGGGTTAGGTCGCTGTACCTGGGTTACCACGCTAGGCCCGAAAAGGGCCACCCGTGGTGGGTCCAGCATCCCCGAAGCAGCCTTCCTGAGTGGGCGTGAAGGCTGCTGGTTGCATTCCGGGAGACAGGCCTGATGGGGCTTGAGGAACCCGGCAACCATTCTGCCGGGTTCATGTCCCCGCGCGCCGGCCCCGCCCCTCTTCCTGGCACAGGCTTGGGTCTAGCCACGCCCCTAGGGTCACTGGCCCCGGGGTCGGGTCACTGTACCTGGGTTACCCCGCTAGGCCCGTAAAGGGCCACGCGTGGTGGGTCCAGCCTCTCCGAAGCAGTCTTCCGAGAGGGCGTGAGGGCTGCTGGTTGCATTCCGTGAGACAGGCTTGATCGGGCTTGAGGACCCCGACAGCCATTCTGCCGGGGGTCATGTCCTCGTGCCGGCCCCGCCCCTCTTCCCGGCCTGGGCTTGGTTCTAGCCACGCCCCTAGCGCCACTGTCCCGGGTGTCGGGTCTCTGTACCTGGGTTACCACGCAAGGCCCGAAAAGGGCCACACGTGGGGGATCCAGCCTCCCCGAACCAGCCTCCCGAGTGGGCGTGAAGGCTGCTGGTTGCATTCTGCGAGACAGGCCTGATACGGCTTGAGGACCCTGGCAGCCATTCTGCTGGGGGTTACGTCCCCACGCGCCTGCCCCGCCCCTCTTCTTGGCCCGGGCTTGCGTTTAGCCATGCCCCTAGCACCACCAGCCCGGGGGTCAGGTTGCTGTACCTGGGTTACCACGCTAGGCCCGAAAAGGGCCACGCTTGGTGGGGTTCCAGCCTCCCCGAAGCAGCCTTCCGAGTGGGCGTGAAGTCTGCTGGTTGCATTCCGGGTACAGGCCTGATCGGGCTTGAGAACCCTTTCAGCGGTTCTGCTGGGGGTTACGTCCCCACGAGCCAGCCCCGCCCCTCTTCTTGGCCCGGGCTTGTGTCTAGCCATGCCCCTAGCGCCACTGGCCCGGGGGTCGGGTCGCTGTACCTGGGTTACCACGCTATGACCGAAAAGGGACATGTGTGGGGGGTCCTGCCTCCCAGAAGCAGTGTTCCGATTGGGCGTGAAGGCTGC
Source organism: Ochotona curzoniae (assembly GCF_017591425.1). Classification (NCBI taxonomy): domain Eukaryota; kingdom Metazoa; phylum Chordata; class Mammalia; order Lagomorpha; family Ochotonidae; genus Ochotona; species Ochotona curzoniae. The sequence continues at coordinate 223,605 of NW_024464965.1, read as the reverse complement.
TGGTTGCATTCTGGGAGACAGGCCTGATCGGGCTTGAGGACCTCGGCAACCATTCTGCCAGGGGTCATGTCCCCACTGGCCGGCCCCGCCCCTCCTCCCGGCCCGGTCTTTTAGTCTAGCCACACCCCTAGCGATTCTGGCCCGGTGGTCGTGTCGCTGTACCTGGGTTAGCAGGCTAGGCCCGAAAAGGGCCACGCGTGGGGGGTCCAGCCTCCCCGAAGCAGCCTTCCTGAGTGGGCGTGAAGGCTGCTGGTTGCATTCCGGTAGACAGCCCTGAGCGGGCTTCAGGATCGCGGCAGCCATTCTGCCAGGGGACACGTCCCTGTGCGCCGGCCCCGCCCCTCTTCCTGGCCTGGGCTTGGGTCTAGCCACGCCCCTAGCGCCACCAGCCTGGGGGTCGGGTCGCTGTACCTGGGTTACCAGGCTAGGCCCGAAAAGGGCCTCGTGTGGGGGTCTTGCCTCCCCGAAGCAGCCTTCTGAGTGGGCGTGAAGGCTGCTGGTTGCATTGTGGGAGACAGGCTTGATCAGGCTTGAGGACACCGGCAGCCATTCTGCCGGGGGTCACGTCCCCGCTGGCCGGCCCTGCCCCTCTTCCCAGCCCGGGCTTGGGCCTAGCCACGCCCCTAGCGAAACTTGCCTGGTAGTTGGGTCGCTGTACCTGGGTTACCACGCTAGGCCCGAAAAGGGCCACGTGTGGTGGTCCAGCCTCCCCGAAGCAGCCTTCCTGAGTGGGCGTGAAGGCTGCTGGTTGCATTGTGGGAGACAGGCATGATCGGGCTAGAGGACCCTGGCAGCCATTCTGCCAGGGGTCACGTCCCTGCGTGCCGGCCCCGCCCCTCTTCCTGGCCTGGGCTTGGGTCTCGCCACGCCCCTAGCGCCAATGACCCAGGGGTCGGGTTGCTGTACCTGGGATACCACGCTAGGCCCGAAAAGGGCCATGCGTGGGGTGTCCATCCTCCCCGAAGCAGCCTTCCTCAGTGTGCGTGCAGGTTGCTGGTTGCATTCTGGGATACAGGACTAATGGGGCTTGAGGACCCCGGCAGCCATTCTGCTGGGGTCACGTCCCCGCTGGCCGGCCCCGCCCCTCTTCCCAGCCCGGGCTTGGGTCTAGCCACGCCCCTAGCGCCACTGTCCCGGGTGTCGGGTCTCTGTACCTGGGTTACCACGCTAGGCCCGAAAATGGCCACATGTGTGGGGTGCAGCCTCTCCGAAGCAGCCTTCTGAGTGGGCGTGAAGGCTGCTGGTTGCATTCTGGGAGACAGGCCTGATGGGGCTTGAGGACCCTGGCAGCCATTCTGCCGGGGGTCACGTCCCCCGCGACGGCCCCGCCCCTCTTCCCGGCCCGGTCTTTTAGTCTAGCCACACCCCTAGCGCTTCTGGCCCGGTGGTCGGGTCGCTGTACCTGGGTTAGCAGGCTAGGCCCGAAAAGGGCCACGCATGGGGGGTCCAGCCTCCCCGAAGCAGCCTTCCTGAGTGGGCGTGAAGGCTGCTGGTTGCATTCCGGTAGACAGCCCTGAGCGGGCTTGAGGATCGCGGCAGCCATTCTGCCAGGGGACACGTCCCTGTGCGCCGGCCCCGCCCCTCTTCCTGGCCTGGGCTTGGGTCTAGCCACGCCCCTAGCGCCACCAGCCTGGGGGTCGGGTCGCTGTACCTGGGTTACCAGGCTAGGCCCGAAAAGGGCCTCGTGTGGGGGTCTTGCCTCCCCGAAGCAGCCTTCTGAGTGGGCGTGAAGGCTGCTGGTTGCATTGTGGGAGACAGGCTTGATCAGGCTTGAGGAACCCGGCAGCCATTCTGCCGGGGGTCACGTCCCCGCTGGCCGGCCCTGCCCCTCTTCCCAGCCCGGGCTTGGGCCTAGCCACGCCCCTAGCGAAACTTGCCTGGTAGTTGGGTCGCTGTACCTGGGTTACCACTCTAGGCCCGAAAAGGGCCACGTGTGGTGGTCCAGCCTCCCCGAAGCAGCCTTCCTGAGTGGGCGTGAAGGCTGCTGGTTGCATTGTGGGAGACAGGCATGATCGGGCTAGAGGACCCTGGCAGCCATTCTGCCAGGGGTCACGTCCTTACGTGCCGGCCCCGCCCCTCTTCCTGGCCTGGGCTTGGGACTCGCCACGCCCCTAGCGCCAATGACCCAGGGGTCGGGTTGCTGTACCTGGATTACCACGCTAGGCCCGAAAAGGGCCATGCCTGTTGGGTCCAGCCTCCCCGAAGCAGCCTTCTGAGTGGGCGTGAAGGCTGCTGGTTGCATTGTGGGAGACAGGCCTGATCGGGCTTGAGGACCCCGGCAGCCATTCTGCTGGGGGTCACGTCCCCGCTGGCCGGCCCCGCCCCTCTTCCCAGCCGGGTCTTGGGTCTAGCCACGCCCCTGGTGCCACCAGCACGGGGGTCGGGTCTCCCTACCTGGGTTACCTCTTAGGCCCGAAAAGGGCCACGTGTGGGGGGTCCAGCCTCCCCGAAGCAGCCTTCCTGAGTGGGCATGAAGGCTGCTGGTTGCATTCTGGGAGACAGGCTTGATCGGGCATTAGGACACCTGGCAGCCATTCTGGCGGGGGTCACGGCCGTGCGCGCAGGCGCCGCCCCTCTTCCCTGCCCTGGCTTGGGTCTAGCCACGCCCCTAGCGCCACTAGCCCGGGGGTCGTGTTGCTGTACCTGGGTTACCACGCTAGGCCCGAAAAGGGCCATGCCTGTTGGGTCCAGCCTCCCCGAAGCAGCCTTCTGAGTTGGCGTGAAGGCTGCTGGTTGCATTGTGGGAGAAAGGCCTGATCAGGCTTGAAGACCCCGGCAGCCATTCTGCCGGGTGTCACGTCCCTGTGCGCCGGCCCCGTCTCTCTTCTTGGCCCGGGCTTGAGTCTAGCCACGCCCCTAGCGCCACTCTCCCGGGGGTCGTGTTGCTGTACCTGGGTTACCACGCTATGCCCGAAAAGGGACATGTGTGGGGGGTCCAGCCTCCCAGAAGCAGTGTTCCGATTGGGCGTGAAGGCTGCTGGTTGCATTCTGGGAGACAGGCCTGATCGGGCTTGAGGACCCTGGCAGCCATTCTGCCAGGGCTCATGTCCCCACTGGCCGGCACCGCCCCTCTTCCCGGCCCTGTCTTTTAGTCTAGCCACACCCCTAGCGCTTCTGGCCCGGTGGTCGGGTCGCTGTACCTGGGTTAGCAGGCTAGGCCCGAAAAGGGCCATGTGTGGGGGGTCCAGCCTCCCCGAAGAAGCCTTCCGAGTGGGCGTGAAGGCTGCTGGTTGCATTTCGGGAGACAGCCCTGAGCGGGCTTGGGGACCCCGGCAGCCATTCTGCCAGGGGTCACGTCCCCCCGCGCCGGCCCCGCCCCTCTTCCCGGCCCGGGCTTGGGTCTAGCCACGCCCCCTAGCACCACCGGTCCAGGGGTCGGGTCGCTGTACCTGGGTTACCAGGCTAGGCCCGAAAAGGGCCACGCGTGGGGGATCCAGCCTCCCCGAAGCAGCCTTCCTGAGTGGGCGTGAAGGCTGCTGGTTGCATTCCGGGAGACAGCCCTGAGCGGGCTTGAGGATCGCGGAAGCCATTCTGCCAGGGGACACGTCCCTGTGCGCCGGCCCCGCCCCTCTTCCTGGCCTGGGCTTGGGACTAGCCACGCCCCTAGCGCCACCAGCCTTGTGGTCGGGTCGTTGTACCTGGGTTACCACGCTAGGCCCGAAGAGGGCCACGTGTGGGGGTCCAGCCTCCCCGAAGCAGCCTTCTGAGTGGGCGTGAAGGCTGCTGGTTGCATTCCGGGAGACAGGCTTGATCAGGCTTGAGGACCTCGGCAGCCATTCTGCCGGGGGTCAGGTCCCCGCTCGCCGGCCCCGCCCCTCTTCCCTTCCCGGGCTTGGGTCTAGCCACGGCCCTAGTGCCACCGGCCCGGGGGTTAGGTTCCTGTACCTGGGTTACCACGCTAGGCCCGAAAAGGGCCATGTGTGGGGGGTCCAGCCTCCCCGAAGCAGCCTTCTGAGTTGGCGTGAAGGCTGCTGGTTGTATTCCGGGAGACAGCCCTGAGCGGGCTTGAGGACCGCGGCAGCCATTCTGCCAGGGGACACGTCCCTGTGTGCCGGCCCCGTCCCTCTTCCTGGCCTGGCCTTGGGTCTAGCCACGCCCCTTGCGCCACAGGCCCGGGGGTCGGGTCGCTGTACCTGGGTTACCACGCTAGGCCCGAAATAGGCCACGTGTGGGTGGTCTTGCCTCCCCGAAGCAGGCTTCTGAGTGGGCGTGAAGGCTGCTGGTTGCATTCTGGGAGACAGGCTTCATCAGGCTTGAGGACCCCGGCAGCCCTTCTGCCGGGGGTCACGTCCCTGCGCGCAGGCCCCGCCCCTCTTCCTGGCCTGGGCTTGGGACTCGCCACGCCCCTAGCGCCACTGGCCCAGGGGTCAGGTTGCTGTACCTGGGTTACCATGCTAGGCCCGAAAATGGCCACGTGTGTGGGGTGCAGCCTCTCCGAAGCAGCCTTCTGAGTGGGCGTGAAGGCTGCTGGTTGCATTCTGGGAGACAGGCCTGATGGGGCTTGAGGACCCCGGCAGCCATTCTGTTGGGGGTCACGTCCCCGCTGGCCGGCCCTCCCCTCTTCCCAGCCCGGGCTTGGGCCTAGCCATGGCCCCAGCACCACTAGCCCGGGGGTCGGGTCGTTCTACCTGGGTTACCACGCTAGGCCTGAAAAGGGCCACGTGTGGGGGGTCCAGCCTCCCCGAAGCAGCCTTCCTGAGTGGGCGTAAAGGCTGCAGGTTGCATTGTGGGAGACAGGCCTGATCAGGCTTGAAGACCCCGGCAGCCATTCTGCCGGGTGTCACGTCGCTGTGCGCCGGCCCCGTCTCTCTTCCTGGCCCGGGCTTGAGTCTAGCCACGCCCCTAGCGCCACTCTCCCGGGGGTCGGGTCGCTGTACCTGGGTTACCACGCTATGCCCGAAAAGGGACATGTGTGGGGGGTCCAGCCTCCCAGAAGCAGTGTTCCGATTGAGCGTGAAGGCTGCTGGTTGCATTCTGGGAGACAGGCCAGATCGGGCTTGAGGACCCTGGCAGCCATTCTGCCAGGGCTCATGTGCCCACTGGCCGGCACCGCCCCTCTTCCCGGCCCGGTCTTTTAGTCTAGCCACACCCCTAGCGCTTCTGGCCCGGTGGTCGGGTCGCTGTACCTGGGTTAGCAGGCTAGGCCCGAAAAGGGCCACACTTTGGGTGTCCAGCCTCTCTGAAGCAGCCTTCCGAGTGGGCGTGAAGGCTGCTGGTTGCATTTCGGGAGACAGGCCTGATGGGGCTTGTTTACCGCAGCAGCCAATCTGCCAGGGAGTCACGTCCCCGCGTGCCCGCTCCACCACTCTTCCCAGCCCGGGCTTGGGTCTAGCCATGCCCCTAGCGCCACCAACCCGGCGGTCAGGTTGCTGTACCTGGGTTACCACGCTAGGCCCGAAAAGGGCCATGCGTGGGGGGTCCAGCCTCCCCGAAGCAGCCTTCTGAGTGGGCGTGAAGGCTGCAGGTTGCATTCCGGGAGACAGGCCTGATCAGGCTTGAGGACCCTGGCAGCCATTCGCAAAGGGTCACGTCCCTGTACGCCGGCCCCGCCCCTCTTCCCAGCCAGGGCTTGAGTCTAGCCACGCCCCTAGCACAACTGGCGCGGGGGTCGGGTCTCTGTACCTGGGTTACCACGCTAGGCCCGAAAAGGGCCACGTGTTGGGGTCCAGCCTCCCCGAAGCAGCATTCTGAGTGGGCGTGAAGGCTGCTGGTTGCATTTTGGGAGACAGGCTTGATCGGGCTTGAGGACCCTGGGAGCCATTCTGCCGGGGGTCATGTCCCGTTCCGCGGGCTCCGCCCCTCTTCCTGGCCTGGGCTTGGGTCTAGCCACGCCCCTAGCGCCACTTGCCAGGGGTCGGGTCGTTGTACCTGGGTTACCACGCTAGGCCTGAAAAGGGCCAGGCGTGGGGGGTCCAGCCTCCCCGAAGCAGCCTTCCTGAGTGGGCGTGAAGGCTGCTGGTTGCATTCCGGGAGACAGCCCTGAGCGGGCTTGAGGATCGCATCAGCCATTCTGCCAGGGGACACGTCCCTGTTCGCCGGCCCCGCCCCTCTTCCTGGCCTGGGCTTGGGTCTAGCCACGCCCCTAGCGCCACCAGCCTTGGGGTCGGGTCGCTGTACCTGGGTTACCACGCTAGGCCCGAAAAGGGCCACGTGTGGGGGTCGAGCCTCCCCGAAGCAGCCTTCTGAGTGGGCGTGAAGGCTGCTGGTTGCATTCCGGGAGACAGGCTTGATCAGGCTTGAGGACCTCGGCAGCCATTCTGCCGGGGGTCAGGTCCCCGCTCGCCGGCCCCGCCCCTCTTCCCTTCCCGGGCTTGGGTCTAGCCACGGCCCTAGTGCCACCGGCCCGGGGGTTAGGTTGCTGTACCTGGGTTACCACGCTAGGCCCGAAAAGGGCCATGTGTGGGGGGTCCAGCCTCCCCGAAGCAGCCTTCTGAGTGGGCGTGAAGGCTGCTGGTTGTATTCCGGGAGACAGCCCTGAGCGGGCTTGAGGACCGCGGCAGCCATTCTGCCAGGGGACACGTCCCTGTGTGCCGGCCCCGTCCCTCTTCCTGGCCTGGCCTTGGGTCTAGCCACGCCCCTTGCGCCACAGGCCCGGGGGTCGGGTCGCTGTACCTGGGTTACCACGCTAGGCCCGAAATAGGCCACGTGTGGGTGGTCTTGCCTCCCCGAAGCAGGCTTCTGAGTGGGCGTGAAGGCTGCTGGTTGCATTCTGGGAGACAGGCTTCATCAGGCTTGAGGACCCCGGCAGCCATTCTGTTGGGGGTCACGTCCCCGCTGGCCGGCCCTCCCCTCTTCCCAGCCCGGGCTTGGGCCTAGCCATGCCCCTAGCACCACTAGCCCGGGGGTCGGGACGTTCTACCTGGGTTACCACGCTAGGCCTGAAAAGGGCCACGTGTGGGGGGTCTTGCCTCCCCGAAGCAGCCTTCCTGAGAGGGCGTGAAGGCTGCTGGTTGCATTCCGGGAGACAGGACTGATGGGGCTTGAGGACCCCGGCAGCCATTCTGCTTGGGGTCACGTCCCCGCTGGCCGGCCCCGCCCCTCTTCCCAGCCCGGGCTTGGGTCTAGCCACGCTCCTAGCGCCACTGTCCCGGGGGTCGGGTCTCTGTACCTTGGTTACCACGCTAGGCCCGAAAAGGGCCACGTGTGGGGGGTGCAGCCTCTCCGAAGCAGCCTTCTGAGTGGGCGTGAAGGCTGCTGGTTGCATTCTGGGAGACAGGCTTGATCGGGCTTTAGGACACCTGGCAGCCATTCTGGCGGGGTCACGGACCGGCGTGCCTGCCCCGCCCCTTTTCCGGGCCCTGGCTTGTGTCTAGCCACGCCCCTAGCGCCACAGGCCCGGGGGTCGGGTTGCTGTACCTGTGTTACCACACTAGGCCCGAAAAGGGCCACGTGTGGGGGGTCCAGCCTCCCCGAAGCAGCCTTTTGAGTGGGCGTGAAGGCTGCTGGTTGCATTCTGGGAGACAGGCCTGATGGGGCTTGAGGACCCTGGCAGCCATTCTGCCGGGGGTCACGTCCCCCCGCGCCGGCCCCGCCCCTCTTCCCGGCCCGGGCTTGTGTCTAGCCACGCCCCTAGTGCCACTGGCTCGTGGGTTAGATTGCTGTACCAGGGTTACCACGCTAGGCCCGAAAAGGGCCAGGCGTGGGGGGTCCAGCCTCCCCGAAGCAGCCTTTTGAGTGGGCGTGAAGGCTGCTGGTTGCATTCTGGGAGACAGGCCTGATGGGGCTTGAGGACCCTGGCAGCCATTCTGCCGGGGGTCACGTCCCCCCGCGCCGGCCCCGCCCCTCTTCCCGGCCCGGGCTTGTGTCTAGCCACGCCCCTAGTGCCACTGGCTCGTGGGTTAGATTGCTGTACCAGGGTTACCAGGCTAGGCCCGAAAAGGGCCACGCGTGGGGGATCCAGCCTCTCTGAAGCAGCCTTCCGAGTGGGCGTGAAGGCTGCTGATTGCATTCCGGGAGACAGGCCTGATGGGGCTTGTGGACCGCAGCAGCCAATCTGCCAGGGAGTCACGTCCCCGCGTGCCTGCTCCGCCCCTCTTCCCAGCCCGGGCTTGGGTCTAGCCATGCCCCTAGCGCCACCAACCCGGCGGTCAGGTTGCTGTACCTGGGTTACCACGCTAGGCCCGAAAAGGGCCATGCGTGGGGGGTCCAGCCTCCCCGAAGCAGCCTTCTGAGTGGGCGTGAAGAATGCTGGTTGCATTCCAGGAGACATGCCTGATCAGGCTTGAGGACACCGGCAGCCATTTCCCAGGGGTCAAGTCCCTGCGCTCCGGCCCCGCCCCTCTTCCTGGCCTGGGCTTGAGTCTAGCCATGCCCCTAAGGCCACTTGGCCGGGGGTCGGGTCGCTGTACATGGGTTACCACGGCAGGTTGGAAAAGGGCCACGTATTGGTGGTCCAGCCTCCCCGAAGCAGCCTTCTGAGTGGGCGTGAAGGCTGCTGGTTGCATTCCGGGAGACACGCCTGATGGGGCTTGAGGACCCCGGGAGCCATTCTGCAGGGGGTCATGTCCTCGTGCCGGCCCCACCCCTCTTCCCGGCCTGAGCTTGGTTCTAGCCACGCCCCTAGCGCCACTGGCCCGGGGGTCGGGTCACTGTAGCTGGGTTACCACGCTAGGCCAGAAAATGGCCACGTGTGGGGGGTCGAGCCTCTAAGAAGCAGCCTTCCGAGAGGGCGTGAAGGCTGCTGGTTGCATTCTGGGAGACAGCCTTGATGTGGTGTGAGGACCCCGGCAGCCATTCTTTCGGGAGTCACGTCTCCGCTGGCCGGCCCCTCTCCTCTCCCTGGCCCGGGCATGGGTCTAGCCACGCCCCTAGCACCAATGGCCCGGGGTCAGGTTGCTGTACCTGGGTTTCCACGGCAGGTTGGAAAAGGGCCACGTATTGGTGGTCCAGCCTTCCCGAAGCAGCCTTCCGAGTGGGCGTGAAGGCTGCTGGTTGCATTCCGTTAGACAGGCCTGATACGGCTTGAGGACAACGGCAGCCATTCTGCCGTGGGTCCCGTCCGTGCGCACCGGCCCCGCCCCTCTTCCCGGCCTGGGCTTGGGTCTAGCCACGCCCCTAGCACCACTGGCCCGGGGGTCGTGTCGCTGTACCTGGGTTACCACGCTAGGCCCGAAAAAGGCCACGTGTGGGGGGGTCCAGCCTCCCCGAACCAGCCTCCCGAGTGGGCGTGAAGGCTGCTGGTTGCATTCTGGGAGACAGGCCTGATGGGGCTAGAGACCCCGGGAGCCATTCTGCCGGGGGTCACGTCCCCGCTGACCGGCCCCGCCACTCTTACCGGCCCGGGCTTGGGTCTAGCCACGCCCCTAGAGCCACTGGCCCGGGGGTTGGGTCGCTGTACCTGGGTTACCACGCTAGGCCCGAAAAGGGCCACGTGTGGGGGGTCCAGCCTCCCCGAAGCAGCCTTCCGAGTGGGCGTGAAGGCTGCTGGTTGCATTCCGGGAGACAGGCTTGATCGGGCTTCAGGACCCTGGCTGCCATTCTGCCGGGGGTCACGTCCCTGCACGCCGGCCCCGCCCATCTTCCCGGCCTGGGCTTGGGTCTAGCAACGCCCCTAGCACCACTGGCTCGGGGGTCGGGTCGCTGTACCTGGGTTACCACGCTAGGCCCAAAAAGGGCCACGTGTGCGGGGTCCAACCTCCCCGAAACAGCCTTCCGAGTGGGCGTGAAGGCTGCTGGTTGCATTCCTGGAGACAGCTTTATCGGGCTTGAGGATCCTTTCAGCCATTCTGCCGGAGGTCACGTCCCCGCGCGACGGCCCTGCCCCTCTTCCTGGCCTGGGCTTGGGCCTAGCCACGCCCCTAGCGCCACTGGCCCGGGGGTCGGGTCGCTGTACCTGGGTTACCACGCTAGGCCCGAAAAGGGCTATGCGTGGGGGGTCCAGCCTCCCCGAAACAGCCTTTTGAGTGGGCGTGAAAGCTGCTGGTTGCATTCTGGGAGACAGGCCTGATGGGGCTTGAGACCCCGGGAGCCATTCTGCCCGGGGTCACGTCCCTGCTGGCCGGCCCCGCCCATCTTCCCGGCCCGGGCTTGGGTCTAGCAACGCCCCTAGCACCACTGCCCCGGGGGTCGGGTCGCTGTACCTGGGTTACCACGCTAGGCCCGAAAAGGGCTATGCGTGGGGGGTCCAGCCTCCCCGAAGCAGCCTTCTGAGTGGGCGTGAACGCTGCTGGTTGCATTCCGGGAGACAGGCTTGATGGGCTTGAGGACACCGGCAACCATTCTGCCGGGGAGTCACTTCCCCGCTCGCTGGCCCCGCCCCTCTTCCCAGCCCGGGCTTGTGTCTAGCCACGCCCCTAGCGACACTGGCCCGGGGATCGTGTCGCTGTACCTGGGTTACCACGCTAGGCCCGAAAAGGGCTATGCGTGGGGGGTCCAGCCTCCCCGAAGCAGCCTTCTGAGTGGGCGTGAAGGCTGCTGGTTGCATTCTGGGAGACAGGCCTGATCGGGCTTGAGGACCCCTGCAGCCATTCTGCTGGGGGTCACGTCCCCGCGCGCCGGCCCCGCCCCTCTTCCTGGCCCGGGCTTGGGTCTAGCCACGCCCCTAATGCCACCGGCCCGGGGGTCGGGTCGCTGTACCTGGGTTACCACGGCAGGTTGGAAAAGGGCCACGTGTGGGGGGTCCAGCCTCCCCGAAGCATCCTTCCTGAGTGGGCGTGAAGGCTGCTGGTTGCATTCCGTTAGACAGGCCTGATCAGGCTGGAGGACCCTGGCAGCCATTCTGCAGGGGGTCATGTCCTCGTGCCGGCCCCGCCCCTCTTCCCGGCCCGGGCTTGGTTCTAGCCACGCCCCTAGCGCCACTGGCCCGGGGGTCGTGTCACTGTACCTGGGTTACCACGCTAGGCCCAAAAAGGGCCACGTGTGGGCGGTCCAGCCTCTCCAAGGCAGTCTTCCGAGAGGGCGTGAAGGCTGCTGGTTGCATTCCGTGAGACAGGCTTGATCAGGCTTGAGGACCCCGGCAGCCATTCTGCAGGGGGTCACGTCCCTGCGCGCCGACCCGCCCCTCTTCCTGGCCCGGGCTTGGTTCTAGCCACGCCCCTAGCGCCACTGGCCCGGGGGTCGTGTCGCTGTACCTGGGTTACCACGCTAGGCCAGAAAAGGGCCATGTGTGGGGGTCCAGCCTCCCCGAAGCAGCCTTCTGAGTGACGTGAAGGCTGCTGGTTGCATTCCGGGAGACAGGAATGATCGGGCTTGAGGACCCCGGCAGCCATTCTGCCGGGGGTCACGTCCCTGCGCTCCGGCCCAGCCCCTCTCCCTGGCCCGACTTGGGTCTAGCCACGCCCCTAGCGCCACTGGCCCGGGGGTCGGGTCGCTGTACCTGGGTTACCACGCTAGGCCCGAAAAGGGCCACGTGTGGGGGGTCCAGCCTCCCTGAAGCAGCCTTCCTGAGTGGGCATGAAGGCTGCTGGTTGCATTCTGGGAGACAGCTTGATCGGGCTTAAGGACCCCGGCAGCCATTCTGCCGGGGGTCACGTCCCCGTGGGGCCGGCCCCGCCAATCTTCCAGGCCTGGGCTTGGGTCTAGCCACGCCCCTAGCGCCACTGGCCCGGGGGTCGGGTCGCTGTACCTGGGTTACCACGCTAGGCCCGAAAAGGGCCACACGTGGGTGGTCCAGCCTCCACAAAGCAGCCTTCCGAGTGGGCGTGAAGGCTGCTGGTTGCATTCCGGGAGACAGGCTTGATCGGGCTTGAGGACCCCGGCAGCCATTCTGCCTGGGGTCACGTCCCCGTGTGCCGGCCCCGCCAATCTTCCAGGCCTGGGCTTGGGTTTAGTCACGCCCCTAGCGCCACTGGCCCGGGGGTCAGGTCGCTGTACCTGGGCTACCACGCTAGGCCCGAAAAGGGCCACACGTGGGGCTCCAGCCTCCCCGAAGCAGCCTTCCGAGTGGGCGTGAAGACTGCTGGTTGCATTCCGGGAGACAGGCCTGATGGGGCTTGAGGACCCCGGCAGACATTCTGGCGGGGGTTAAGTCCCCGCTCGCCGGCCCCGCCCCTCTTCCCGGCCCTGGCTTGGGTCTAGCCACGCCCCTAGCGCCACTGGCCCGGGGGTCAGGTGGCTGTACCTGGGTTACCACGCTAGGCCCGAAAAGGGCCATGCGTGGGGGGTCCAGCCTACCCGAACCAGCCTTTGAGTGGGCGTGAAGGCTGCTGGTTGCATTCTGGGAGACAGGCCTGATGGGGCTTGAGGATCCCGGCAGTCATTCTGCCTGGGGTCAGGTCCCCGCTGGCCGGCCCCGCCCCTCTACCCGGCCCGGGCTTGGGTCTAGCCACGCCCCTAGTGCCACCTGCCCGGGGGTCGTGTCGCTGTGCCTGGGTTACCACGCTAGGCCCGAAAAGGGCCACAAGTGGGGGGTCCAGCCTCACCGAAGTAGCCTTCCGAGTGGGCGTGAAGGCTGCTGGTTGCATTCCGGGTGAAAGGCTTGATCGGGCTTGAGGACCCTGGCAGCCATTCTGCCAGGGGTCACGTCCCTGCACGCCGGCCCCGCCCACCTTCCCGGCCCTGGCTTGGGTCTAGCCACGCCCCCAGCCCCACTGCCTCGGGGGTCGTGTCGCTGTACCTGGGTTACCACGCTAGGCCCGAAAAGGGCCACGTGTGGGGGGTCCAACCTCCCCGAAGCAGCCTTCCTGAGTGGGCGTGAACGCTGCTGGTTGCATTCCTGGAGACAGCTTGATCGGGCTTGAGGATCCTCGCAGCCATTCTGCCGGGGAGTCACGTGCCCGCACGACGGCCCCGCCCTCTTCTTGGCCCAGGCTTGGGTCTAGCCATGCCCCTTGCGCCACTGGCCCGGGGGTCAGGTCGCTGTACCTGGGTTACCACGCTAGGCCCGAAAAGGGCAAAGCGTGGGGTTCCATCCTCCCCGAAGCAGTCTTCCAAGTGGGCGTGAAGGCTGCTGGTTGCATTCTAGGAGACAGGCCTGATGGGGCTTGAGGACCCTGGCAGCATTTCTGTCAGGGGTTACGTCCCCGCTGGCCGGCCCCGCCCCTCTTCCCGGCCCGGGCTTGGGTCTAGCCACGCCCCTAGCGCCACAGGCTCGGGGGTCAGGTCGCTGTACCTGTGTTACCACACTAGGCCCGAAAAGGGCCATGCGTGTGGTGGGTCCAGCCTCCCCGAAGCAGCCACCCTGAGTGGGCGTGAAGGCTGCTGGTTGCATTCTGGGAGACAGCTTGATCGGGCTTAAGGACCCCGGCAGCCATTCTGCCGGGCGTCACGTCCCCTTGGGCCGGCCCCGCCATCCTCCAGGCCTGGGCTTATGTCTAGCCATGCCCCTAGCGCAACTGGCCTGGGGGTCGGGTTGCTGTACCTGGGTTACCACACTAGGCCCGAAAAAGGCCACGTGTGGGGGGTCCAGCCTCCCCAAAGCAGCCTTCCTGAGTGGGCGTGAAGGCTGCTGGTTGCATTCGGGGGACAGGCCTGATGGGGATTGAGGACCCCGGCAGCCATTCTGCCTGGTGGTCACGTCCCTGCTGGCAGGCCTCGCCCATTTTCCCGGCCTGGGCTTGGGTCTTGCCACGCCCCTAGCGCCACCTGCTCGGGGGTCGTGTCGCTGTACCTGGGTTACCACGCTAGGCCCAAAAAGCGCCACAAGTGGGGGGTCCAGCCTCCCCGAAGCAGCCTTCCGAGTGGGCGTGAAGGCTGCTGGTTGCATTCCGGTAGACAGCTTGATCGGGCTTGAGGATCCCGGCAGCCATTCTGCTGGGGGTCACGTCCCCGCTGGCCGGCCCCGCCCCTCTTCACGGCCCGGGCTTTGGTCTAGCCACACCCCTAGCGCCACTGGCCTGGGGGTCTGGTCGCTGTACCTGGGTTACCATGCTAGGCCCGAAAAGGGCCATGCATGTGGGGTCCAGCCTCCCGGAAGCAGCCTTCCTGAGTGGGCGTGAAGGCTGCTGGTTGCATTCTGGGAGACAGGCCTGATGGGGCTTGAGGACCCCGGCAGCCATTCTGCCGGGGGTCACGTCCCCTTGGGCCGGCCCCGCCCCTCTTCACGGCCTGAGCTTGGTTCTAGCCATGCCCCTAGCGCCACTGGCCCGGGGGTCAGGTCGCTGTACCTGGGTTACCACACTAGGGCCAAAAAGGGCCATGCGTCAGGTGGGTCCAGCCTCCCCGAAGCAGCCTTCCTGAGTGGGCGTGAAGGCTGTTGGTTGCATTCTGGGAGACAGCTTGATCGGGCTTAAGGACCCCGGCAGTCATTCTGCCGGGGGTGACGTCCCCTTGTGCCGGCCCCGCCAATCTTCCAGGCCTGGGCTTGGGTCTAGCCACGCCTCTAGCGCCACTGGCCTGGGGGTCAGGTCGCTGTACCTGGGCTACCACGCTAGGCCCGAAAAGGGCAAAGCGTGGGGGGTCCAGCCTCCCCGAAGCAGCATTCCAAGTGGGCGTGAAGGCTGCTGGTTGCATTCTGTGAGACAGCTTGATCGGGCTTGAGGACCCCGGCAGCCATTCTGCAGGGGGTCAAGTCCCCGCACGACGGCCTCGCCCCTCTTCTTGGCCCTGGCTTGTGTCTAGCCACGCCCCTAGCGCCACTGGCCTGGGGGTCGGGTCGCTGTACCTGGGTTACCACGCTAGACCCAAAAAGGGCCATGCGTGGGGCGTCCAGCCTCCCCGAAGCAGCCTTCCGATTGGGCGTGAAGGCTGCTGGTTGCATTCCGGGAGACAGGCTTGATCTGGCTTGAGGACCCTGGCAGCCATTCTGCAGGGGGTCATGTCCTCGCGTGCCGGCCCGCCCCTCTTCCCGGCCCGGGCTTGTGTCTAGCCACGCCCCTAATGCCACTGGCCCGGGGGTCAGGTTACTGTACCTGGGTTACCACGCTAGGCCCGAAAAGAGCCACGCTTGGGTGTCCAGCCTCCCGTCAGCAGCCTTCCGAGAGGGCGTGAAGGCTGCTGGTTGCATTCTGGGAGACAGCCTTGATGGGGCGTGAGGACCCTGGCAGCCATTCTGGCGGGGGTCACGTCCCTGCGCTCCGGCCCCGCCCCAATTCCCAGCCCGGGCTTGTGTCTAGCCACGCCCCTGGCGCCACTGGCCCGGGGGTCGGGTCACTGTACCTGGGTTACCACGCTAGGCCCGAAAAGGGCCATGTGCGTGGGGTCCAGCCTCCCGGAAGGATCCTTCCGAGTGGGCGTGAAGGCTGCTGGTTGCATTCCGCGAGACAGGCTTGATCGGGCTTGAGGACCCCGGCAGCCATTCTGCAGGGGGTCACGCCCCTGCGCCGGCCCCGCCCCTCTTCCCGGCCTGGGCTTGGGTCTAGCCACGCCCCTAGCGCCACCGGCCCGGGGGTCGGGTCGCTGTACCTGGGTTACCACGCTAGGCCCAAAAAGCGCCACACGTGGGGGGTCCAGCCTCCCCGAAGGAGCCTTCCGAGTGGGCATGAAGGCTGCTGGTTGCATTCCGGGAGACAGGACTGATGGGGCTTGAGGACCCTGGCAGACATTCTGCCAGGGGTCACGTCCCCGCGTGCCGGCCAAGCCCCTCTTCCCGGCCCGGGCTTTGGTCTAGCCACGCCCCTAGTGCCACTGGCCTGGGGGTCGGGTCGCTGCACCTGGTTTACCACGCTAGGCGCAAAAAGGGCCATGTGTTGGGGGTCCAGCCTCCCCGAAGCATCCTTCCGAGTGGGCGTGAAGGCTGCTGGTTGCGTTCCAGGAGACAGCTTGATCGGGCTTGAGGACCCCGGCAGCCATTCTGCACGGGGTCAAGTCCCCGCACGACGGCCCCGCCCCTCTTCATGGCCCAGGCTTGGGTCTAGCCACGCCCCTAACGCCACTCACCTGGGGGTTGGGTCGCTGTACCTGGGTTACCACGCTAGGCCCGAAAAGGGCCACAAGTGGGCGGTCCAGCCTCCCCGAAGCAGCCTTCCTGAGTGGGCGTGAACGCTGCTGGTTGCATTCTGGGAGACAGCTTCATCGGGATTAAGGACCCCGGCAGCCATTCTGCCTGGGGTCACGTCCCCGTGTGCCGGCCCCGCCAATCTTCCAGGCCTGGGCTTGGGTTTAGCCACGCCCCTAGCGCCACTGGCCCGGGGGTCAGGTCGCTGTACCTGGGCTACCACGCTAGGCCCGAAAAGGGCCACACGTGGGGCTCCAGCCTCCCCGAAGCAGCCTTCCGAGTGGGCGTGAAGACTGCTGGTTGCATTTCGGGAGACAGGCCTGATGGGGCTTGAGGACCCCGGCAGACATTCTGGCGGGGGTTAAGTCCCCGCTCGCCGGCCCCGCCCCTCTTCCCGGCCCTGGCTTGGGTCTAGCCACGCCCCTAGCGCCACTGGCCCGGGGGTCGGGTCGCTGTACCTGGGTTACCACGCTAGGCCCGAAAAGGGCCATGCGTGGGGGGTCCAGCCTACCCGAACCAGCCTTTGAGTGGGCGTGAAGGCTGCTGGTTGCATTCTGGGAGACAGGCCTGATGGGGCTTGAGGATCCCGGCAGTCATTCTGCCTGGGGTCACGTCCCCTCGTGCAGGCCCCGCCCCTCTTCCCGGCCCGGTCTTGGGTCTAGCCACGCCCCTAGCACCACTGGCCGGGGGTCGGGTCGCTGTACCTGGGTTACCACGCTAGGCCCGAAAAGGGCCATCTGTGGGGGGTCCAGCCTCCCCGAAACAGCCTTCCTGAGTGGGCGTGAAGGCTGCTGGTTGCATTCTGGGAGACAGGCCTGATGGGGCTTGAGGACCCTGGCAGCCATCCTCCCTGGGGTCAGGTCCCCGCTGGCTGGCCCCACCCCTCTTCCTGGCCTGGTCTTCGGAATAGCCATGCCCGTAGCGCCACTGGCCCGGGGGTCAGGTGGCTGTACCTGGGTTACCACGCTAAACCTGAAAAGGGCCACGCGTGGGGGGTCCAGCCTCCCCGAAGCAGCCTTCCTGAGTGGGCGTGAAGGCTGCTGTTTGCATTCCGGGAGACAGGCCTGATGGGGCTTGAGGACCCCGGCAGCCATTCTGCCAGGGGTCACGTCCCCACTCGCCGGCCCCGCCCCACTTCCCGGCCCAGGCTTGCGTCTAGCCACGCCCCTAGCGCCACTGGCCCGGGGGTTGGGTCGCTGTACCTGGGTTACCACGCTAGGCCCGAAAAGGGCAAAGCGTGGGGGTTCCAGCCTCCCCGAAGCAGTCTTCCAAGTGGGCGTGAAGGCTGCTGGTTGCATTCCAGGAGACAGGCCTGATGGGGCTTGAGGACCGCGGCAGCATTTCTGCCAGGGGTTACGTCCCCGTGGGCCGGCCCCGCCCCTCTTCCCGGCCTGGGCTTGGGTCTAGCCACGCCCCTAGCGCCACTGGCTTGGGGGTCAGGTCGCTGTACCTGGGTTACCACACTAGGCCCGAAAAGGGCCATGCGTGTGGTGGGTCCAGCCTCCCCGAAGCAGCCACCCTGAGTGGGCGTGAAGGCTGCTGGTTGCATTCTGGGAGACAGCTTGATCAGGCTTGAGGACCCCGGCAGCCATTCTGCCGGACGTCACGTCCCCGTGGGCCGGCCCCACCAACTTCCAGGCCTGGGCTTATGTCTAGCCATGCCCCTAGCGCCACTGGCCCGGGGGTCGGGTGGCTGTACCTGGGTTACCACGCTAGGCCCGAAAAGGGCCACGTGTGGTGGGTCCAGCCTCCCTGAAGCAGCCTTCCTGAGTGGGCATGAAGGCTGCTGGTTGCATTCTGGGAGACAGCTTGATCGGGCTTAAGGACCCCGGCAGCCATTCTGGCGGGGGTCACGTCACCGTGGGCCGGCCCCGCCAATCTTCCAGGCCTGGGCTTGGGTCTAGCCACGCCCCTAGCGCCACTGGCCCGGGGGTCGGGTCGCTGTACCTGGGTTACCACGCTAGGCCCGAAAAGGGCCACACGTGGGTGGTCCAGCCTCCACAAAGCAGCCTTCCGAGTGGGCGTGAAGGCTGCTGGTTGCATTCCGGGAGACAGGCTTGATCGGGCTTGAGGACCCCGACAGACATTCTTCCAGGGTCACGTCCCCGCGTGCCGGCCCCCCCCTCTTTCCGCCCTGGGCTTGGGTCTAGCCACGCCCCTAGCGCCACTGGCCTGGGGGTCGGGTCGCTGTACCTGTGTTACCACACTAGGCCCGAAAAGGGCCATGCGGGTGGGGTCCAGCCTCCCGGAAGCAGCCTTCCAGAGTGGGCCTGAAGGCTGCTGGTTGCATTCCAGGAGACAGGCCTGATGGGGCCTGAGGACCCCGGGAGCCATTCTGCCGGGGGTCACGTCCCCGCTGGCGGCCCCGCCCCTCTTCCCGGCCTGGGCTTGGGTCTAGCCACGCCCCTAGCGCCACTGGCTCGGGGGTCAGGTCGCTGTACCTGGGTTACCACACTAGGCCCGAAAAGGGCCATGCGTGTGGTGGGTCCAGCCTCCCGGAAGCAGCCTTCCTGAGTGGGCCTGAAGGCTGCTGGTTGCATTCTGGGAGACAGCTTGATCGGGCTTAAGGACCCCGGCAGCCATTCTGCCTGGGGTCACGTCCCCGTGTGCCGGCCCCGCCCCTCTTCCAGGCCTGGGCTTGGGTTTAGCCACGCCCCTAGCACCACTGGCCCGGGGGTCAGGTTGCTGTACCTGGGCTACCACGCTAGGCCCGAAAAGGGCCACACGTGAGGCTCCAGCCTCCCCGAAGCAGCCTTCCGAGTGGGCGTGAAGACTGCTGGTTGCATTTTGGGAGACAGGCCTGATGGGGCTTGAGGACCCCGGCAGACATTCTGGCGGGGGTTAAGTCCCCGCTGGCCGGCCCCGCCCCTCATCCCGGCCCGACTTGTGTCTAGCCACGCCCCTAGTGCCACCTGCCCGGGGGTCGTGTCGCTGTACCTGGGTTACCACGCTAGGCCCGAAAAGGGCCACGTGTGGCGGGTCCAACCTCCCCGAAGCAGCCTTCCTGAGTGGGCGTGAACGCTGCTGGTTGCATTCCTGGAGACAGCTTGATCGGGCTTGAGGACCCCGGCAGCCATTCTGCCGGGGAGTCACGTCCCCGCACGACGGCCCCGCCCTCTTCTTGGCCCAGGCTTGGGTCTAGCCACGCCCCTAGCGCCACTGGCTCGGGGGTCAGGTCGCTGTACCTGGGTTACCACACTAGGCCCGAAAAGGGCCATGCGTGTGGTGGGTCCAGCCTCCCCGAAGCAGCCACCCTGAGTGGGCGTGAAGGCTGCTGGTTGCATTCTGGGAGACAGCTTGATCGGGCTTAAGGACCCCGGCAGCCATTCTGCCGGGCGTCACGTCCCCGTGGGCCGGCCCCGCCATCTTCCAGGCCTGGGCTTATGTCTAGCCATGCCCCTAGCGCCACTGGCCCGGGGTTCGGGTCGCTGTACCTGGGTTACCACGCTAGGCCCGAAAAGGGCCACGTGTGGTGGGTCCAGCCTCCCCGAAGCAGCCTTCCTGAGTGGGCGTGAAGGCTGCTGGTTGCATTCTGGGAGACAGGCCTGATGGGGCTTGAGGACCCTGGCAGCCATCCTGCCTGGGGTCAGGTCCCCGCTGGCTGGCCCCGCCCCTCTTCCTGGCCTGGTCTTCGGAATAGCCATGCCCGTAGCGCCACTGGCCCGGGGGTCAGGTGGCTGTACCTGGGTTACCACGCTAAACCTGAAAAGGGCCACGCGTGGGGGGTCCAGCATCCCCGAACCAGTCTTCCGAGTGGTCGTGAAGGCTGCTGGTTGCATTCTGGGAGACAGGCTTGATGGGGCTTGAGGACCCCGGCAAATATTCTGCCGGGGAGTCACGTCCCCACTCGCCGGCCCCGCCCCTCTTCCCTGCCTGGGCTTGGGTCTAGCCACGCCCCTAGTGCCACCTGCCCGGGGGTCGTGTCGCTGTGCCTGGGTTACCACGCTAGGCCAGAAAAGGGCCACAAGTGGGGGGTCCAGCCTCACCGAAGTAGCCTTCCGAGTGGGCGTGAAGGCTGCTGGTTGCATTCCGGGAGACAGGCTTGATCGGGCTTGAGGACCCCGGCAGCCATTCTGCTGGGGGTCACGTCCCTGCACGCCGGCCCCGCCCACCTTCCCGGCCCTGGCTTGGGTCTAGCCACGCCCCCAGCGCCACTGGCTCGGGGGTCGGGTCGCTGTGCCTGGGTTACCACGCTAGGCCAGAAAAGGGCCACACGTGGGGCTCCAGCCTCCCCGAAGCAGCCTTCCGAGTGGGCGTGAAGACTGCTGGTTGCATTTCGGGAGACAGGCCTGATGGGGCTTGAGGACCCTGGCAGCGATTCTGCCGGGGGTCACGTATTTGCTGGCCGGCCCCGCCCCTCTTCCCGGCCCGGGCTTGTGTCTAGCCACGCCACTAGTGCCACGGGCTCGTGGGTTAGACTGCTGTACCAGGGTTACCACGCTAGGCCCGAAAAGGGCTATGCGTGGGGGGTCCAGCCTCCCCGAAGCAGCCTTCTGAGTTGGCGTGAACGCTGCTGGTTGCATTCCGGGAGACAGGCTTGATGGGCTTGAGGACCCCGGCAACCATTCTGCCGGGGAGTCACGTCCCCGCTCGCTGGCCCCGCCCCTCTTCCCAGCCATTTCTTGGGTCTAGCCACGCCCCTAGCGACACTGGCCCGGGGATCGTGTCCCTGTACCTGGGTTACAGCGCTAGGCCCGAAAAGGGCCACGTGTGCGGGGTCCAACCTCCCCGAAGCAGCCTTCTGAGTGGGCGTGAAGGCTGCTGGTTGCATTCCTGGAGACAGCTTGATCGGGCTTGAGGATCCTGGCAGCCATTCTGCCGGGGGTCACGTCCCCGCGCGACGGCCCTGCCCCTCTTCCCAGCCCGGTCTTGGGTCTAGCCACGCCCCTAGCGCCACTGGCCCGGGGGTCGGGTCGCTGTACCTGGGTTACCACGCTAGGCCCGAAAAGGGCCACGTGTGGGGGGGTCCAGCCTCCCCGAAGCAGCCTTCCGAGTGGGCGTGAAGGCTGCTGGTTGCATTCTGGGAGACAGGCCTGATTGGGCTTGAGGACCCTGGGAGCCATTCTGCCGGGGGTCACGTCCCTGCGCGCCGTCCCCGCCCCTCTTCCCGGCCCGGGCTTGTGTCTAGCCACGCCCCTAGTGCCACTGGCTCGTGGGTTAGACTGCTGTACCAGGGTTACCACGCTAGGCCCGAAAAGGGCCAGGCGTGGAGTGTCCAGCCTCCCCGAAGCAGCCTTCTGAGTTGGCGTGAAGACTGCTGGTTGCATTCCGGGAGACAGGCCTGATGGGGCCTGAGGACCCCGGGAGCCATTCTGCCGGGGGTCACGTCCCCGCTGGCCGGCCCCGCCCCTCTTCTTGGCCCGGGCTTGGGTCTAGCCATGCCCCTAGCGCCACTGGCCTAGGGGTCGGGTCGCTGTACCTGGGTTACCACACTAGGCCCGAAAAGGGCCATGCGTGTGGTGGGTCCAGCCTCCCGGAAGCAGCCTTCCTGAGTGGGCGTGAAGGCTGCTGATTGCATTCTGGGAGACAGCTTGATCGGGATTAAGGACCCCGGCAGACATTCTGGCGGGGGTTAAGTCCCCGCTGGCCGGCCCCGCCCCTCTTCCCGGCCCTGGCTTGGATCTAGCCACGCCCCTAGCGCCACTGTCCCGGGGGTCGGGTCGCTGTACCTGGGTTACCACGCTAGGCCCGAAAAGGGCAAAGCGTGGGGGGTCCAGCCTACCCGAACCAGCCTTTGAGTGGGCGTGAAGGCTGCTGGTTGCATTCTGGGAGACAGGCCTGATGGGGCTTGAGGATCCCGGCAGTCATTCTGCCTGGGGTCAGGTCCCCTTGCGCCGGCCCCGCCCCTCTTCCCGGCCCGGGCTTGGGTCTAGCCACGCCCCTAGTGCCACCTGCCCGGGGGTCGTGTCGCTGTGCCTGGGTTACCACGCTAGGCCCGAAAAGGGCCACAAGTGGGGGGTCCAGCCTCACCGAAGTAGCCTTCCGAGTGGGCGTGAAGGCTGCTGGTTGCATTCCGGGTGACAGGCTTGATTGGGCTTGAAGACCCCGGCAGCCATTCTGCCGGGGGTCACGTCCCTGCACGCCGGCCCCGCCCACCTTCCCGGCCCTGGCTTGGGTCTAGCCACGCCCCCAGCGCCACTGCCTCGGGGGTCGGGTCGCTGTACCTGGGTTACCACGCTAGGCCCGAAAAGGGCCACGTGTGCGGGGTCCAACCTCCCCGAAGCAGCCTTCCTGAGTGGGCGTGAACGCTGCTGGTTGCATTCCTGGAGACAGCTTGATCGGGCTTGAGGATCCTGGCAGCCATTCTGCCGGGGAGTCACGTCCCCGCACGACGGCCCCGCCCTCTTCTTGGCCCAGGCTTGGGTCTAGCCATGCCCCTTGCGCCACTGGCCCGGGGGTCAGGTCGCTGTACCTGGGTTACCACACTAGGCCCGAAAAGGGCCATGTGTGGGGGGTCCAGCCTCCCCGAAGCAGCCTTCCTGAGTGGGCGTGAAGGCTGCTGTTTGCATTCCGGGAGACAGGCCTCATCGGGCTTGAGGACCCCGGCAGCCATTCTGCCAGGGGTCACGTCCCCACTCGCCGGCCCCGCCCCTCTTCCCGGCCCGGGCTTGCGTCTAGCCACGCCCCTAGCGCCACTGGCCCGGGGGTTGGGTCGCTGTACCTGGGTTACCACGCTAGGCCCGAAAAGGGCAAAGCGTGGGGGTTCCAGCCTCCCCGAAGCAGTCTTCCAAGTGGGCGTGAAGGCTGCTGGTTGCATTCCAGGAGACAGGCCTGATGGGGCTTGAGGACCGCGGCAGCATTTCTGCCGGGGGTCACGTCCCCGCTGGCCGGCCCCGCCCCTCTTCCCGGCCCTGGCTTGGGTCTAGCCACGCCCCTAGCGCCACTGGCTCGGGGGTCAGGTCGCTGTACCTGGGTTACCACACTAGGCCCGAAAAGGGCCATGCGTGTGGTGGGTCCAGCCTCCCCGAAGCAGCCACCCTGAGTGGGCGTGAAGGCTGCTGGTTGCATTCTGGGAGACAGCTTGATCGGGCTTAAGGACCCCGGCAGCCATTCTGCCGGGTGTCACGTCCCTGTGGGCAGGCCCCGCCATCTTCCAGGCCTGGGCTTATGTCTAGCCATGCCCCTAGCGCCACTGGCCCGGGGGTCGGGTCGCTCTACCTGGGTTACCACGCTAGGCCCGAAAAGGGCCACGTGTGGTGGGTCCAGCCTCCCCGAAGCAGCCTTCCTGAGTGGGCATGAAGGCTGCTGGTTGCATTCTGGGAGACAGCTTGATCGGGGTTAAGGACCCCGGCAGCCATTCTGCCGGGGGTCACGTCCCTGTGGGCCGGCCCCGCCAATCTTCCAGGCCTGGGCTTGGGTCTAGCCACGCCCCTAGCGCCACTGGCCCGGGGGTCGGGTCGCTGTACCTGGGTTACCACGCTAGGCCCGAAAAGGGCCACACGTGGGTGGTCCAGCCTCCACAAAGCAGCCTTCCGAGTGGGCGTGAAGGCTGCTGGTTGCATTCCGGGAGACAGGCTTGATCGGGTTTGAGGACCCCGACAGACATTCTGCCAGGGGTCACGTCCCCGCGTGCCGGCCCCCCCCCTCTTCCCGCCCTGGGCTTGGGTCTAGCCACGCCCCTAGCGCCACTGGCCCGGTGGTTGGGTCGCTGTACCTGGGTTACCACGCTAGGCCCGAAAATGGCCACGTGTGGGGGGGTCCAGCCTCCCCGAACCAGCGTCCCGAGTGGGCGTGAAGGCTGCTGGTTGCATTCCGGGAGACAGGCCTGATACGGCTTGAGGACCCTGGCTGCCATTTTGCCTGGGGTCACGTCCCTGCACGCCGGCCCCGCCCCAATTCCCAGCCCGGGCTTGTGTCTAGCCACGCCCCTAGCGCCACTGTCCCGGGGGTCGGGTCACTGTACCTGGTTTACCACGCTAAGCCCGAAAAGGGCCATGTGTGGGGCGTCCAGCCTCCCCGAAACAGCCTTCCGAGTGGGCGTGAAAGCTGCTGGTTGCATTCTGGGAGACAGGCCTGATGGGGCTTGAGACCCTGGCAGCCATTCTGCCGGGGGTCACGCCCTTGCTGGCCGGCCCGCCACTCTTCCCGGCCTGGGCTTGGGTCTAGCAACGCCCCTAGCGCCACTGGCCTGGGGGTCGGGTCGCTGTACCTGGGTTACCACGCTAGGCCCCGAAAGGGCCACAAGTGGGGGGTCCAGCCTCCCCGAAGCAGCCTTCTGAGTTGGCGTGAACGCTGCTGGTTGCATTCCGGGAGACAGGCTTGATGGGCTTGAGGACCGTGGCAACCATTCTGCCGGGGAGTCACGTACCCGCTCGCTGGCCCCGCCCCTCTTCCCAGCCATTTCTTGGGTCTAGCCACGCCCCTAGCGACACTGGCCCGGGGATCGTGTTGCTGTACCTGGGTTACCACGCAAGGCCCGAAAAGGGCCACAAGTGGGGGGTCCAGCCTCCCCGAAGCAGCCTTCCGAGTGGGCGTGAAGGCTGCTGGTTGCATTCCGGGAGACAGGCTTGATCGGGCTTCAGGACCCTGGCTGCCATTTTGCCTGGGGTCACGTCCCTGCACGCCGGCCCCGCCCATTTTCCCCGGCCCGGGCTTGGGTCTAGCCACGCCCCTAGCGCCACTGGCTCGGGGGTCGGGTCGCTGTACCTGGGTTACCACGCTAGGCCCGAAAAGGGCCACGTGTGCGGGGTCCAACCTCCCCGAAGCAGCCTTCTGAGTGGGCGTGAAGGCTGCTGGTTGCATTCCAGGAGACAGGCCTGATCAGGCTTGAGGACACCGGCAGCCATTCTGCCAGGGGTCACGTCCCTGCGCTCCGGCCCCGCCCCTCTTCCTGGCCTGGGCTTGAGTCTAGCCATGCCCCTAGTGCCACTGGCCCGGGGGTCGGGTCGCTGTACCTGGATTACCACGCTAGGCCCGAAAAGGGCCACGTGTGGGGGTCTAGCCTCCACAAAGCAGTCTTCCGAGAGGGCGTGAAGGCTGCTGGTTGCATTCCGGGAGACAGGCCTGATCGAGCTTGAGGACCCTTGCAGCCATTCTGCCGGGGGTCACGTCCCTGCACGCCGGCCCCGCCCCAATTCCCAGCCCGGGCTTGTGTCTAGCCACGCCCCTAGCGCCACTGGCCCGGGGGTCGGGTCACTGTACCTGGTTTACCACGCTAAGCCCGAAAAAGGCCATGTGTGGGGGGTCCAGCCTCCCCAAAACAGCCTTCCGAGTGGGCGTGATAGCTGCTGGTTGCATTCTGGGAGACAGGCCTGATGGGGCTTGAGACCCCGGGAGCCATTCTGCCGGGGGTCACGTCCTTGCTGGCCGGCCCCGCCCCTCTTCCCGGCCCGGGCTTGGGTCTAGCAACGCCCCTAGCGCCACTGGCCCGGGGGTCGGGTCGCTGTACCTGGGTTACCACGCTAGGCCCGAAAAGGGCTATGCGTGGGGGGTCCAGCCTCCCCGAAGCAGCCTTCTGAGTTGGCGTGAACGCTGCTGGTTGCATTCCGGGAGACAGGCTTGATGGGCTTGAGGACCCCGGCAACCATTCTGCCGGGGATTCACGTACCCGCTCGCTGGCCCCGCCCCTCTTCCCAGCCATTTCTTGGGTCTAGCCACGCCCCTAGCGACACTGGCCCGGGGATCGTGTCGCTGTACCTGGGTTACCACGCTAGGCCCGAAAAGGGCCACAAGTGGGGGGTCCAGCCTCCCCGAAGCAGCCTTCCGAGTGGGCGTGATGGCTGCTGGTTGCATTCTGGGAGACAGGCTTGATCGGGCTTGAGGACCCTGGCAGCCATTCTGCCAGTGGTCACGTCCATGCGCGCCGGCCCCGCCCCTCTTCCCGGCCCGGGCTTGTGTCTAGCCACGCCCCTAGTGCCACTGGCTCGTGGGTTAGACTGCTGTACCAGGGTTACCACGCTAGGCCCGAAAAGGGCCAGGCGTGGAGTGTCCAGCCTCCCCGAAGCAGCCTTCTGAGTTGGCGTGAAGAATGCTGGTTGCATTCCAGGAGACAGGCCTGATACGGCTTGAGGACCCTTGCAGCCATTCTGCCGGGGGTCACGTCCCTGCGCGCCGGCCCCGCCCCAATTCCCAGCCCGGGCTTGTGTCTAGCCACGCCCCTAGCGCCACTGTCCCGGGGGTCGTGTCGCTGTACCTGGTTTACCACGCTAAGCCCAAAAAAGGGCCATTTGTGGGGGGTCCAGCCTCCCGGAAGCAGCCTTCTGAGTGGGCGTGAAAGCTGCTGGTTGCATTCTGGGAGACAGGCCTGATGGGGCTTGAGACCCCGGGAGCCATTCTGCCGGGGGTCACGTCCTTGCTGGCCGGCCCCGCCACTCTTCCCGGCCCCGGCTTGGGTCTAGCAACGCCCCTAGCGCCACTGGCCTGGGGGTCGGGTCGCTGTACCTGGGTTACCACTCTAGGCCCGGAAAGGGCTATGCGTGGGGGGTCCAGCCACCCCGAAGCAGCCTTCTGAGTGGGCGTGAACGCTGCTGGTTGCATTCCGGGAGACAGGCTTGATGGGCTTGAGGACCCCGGCAACCATTCTGCCGGGACGGGTCACGTACCCGCTCGCTGGCCCCGCCCCTCTTCCCAGCCATTTCTTGGGTCTAGCCACGCCCCTAGCGACACTGGCCCGGGGATCGTGTCGCTATACCTGGGTTACCACCCTAGGCCCGAAAAGGGCCACAAGTGGGGGGTCCAGCCTCCCCAAAGCAGCCTTCCGAGTGGGCGTGAAGGCTGCTGGTTGCATTCCGGGAGACAGGCTTGATCGGGCTTCAGGACCCTGGCTGCCATTTTGCCTGGGGTCACGTCCCTGCACGCCGGCCCCGCCCATTTTCCCCGGCCCGGGCTTGGGTCTAGCCACGCCCCTAGCGCCACTGGCTCGGGGGTCGGGTCGCTGTACCTGGGTTACCACGCTAGGCCCGAAAAGGGCCACGTGTGCGGGGTCCAACCTCCCCGAAGCAGCCTTCTGAGTGGGCGTGAAGGCTGCTGGTTGCATTCCGGGAGACAGGCTTGATGGGCTTGAGGACCCTGGCAGCCATTCTGGCGGGGGTCACGTCCCCGCGCGCCGGCCCCGTCCTCTTCCCAGCCCGAGCTTGGGTCTAGCCACGCCCCTAGCGCCACTGGCCCGGGGGTCGGGTCGCTGTACCTGGGTTACCACACTAGGCCCGAAAAGGGCCACGTGTGAGGGGTCCAGCCTCCCCGAAGCAGCCTTCCGAGTGGGCGTGAAGGCTGCTGGTTGCATTCTGGGAGACAGGCCTGATCGGGCTGGAGGACCCTGGCAGCCATTCTGCCGGGGGTCACGTCCCTGCGCGCAGGCCCCGCCCCTCTTCCCGGCCCGGGCTTGTGTCTAGCCACGCCCCTAGTGCCACTGGCTCGTGGGTTAGACTGCTGTACCAGGGTTACCACGCTAGGCCCGAAAAGGGCTATGCGTGGGGGGTCCAGCCTCCCCGAAGCAGCCTTCTGAGTTGGCGTGAAGGCTGCTGGTTGCATTCCGGGAGACAGGCTTGATGGGCTTGAGGACCCCGGCAACCATTCTGCCGGGGAGTCACGTACCCGCTCGCTGGCCCCGCCCCTCTTCTTTGCCCGGGCTTGGGTCTAGCCACGCCCCTAGCGACACTGGCCCGGGGATCGTGTTGCTGTACCTGGGTTACCACGCTAGGCCCGAAAAGGGCCACGTGTGCGGGGTCCAACCTCCCCGAAGCAGCCTTCTGAGTGGGCGTGAAGGCTGCTGGTTGCATTCCTGGAGACAGCTTGATCGGGCTTGAGGATCCTGGCAGCCATTCTGCCGGGGGTCACGTCCCTGCGCGCCGTCCCCGCCCCTCTTCCCGGCCCGGGCTTGTGTCTAGCCACGCCCCTAGTGCCACAGGCTCGTGGGTTAGACTGCTGTACCAGGGTTACCAAGCTAGGCCCGAAAAGGGCCAGGCGTGGAGTGTCCAGCCTCCCCGAAGCAGCCTTCTGAGTTGGCGTGAAGAATGCTGGTTGCATTCCAGGAGACAGGCCTGATGGGGCTTGAGGACCGCGGCAGCATTTCTGCCAGGGGTTACGTCCCCGCTGGCCGGCCCCGCCCCTCTTCCCGGCCCGGGCTTGGGTCTAGCCACGCCCCTAGCGCCACTGGCTCGGGGGTCAGGTCGCTGTACCTGGGTTACCACACTAGGCCCGAAAAGGGCCATGCGTGTGGTGGGTCCAGCCTCCCCGAAGCAGCCACCCTGAGTGGGCGTGAAGGCTGCTGGTTGCATTCTGGGAGACAGCTTGATCGGGCTTAAGGACCCCGGCAGCCATTCTGCCGGGTGTCACGTCCCTGTGGGCCGGCCCCGCCATCTTCCAGGCCTGGGCTTATGTCTAGCCATGCCCCTAGCGCCACTGGCCCGGGGGTCGGGTCGCTCTACCTGGGTTACCACGCTAGGCCCGAAAAGGGCCACGTGTGGTGGGTCCAGCCTCCCCGAAGCAGCCTTCCTGAGTGGGCATGAAGGCTGCTGGTTGCATTCCTGGAGACAGCTTGATCGGGATTAAGGACCCCGGCAGCCATTCTGCCGGGGGTCACGTCCCTGTGGGCCGGCCCCGCCAATCTTCCAGGCCTGGGCTTGGGTCTAGCCACGCCCCTAGCGCCACTGGCCCGGGGGTCGGGTCGCTGTACCTGGGTTACCACGCTAGGCCCGAAAAGGGCCACACGTGGGTGGTCCAGCCTCCACAAAGCAGCCTTCCGAGTGGGCGTGAAGGCTGCTTGTTGCATTCTGGGAGACAGGCCTGATACGGCTTGAGGACACCTTGCAGCCATTCTGCCGGGGGTCACGTCCCTGCACGCCGGCCCCGCCCCAATTCCCAGCCCGGGCTTGTGTCTAGCCATGCCCCTAGCGCCACTGGCCCGGGGGTCGGGTCACTGTACCTGGTTTACCACGCTAAGCCCGAAAAGGGCCATGTGTGGGGCGTCCAGCCTCCCCGAAAGAGCCTTCCGAGTGGGCGTGAAGGCTGCTGGTTGCATTCTGGGAGACAGGCCTGATGGGGCTTGAGGACCCTGGCAGCCATTCTGCCGGGGTCACGCCCTGCTGGCCGGCCCGCCACTCTTCCCGGCCTGGGCTTGGGTCTAGCAACGCCCCTAGCGCCACTGGCCCGGGGGTCGGGTCGCTGTACCTGGGTTACCACGCTAGGCCCGAAAGGGCCACAAGTGAGGGGTCCAGCCTCCCCGAAGCAGCCTTCTGAGTGGGCGTGAAGGCTGCTGGTTGCATTCCGGGAGACAGGCTTGATCGGGCTTCAGGACCCTGGCTGCCATTTTGCCTGGGGTCACGTCCCTGCACGCCGGCCCCGCCCATCTTTCCCCGGCCCGGGCTTGGGTCTAGCCACGCCCCTAGCGCCACTGGCTCGGGGGTCGGGTCGCTGTACCTGGGTTACCACGCTAGGCCCGAAAAGGGCCACGTGTGCGGGGCCCAACCTCCCCGAAGCAGCCTTCTGAGTGGGCGTGAAGGCTGCTGGTTGCATTCCAGGAGACAGGCCTGATCAGGCTTGAGGACACCGGCAGCCATTCTGCCAGGGGTCACGTCCCTGCGCTCCGGCCCCGCCCCTCTTCCTGGCCTGGGCTTGAGTCTAGCCATGCCCCTAGCGCCACTGGCCCGGGGGTCGGGTCGCTGTACCTGGATTACCACGCTAGGCCCGAAAAGGGCCACGTGTGGGGGTCTAGCCTCCCCGAAGCAGTCTTCCGAGAGGGCGTGAAGGCTGCTGGTTGCATTCCGGGAGACAGGCCTGATCGAGCTTGAGGACCCCTGCAGCCATTCTGCCGGGGGTCACGTCCCTGCACGCCGGCCCCGCCCCACTTCCCAGCCCGGGCTTGTGTCTAGCCACGCCCCTAGCGCCACTGTCCCGGGTGTCGTGTCGCTGTACCTGGTTTACCACGCTAAGCCCAAAAAAGGGCCATTTGTGGGGGGTCCAGCCTCCCGGAAGCAGCCTTCTGAGTGGGCGTGAACGCTGCTGGTTGCATTCTGGGAGACAGGCCTGATGGGGCTTGAGGACCCCGGGAGCCATTCTGCCGGGGGTCACGTCCCTGCTGGCCGGCCCCGCCACTCTTCCCGGCCCCGGCTTGGGTCTAGCAACGCCCCTAGCGCCACTGGCCTGGGGGTCGGGTCGCTGTACCTGGGTTACCACGCTAGGCCCGAAAAGGGCCATGCGTGGGGGGTCCAGCCACCCCGAAGCAGCCTTCTGAGTGGGCGTGAAGGCTGCTGGTTGCATTCCGGGAGACAGGCTTGATGGGCTTGAGGACCCCGGCAGCCATTCTGCCGGGAGGGTCACGTACCCGCTCGCTGGCCCCGCCCCTCTTCCCGGCCCTTGCTTGGGTCTAGCCACGCCCCTAGCGACACTGGCCCGGGGATCGTGTCGCTGTACCTGGGTTACCACCCTAGGCCCGAAAAGGGCCACAAGTGGGGGGTCCAGCCTCCCCAAAGCAGCCTTCCGAGTGGGCGTGAAGGCTGCTGGTTGCATTCCGGGAGACAGGCTTGATCGGGCTTCAGGACCCTGGCTGCCATTCTGCCTGGGGTCACGTCCCTGCACGCCGGCCCCGCCCATTTTCCCCGGCCCGGGCTGGGGGCTCGCCACGCCCCTAGCGCCACTGGCTCGGGGGTCGGGTCGCTGTACCTGGGTTACCACGCTAGGCCCGAAAAGGGCCACGTGTGCGGGGTCCAACCTCCCCGAAGCAGCCTTCTGAGTGGGCGTGAAGGCTGCTGGTTGCATTCCGGGAGACAGGCCTGATGGGGCTTGAGGACCCTGGCAGCCATTCTGGCGGGGGTCACGTCCCCGCTGGCCGGCCCCGCCCCTCTTCCCAACCCGAGCTTGGGTCTAGCCACGCCCCTAGCGCCACTGGCCCGGGGGTCGGGTCGCTGTACCTGGGTTACCACACTAGGCCCGAAAAGGGCCACGTGTGAGGGGTCCAGCCTCCCCGAAGCAGCCTTCCGAGTGGGCGTGAAGGCTGCTGGTTGCATTCTGGGAGACAGGCCTGATCGGGCTGGAGGACCCTGGCAGCCATTCTGCCGGGGGTCACGTCCCTGCGCGCAGGCCCCGCCCCTCTTCCCGGCCCGGGCTTGTGTCTAGCCACGCCCCTAGTGCCACTGGCCCGGGGGTCGGGTCTCTGTACCTGGGTTACCACGCTAGGCCCAAAAAGGGCCATGCGTGGGGGGTCCAGCCTTCCCGAAGCAGCCTTCTGAGTGGGCGTGAAGGCTGCTGGTTGCATTCTGGGAGACAGCTTGATCGGGCTTGAGGAACCCGGCAGCCATTTTGCCTGGGGCCACGTCCCCGCACCCCGGCCCCGCCCATCTTCCCGGCCCGGGTTGGGTCTAGCCATGCCCCTAGCGCCACCAGCCCGGGGGTCGGGTCTCTGTACCTGGGTTACCACGCTAGGCCCGAAATGGGCCACGTGTGCGGGGTCCAACCTCCCCGAAGCAGCCTTCCTGAGTGGGCGTGAAGGCTGCTGGTTGCATTCCGAGACACAGCTTGATCGGGCTTGAGGACCCCGGCAGCCATTCTGCCAGGGGTCACGTCCCCGCTGGCCGGTCCCGCGCCTCTTCCCAGCCCGGGCTTAGGTCTAGCCACGCCCCTAGCGCCACTGGCCCAGGGGTCGGGTCGCTGTACCTGGGTTACCACGCTAGGCCCGAAAAGTGCCATGTGTGGGGGATCCAGCCTCCCCAAAGCAGCCTTCCGAGTGGGCGTGAAGGCTGCTGGTTGCATTCCGGGAGACAGGCTTGATCGGGCTTGAGGACCCCGGCAGCCATTCTGCCTGGGGTCACGTCCCCGCTGGCCGGCCCCGCCCCTCTTCCCGGCCCTGGCTTGGGTCTAGCCACGCACCTAGCGCCACCAGCCCGGGGGTCGGGTCGCTGTACCTGGGTTACCACGCTAGGCCCGAAAAGGGACATGTGTGGGGCGTCCAGCCTCCCCGAAGCAGCCTTCCTGAGTGGGCGTGAAGGCTGCTGCTTGCATTCCGGGAGACAGGCCTGATGGGGCTTGAGGATCCTGGCAGCCATTCTGCCAAGGGTCACGTACCTGCGCTGGCCCTGCCCCGCACCTCTTCGGGGCCCGGGCTTGGGTGTAGCCACGCCCCTAGCGCAACTGGCCTGGGGGTCGGGTCTCAGTACCTGGGTTACCACGCTAGGCCCGAAAAGGGCCACGCATGGGGTGTCCAGCCTCCCCGAAAGAGCATTCCGAGTGGGCGTGAGGGCTGCTGGGTGCATTCTGGGAGACAGACTTGATTTGGCTTGAGGACCCCGGCAGCCATTCTGCCAGGGGTCACGTTCCTGCGCTCCGTCCCCGCCCCTCTTCCCGGCCCGGGCTTGAGTCTAGCCACGCCCCTAGCGCCACCAGCCAGGGGGTCGGGTTGCTGTACCTGTGTTACCACGCTAGGCCCGAAAAGGTCCACGTGTGGGGGGTCCAGCCTCCCAGAAGCAGCCTTCCTGAGTGGGCGTAAAGGCTGCTGGTTGCATTCTGGGAGACAGGCCTGATCGGGCTTGAGGACCCTGGCAGCCATTCTGCCGGGCGTCACGTCCCTGCTGGCCGGCCCCGCCCCTCTTACCGGCCCTGGCTTGGGTGTAGCCACGCCCCTAGCGCCACTGGCCTTGGGTTGGGCCGCTGTACCTGGGTTACCACAATAGGCCCGAAAAGGGCCACGCATGGGGGTTCCAGCCTCCCCGAAGCAGCCTTCCTGAGTGGGCGTGAAGGCTACTGGTTGCATTCCGGGAGACAGGCCTGATCGGGCTTGAGGACCCTGGCAGCCATTCTGCTGGTGGTGTTCTCCCCGCTCGCCGGCCCCGCCCCTCTTCCCGGCCCGGTCTGGGGTCTAGCCACGCCCCTAGCGCCACCGGCCTGGGGGTCGTGTTGCTGTACCTGGGTTACCACGCTAGGCCCGAAAAGGGCCACGTGTGGGGGGTCCAGCCTCCCCGAAGCAGCCTTCTGAGTGGGCGTGAAGGCTGCTGGTTGCATTCCGGCAGACAGGCCTGATCAGGCTTGAGGACCCCGGCAGCCATTCTGCCAAGTGTCACGTCCTCGCGTGCCGGGCCCGCCCCTCTTCCCGGCCCGGGCTTGGGTCTAGCCACGCCCCTAGCGTCACCGGCCCTGGGGTCGGGTTGCTGTACCTGGGTTACCACGCTAGGCCCGAAAAGGGCCACGTGTGGGGGGTCCAGCCTCCACGAAGCAGTCTTCCGAGAGGGCGTGAAGGCTACTGGTTGCATTCCGGGAGACATGCCTGATCGGGCTTGAGGACCCTGGCAGCCATTCTGCTGGTGGTGTTCTCCCCGCTCGCCGGCGCCGCCCCTCTTCCCGGCCCAGGCTTGGGTCTAGCCACGCCCCTAGCGCCACTGGCCTGGGGGTCGGGTCGCTGTACCTGGGTTACCACGCTAGGCCCGAAAAGGGCCACGCATGGGATTTCCAGCCTCCCGGAAGCAGCCTTCCGAGTGGGCGTGAAGGTTGCTGGTTGCATTCTGGGAGACAGGCCTGATATGGCTTGAGGACCCTGGCAGCCATTCTGCCGGGGGTCACGTCCCAGCACGCCGGCCCCGCCCCGCTTCCCGGCCCGGGCTTGGGTCTAGCCACGCCCCTAGCGCCACCAGCCTGGGGGTCGGGTCGCTGTACCTGGGTTACCACGCTAGGCCTGAAAAGGGCCACGCGTGGGGGGTCCAGCCTCCCCGAAGCAGCCTTCTGAGTGGGCGTGAAGGCTGCTGGTTGCATTCCGGGAGACAGGCTTGATCGGGCTTGAGGACCCCGGCAGCCATTCTGCTGGGGGTCACGTCCCAGCACGCCGGCCCCGCCCCTCTTCCCGGCCCGGGCTTGGGTCTAGCCACGCCCCTAGCGCCACTGGCCCGGGGGTCGGGTCGCTGTACCTGGGTTACCACGCTAGGCCCGAAAAGGGCCACATGTGCGGGGTCCAACCTCCCCGAAGCAGCCTTCCGAGTGGGCGTGAAGGCTGCTGGTTGCATTCCGAGAGACAGCTTGATCGGGCTTGAGGAACCCGGCAGCCATTCTGCTGGGGGTCACGTCCCTGCGCGCCGGCCCCGCCCCTCTTCTTGGCCCGGGCTTGGGTCTAGCCTCACCGCTAGCGCCACTGGCCCTGGTGTCGGGTTGCTGTACCTGGGTTACAACGATAGCCTGAAAAGGGCCACGCGTGGGGGGTCCAGCCTCCCCGAAGCAGCCTTCTGAGTGGGCGTGAAGGCTGCTGGTTGCATTCTGGGAGACAGGCTTGATGGGCTTGAGGACCCCGGCAGCCATTCTGCCGGTGGTCACGTCCACGCTGGCCGGCCCCGCCCCTCTTCCCGGCCCGGGCTTGGGTCTACCCACGGCCCTAGCGCCACTGGCACGGGGGTCGGGTCTCTGTACCTGGGTTACCACGCTGGGCCCAAAAAGGGCCATGCGTGGGGGGTCCAGCCTCCCCGAAGCAGTCTTCCAAGTGGGCGTGAAGGCTGCTGGTTGCATTCCAGGAGACAGGCCTGATGGGGATTGAGGACCGCGGCAGACATTCTGCCAGGGGTCATGTCCCTGCTGGCCGGCCCCGCCCCTCTTCCCGGCCCGGGCTTGGGTGTAGCCACGCCCCTAGCGCCACTGGCCCGGGGGTCGGGTCGCTGTACCTGGGTTACCACGCTAGGCCCGAAAAGGGCCACATGTGCGGGGTCCAACCTCCCCGAAGCAGCCTTCCGAGTGGGCGTGAAGGCTGCTGGTTGCATTCCGAGAGACAGCTTGATCGGGCTTGAGGAACCCGGCAGCCATTCTGCTCGGGGTCACGTCCCTGCGCGCCGGCCCCGCCCCTCTTCTTGGCCCGGGCTTGGGTCTAGCCTCACCCCTAGCGCCACTGGCCCTGGTGTCGGGTTGCTGTACCTGGGTTACAACGATAGCCTGAAAAGGGCCACGTGTGGTGGGTCCAGCCTCCCCGAAGCAGCCTTCTGAGTGGGCGTGAACGCTGCTGGTTGCATTCTGGGAGACAGGCTTAATGGGCTTGAGGACCCCGGCAGCCATTCTGGTGGGGGTCAGGTCCCCGCTTGCCGGCCCCGCCCCTCTTCCCGGCCCGGGCTTGGGTCTACCCACGCCCCTAGCGCCACTGGCCCGGGGGTCGGGTCGCTGTACCTGGGTTACCACGCTAGGCCCAAAAAGGGCCATGCGTGGGGGGTCCAGCCTCCCCGAAGCAGCCTTCTGAGTGGGCGTGAAGGCTGCTGGTTGCATTCTGGGAGACAGGCCTGATCGGCTTGAGGACCCCGGCAGCCATTCTGCCGGGGTCACGTCCCTGCTGCGCCGGCCCCGCCCATCTTCCCGGCCCTGGCTTGGGTCTAGCCACGCCCCTAGCTCCATTGGCCCGGGGGTCGGGTCGCTGTTACTGGGTTACCACGCTAGGCCCGAAAAGGGCCACGTGTGCGGGGTCCAACCTCCCCGAAGCAGCCTTCCTGAGTGGGCGTGAAGGCTGCTGGTTGCATTCAGGGCACAGGCTTGATCGGGCTTTAGGACCCCGGGAGCCATTCTGCCGGGGTCATGTCCCGTTCCGCGGGCCCCGCCCCTCTTCCCGGCCCGGGCTTGGGTCTCGCCACGCCCCTAGCGCCACTGGCCTGGGGGTCGGGTCACTGTACCTGGGTTACAATGCTAGGCCTGAAAAGGGCAACACGTGGGGGGTCCAGCCTCCCCGAAGCAGCCTTCTGAGTGGGCGTGAACGCTGCTGGTTGCATTCCGGGAGACAGGCTTAATGGGCTTGAGGACCCCGGCAGCCATTCTGCCGGGGGTCAAGTCCCTGCTGGCCGGCCCCGCCCCTCTTCCCGGCCCGGGCTTGGGTCTACCCAGGGCCCTAGCGCCACTGGCCCGGGGGTCGGGTCTCTGTACCTGGGTTACCACGCTAGGCCCAAAAAGGGCCATGCGTGGGGGGTCCAGCCTTCCCGAAGCAGCCTTCTGAGTGGGCGTGAAGGCTGCTGGTTGCATTCTGGGAGACAGCTTGATCGGGCTTGAGGAACCCGGCAGCCATTTTGCCTGGGGCCACGTCCCCGCACCCCGGCCCCGCCCATCTTCCCGGCCCGGGTTGGGTCTAGCCATGCCCCTAGCGCCACCAGCCCGGGGGTCGGGTCTCTGTACCTGGGTTACCACGCTAGGCCCGAAATGGGCCACGTGTGCGGGGTCCAACCTCCCCGAAGCAGCCTTCCTGAGTGGGCGTGAAGGCTGCTGGTTGCATTCCGAGACACAGCTTGATCGGGCTTGAGGACCCCGGCAGCCATTCTGCCAGGGGTCACGTCCCCGCTGGCCGGTCCCGCGCCTCTTCCCAGCCCGGGCTTAGGTCTAGCCACGCCCCTAGCGCCACTGGCCCAGGGGTCGGGTCGCTGTACCTGGGTTACCACGCTAGGCCCGAAAAGTGCCATGTGTGGGGGATCCAGCCTCCCCAAAGCAGCCTTCCGAGTGGGCGTGAAGGCTGCTGGTTGCATTCCGGGAGACAGGCTTGATCGGGCTTGAGGACCCCGGCAGCCATTCTGCCTGGGGTCACGTCCCCGCTGGCCGGCCCCGCCCCTCTTCCCGGCCCTGGCTTGGGTCTAGCCACGCACCTAGCGCCACCAGCCCGGGGGTCGGGTCGCTGTACCTGGGTTACCACGCTAGGCCCGAAAAGGGACATGTGTGGGGCGTCCAGCCTCCCCGAAGCAGCCTTCCTGAGTGGGCGTGAAGGCTGCTGCTTGCATTCCGGGAGACAGGCCTGATGGGGCTTGAGGATCCTGGCAGCCATTCTGCCAAGGGTCACGTACCTGCGCTGGCCCTGCCCCGCACCTCTTCGGGGCCCGGGCTTGGGTGTAGCCACGCCCCTAGCGCAACTGGCCTGGGGGTCGGGTCTCAGTACCTGGGTTACCACGCTAGGCCCGAAAAGGGCCACGCATGGGGTGTCCAGCCTCCCCGAAAGAGCATTCCGAGTGGGCGTGAGGGCTGCTGGGTGCATTCTGGGAGACAGACTTGATTTGGCTTGAGGACCCCGGCAGCCATTCTGCCAGGGGTCACGTTCCTGCGCTCCGTCCCCGCCCCTCTTCCCGGCCCGGGCTTGAGTCTAGCCACGCCCCTAGCGCCACCAGCCAGGGGGTCGGGTTGCTGTACCTGTGTTACCACGCTAGGCCCGAAAAGGTCCACGTGTGGGGGGTCCAGCCTCCCAGAAGCAGCCTTCCTGAGTGGGCGTAAAGGCTGCTGGTTGCATTCTGGGAGACAGGCCTGATGGGGCTTGAGGACCCCGGCAGCCATTCTGCCGGGCGTCACGTCCCTGCTGGCCGGCCCCGCCCCTCTTACCGGCCCTGGCTTGGGTGTAGCCACGCCCCTAGCGCCACTGGCCTTGGGTTGGGCCGCTGTACCTGGGTTACCACAATAGGCCCGAAAAGGGCCACGCATGGGGGTTCCAGCCTCCCCGAAGCAGCCTTCCTGAGTGGGCGTGAAGGCTACTGGTTGCATTCCGGGAGACAGGCCTGATCGGGCTTGAGGACCCTGGCAGCCATTCTGCTGGGGTGTCACGCCCCCGCTCGCCGGCCCCGCCCCTCTTCCCGGCCCGGTCTTGGGTCTAGCCACGCCCCTAGCGCCACCGGCCTGGGGGTCGTGTTGCTGTACCTGGGTTACCACGCTAGGCCCGAAAAGGGCCACGTGTGGGGGGTCCAGCCTCCCCGAAGCAGCCTTCTGAGTGGGCGTGAAGGCTGCTGGTTGCATTCCGGGAGACAGGCCTCATCAGGCTTGAGGACCCCGGCAGCCATTCTGCCAGGGGTCACGTCCTCGCGTGCCGGCCCCGCCCCTCTTCCCGGCCCGGGCTTGGGTCTAGCCACGCCCCTAGCGTCACCGGCCCTGGGGTCGGGTTGCTGTACCTGGGTTACCACGCTAGGCCCGAAAAGGGCCACGTGTGGGGGGTCCAGCCTCCACGAAGCAGTCTTCCGAGAGGGCGTGAAGGCTACTGGTTGCATTCCGGGAGACATGCCTGATCGGGCTTGAGGACCCTGGCAGCCATTCTGCTGGTGGTGTTCTCCCCGCTCGCCGGCGCCGCCCCTCTTCCCGGCCCGGTCTGGGGTCTAGCCACGCCCCTAGCGCCACTGGCCTGGGGGTCGGGTCGCTGTACCTGGGTTACCACGCTAGGCCCGAAAAGGGCCACGCATGGGGTTTCCAGCCTCCCGGAAGCAGCCTTCCGAGTGGGCGTGAAGGCTGCTGGTTGCATTCTGGGAGACAGGCCTGATATGGCTTGAGGACCCTGGCAGCCATTCTGCCGGGGGTCACGTCCCAGCACGCCGGCCCCGCCCCTCTTCCCGGCCCGGGCTTGGGTCTAGCCACGCCCCTAGCGCCACCGGCCTGGGGGTCGGGCCGCTGTACCTGGGTTACCATGCTAGGCCCGAAAAGGGCCATGTGTGGGTGGTCCAGCCTCCCCGAAGCAGCCTTCCAAGTGGGCGTGAAGGCTGCTGGTTGCATTCCGGGAGACAGGCTTGATCGGGCTTGAGGAACCCGGCAGCCATTCTGCTGGGGGTCACGTCCCTGCGCGCCGGCCCCGCCCCTCTTCCCGGCCCGGGCTTGGGTCTAGCCACGCCCCTAGCGCCACCAGCCTGGGGGTCGGGTCGCTGTACCTGGGTTACCACGCTAGGCCCGAAAAGGGCCACGCGTGGGGGGTCCAGCCTCCCCGAAGCAGCCTTCTGAGTGGGCGTGAAGGCTGCTGGTTGCATTCCGGGAGACAGGCTTAATGGGCTTGAGGACCCCGGCAGCCATTCTGCCAGGGGTCACGTCCCAGCACGCCGGCCCCGCCCCTCTTCCCGGCCCGGGCTTGGGTCTAGCCACGCCCCTACCTCCATTGGCCCGGGGGTCGGGTCGCTGTACCTGGGTTACCACGCTAGGCCCGAAAAGGGCCACATGTGGGGGGTCCAGCCTCCCCGAAGCAGCCTTCCGAGTGGGCGTGAAGGCTGCTGGTTGCATTCCGGGAGACAGCTTGATCGGGCTTGAGGACCCCGGCAGCCATTCTGCTGGGGTCACGTCCCTGCGCGCCGGCCCCGCCCCTCTTCCCGGCCCGGGCTTGGGTCTAGCCCACGCCCTAGCGCCACTGGCCCGGGGGTCGGGTCTCTGTACCTGGGTTACCTCTCTAGGCCCAAAAAGGGCCATGCGTGGGGGGTCCAGCCTCCCCGAAGCAGCCTTCCGAGTGGGCGTGAACGCTGCTGGTTGCATTCTGGGAGACAGGCTTAATGGGCTTGAGGACCCCGGCAGCCATTCTGCCGGTGGTCACGTCCACGCTGGCCGGCCCCGCCCCTCTTCCCGGCCCGGGCTTGGGTCTACCCACGGCCCTAGCGCCACTGGCCCGGGGGTCGGGTCTCTGTACCTGGGTTACCACGCTAGGCCCAAAAAGGGCCATGCGTGGGGGGTCCAGCCTCCCCGAAGCAGCCTTCTGAGTGGGCGTGAAGGCTGCTGGTTGCATTCTGGGAGACAGCTTGATCGGACTTGAGGACACCGGGAGCCATTCTGCCGGGGTTCACGTCCCTGCTGGCCGGCCCCGCCCATCTTCCCGGCCCGGGCTTGGGTCTAGCCACGCCCCTAGCGCCACCGGCCTGGGGGTCGGGTCGCTGTACCTGGGTTACCACGCTAGGCCCGAAAAGGGCCACGTGTGCAGGGTCCAACCTCCCCGAAGCAGCCTTCTGAGTGGGCGTGAAGGCTGCTGGTTGCATTCCGAGAGACAGCTTGATCGGGCTTGAGGACCCCGGCAGCCATTCTGCCAGGGGTCACGTCCCCGCTGGCCGTCCCCGCGCCTCTTCCCAGCCCGGGCTTGGGTCTAGCCACGCCCCTAGCGCCACTGGCCTGGGGGTCGGGTCGCTGTACCTGGGTTACAATGCTAGGCCTGAAAAGGGCCACACGTAGGGGGTCCAGCCTCCCCGAAGCAGCCTTCTGAGTGGGCGTGAACGCTGCTGGTTGCATTCTGGGAGACAGGCTTAATGGGCTTGAGGACCCCGGCAGCCATTCTGCCGGTGGTCACGTCCACGCTGGCCGGCCCCGCCCCTCTTCCCGGCCCGGGCTTGGGTCTACCCACGGCCCTAGCGCCACTGGCCCGGGGGTCGGGTCTCTGTACCTGGGTTACCACGCTAGGCCCAAAAAGGGCCATGCGTGGGGGGTCCAGCCTTCCCGAAGCAGCCTTCTGAGTGGGCGTGAAGGCTGCTGGTTGCATTCTGGGAGACAGCTTGATCGGGCTTGAGGACCCCGGGAGCCATTTTGCCTGGGGCCACGTTCCTGCACCCCGGCCCCGCCCATCTTCCCGGCCCGGTCTTGGGTCTAGCCACGCCCCTAGCGCCACCAGCCCGGGGGTCGGGTCTCTGTACCTGGGTTACCACGCTAGGCCCGAAATGGGCCAGGTGTGCGGGGTCCAACCTCGCCGAAGCAGCCTTCCGAGTGGGCGTGAAGGCTGCTGGTTGCATTCCGAGACACAGCTTGATCGGGCTTGAGGACCCCGGCAGCCATTCTGCCAGGGGTCACGTCCCCGCTGGCCGGTCCCAGCCCTCTTCCCAGCCCGGGCTTAGGTCTAGCCACGCCCCTAGCGCCACTGGCCTGGGGGTCGGGTCTCTGTACCTGGGTTACCACGCTAGGCCCAAAAAGGGCCATGTGTGCGGGGTCCAGCCTCCCCGAAGCAGCCTTCCGAGTGGGAGTGAAGGCTGCTGGTTGCATTCCGGGAGACAGGCTTGATGGGGCTTGAGGACCCCGGCAGCCATTCTGCCGGGGTTCACGTCCCCGCTGGTCGGCCCCGCCCCTCTTC
This sequence comes from Ochotona curzoniae, assembly GCF_017591425.1. Lineage (NCBI taxonomy): Eukaryota > Metazoa > Chordata > Mammalia > Lagomorpha > Ochotonidae > Ochotona > Ochotona curzoniae. Next base: position 183,103 of record NW_024464965.1, on the reverse strand, counting down.
CCGGCCCGGGCTTGGGTCTAGCCACGCCCCTAGCGCCACTGGCCCAGGGGTCGGGTCGCTGTACCTGGGTTACCACGCTAGGCCCGAAAAGTGCCATGTGTGGGGGATCCAGCCTCCCCAAAGCAGCCTTCCGAGTGGGCGTGAAGGCTGCTGGTTGCATTCCGGGAGACAGGCTTGATCGGGCTTGAGGACCCCGGCAGCCATTCTGCCGGGGTCACGTCCACGCTGGCCGGCCCCGCCCCTCTTCCCGGCCCTGGCTTGGGTCTAGCCACGCCCCTAGCGCCACCAGCCCGGGGGTCGGGTCGCTGTACCTGGGTTACCACGCTAGGCCCGAAAAGGGACATGTGTGGGGCGTCCAGCCTCCCCGAAGCAGCCTTCCTGAGTGGGCGTGAAGGCTGCTGGTTGCATTCTGGGAGACAGGCCTGATCAGGCTTGAGGACCCGGGCAGCCATTCTGCCAGCGGTCACGTCCCCGCTGGCCGGCCCCGCCCCTCTTCCTGGCCCGGGCTTGAGTCTAGCCACGCCCCTAGCGTCACTGGCCCGGTGGTCGGGTCGCTGTACCTGGGTTACAACGCTAGGCCCAAAAAGGGCCATGCGTGGGGGGTCCAGCCTCCCCGAAGCAGTCTTCCGAGTGGGCGTGAAGGCTGCTGGTTGCATTCCAGGAGAGAGGCCTGATCAGGCTTGAGGAACCCCGGCAGCCATTCTGGCGGGGGTCATGTCCCCGTGTGCCGGCCCCAACCCTCTTCCCGGCCCGGGCTTGGGTCTAGCCAAACCTCTAGCGCCACCTGCCCGGGGGTCGGGTCGCTGTACCTGGGTTACCACGCGAGGCCCAAAAAGGGCCACGTGTGGGGGGTCCAGCCTCCACGAAGCAGTCTTCCGAGAGGGCGTGAAGGCTACTGGTTGCATTCCGGGAGACAGGCCTGATCGGGCTTGAGGACCCTGGCAGCCATTCTGCTGGTGGTGTTCTCCGCGCTCGCCGGCGCCGCCCCTCTTCCCGGCCCGGGTTGGGTCTAGCCACGCCCCTAGCGCCACTGGCCTTGGGTTGGGCCGCTGTACCTGGGTTACCACGCTAGGCCCGAAAAGGGCCACGCATGGGATTTCCAGCCTCCCGGAAGCAGCCTTCCTGAGTGGGCGTGAAGGTTGCTGGTTGCATTCTGGGAGACAGGCCTGATATGGCTTGAGGACCCTGGCAGCCATTCTGCCGGGGGTCACGTCCCAGCACGCCGGCCCCGCCCCTCTTCCCGGCCCGGGCTTGGGTCTACCCACGCCCCTAGCTAAACAGGCCTGGGGGTCAGGTCGCTGTACCTGGGTTACCACGCTAGGCCCGAAAAAGGCCATGCGTGGGGTGTCCAGCCTCCCCGAAGCAGCCTTCCGAGTGGGCGTGAAGGCTGCTGGTTGCATTCCGGGAGACAGGCTTGATCGGGCTTGAGGAACCCGGCAGCCATTCTGCTGGGGTCACGTCCCTGCGCGCCGGCCCCGCCCCTCTTCCCGGCCCGGGCTTGGGTTTAGCCACGCCCCTAGTGCCACCAGCCTGGGGGTCGGGTCGCTGTACCTGGGTTACAACGCTAGGCCTGAAAAGGGCCACGCGTGGGGGGTCCAGCCTCCCCGAAGCAGCCTTCTGAGTGGGCGTGAACGCTGCTGGTTGCATTCCGGGAGACAGGCTTAATGGGCTTGAGGACCCCGGCAGCCATTCTGCCAGGGGTCACGTCCCCGCTGGCCGGCCCCGCCCCTCTTCCCGGCCCGGGCTTGGGTCTACCCACGGCCCTAGCGCCACTGGCCCGGGGGTCGGGTCGCTGTACCTGGGTTACAACGCTAGGCCCAAAAAGGGCCATGCGTGGGGGGTCCAGCCTCCCCGAAGCAGCCTTCTGAGTGGGCGTGAAGGCTGCTGGTTGCATTCTGGGAGACAGCTTGATCGGGCTTGAGGACCCCGGGAGCCATTCTGCCTGGGGTCACGTCCCCGCTGGCCGGCCCCGCCCCTCTTCCCGGCCCGGGCTTGGGTCTAGCCACGCCCCTAGCCTCCATGGCCCGGGGTCGGGTCGCTGTACCTGGGTTACCACGCTAGGCCCGAAAAGGGCCACGTGTGCGGGGTCCAACCTCCCCGAAGCAGCCTTCCGAGTGGGCGTGAAGGCTGCTGGTTGCATTCCGGGAGACAGCTTGATCGGGCTTGAGGACCCTGGCAGCCATTCTGCCTGGGGTCACGTCCCTGCGCGCCGGCCCCGCCCCTCTTCCCGGCCCGGGCTTGGGTCTAGCCACGCCCCTAGCGCCACTGGCCTGGGGTCGGGTCGCTGTACCTGGGTTACCACGCTAGCCCGAAAAGGGCCACGTGTGGGGGTCCAGCCTCCCCGAAGCAGCCTTCTGAGTGGGCGTGAAGGCTGCTGGTTGCATTCTGGGAGACAGGCTTGATGGGCTTGAGGACCCCGGCAGCCATTCTGCCAGGGGTCACGTCCCGCTGGCCGGCCCCGCCCCTCTTCCCGGCCCGGGCTTGGGTCTAGCCACGCCCTAGCGCCACTGGCCCGGGGGTCGGGTCTCTGTACCTGGGTTACCACGCTAGGCCCGAAAAGGGCCATGCGTGGGGGTCCAGCCTCCCCGAAGCAGCCTTCTGAGTGGGCGTGAAGGCTGCTGGTTGCATTCTGGGAGACAGCTTGATCGGGCTTGAGGACACCGGCAGCCATTCTGCCGGGGTCACGTCCCTGCTGGCCGGCCCCGCCCATCTTCCCGGCCCGGGCTTGGGTCTAGCCACGCCCCTAGCGCCACTGGCCCGGGGGTCGGGTCGCTGTACCTGGGTTACCACGCTAGGCCCGAAAAGGGCCATGTGTGGGGGGTCCAGCCTCCCCGAAGCAGCCTTCTGAGTGGGCGTGAAGGCTGCTGGTTGCATTCCGAGAGACAGCTTGATCGGGCTTGAGGACCCCGGCAGCCATTCTGCCAGGGGTCACGTCCCCGCTGGCCGTCCCCGCGCCTCTTCCCAGCCCGGGCTTGGGTCTAGCCACGCCCCTAGCGCCACTGGCCTGGGGGTCGGGTCGCTGTACCTGGGTTACAACGCTAGGCCCAAAAAGGGCCATGCGTGGGGGGTCCAGCCTCCCCGAAGCAGCCTTCCGAGTGGGCGTGAAGGCTGCTGGTTGCATTCCGGGAGACAGGCCTGATCGGGCTTGAGGACCCCGGCAGCCATTCTGGCGGGGGTCATGTCCCCGCGCGCCGGCCCCGCCCCTCTTCCCTGCTTTGGTTTGGGTCTAGCCACGCCCCTAGAGCCACCTGCCCGGGGGTCGGGTCGCTGTACCTGGGTTACCACGCGAGGCCCGAAAAGGGCCACGTGTGGGGTGTCCAGCCTCCCTGAAGCAGCCTTCCTGAGTGGGCGTGAAGGCTGCTGGTTGCATTCTGGGAGACAGGCCTGATGGGGCTTGAGGACCCCGGCAGCCATTCTGCCGGGAAGTCATGTCCCTGCTGGCCGGCCCCGCCCCTCTTCCTGGCCCGGGCTTGGGTCTAGCCACGCCCCTAGCGCCACTGGCCTGTGGGTCTGGTCGCTGTACCTGGGTTAGCAGGCTAGGCCCGAAAAGGGCCACGTGTGGGGGGTCCAGCCTCCCCGAAGCAGCCTTCCGAGTGGGCGTGAAGGCTGCTGGTTGCATTCCGGGAGACAGGCCTGATGGGGCTTGAGGATCCCGGCAGCCATTCTGCCAAGGGTCACGTACCTGCGCTGGCCCTGCCCCGCACCTCTTCGCGGCCCGGGCTTGGTGTAGCCACGCCCCTAGCGCAACTGGCCTGGGGGTCGGGTCTCAGTACCTGGGTTACCACGCTAGGCCCGAAAAGGGCCACGCATGGGGTGTCCAGCCTCCCCGAAAGCAGCATTCCGAGTGGGCGTGAAGGCTGCTGGGTGCATTCTGGGAGACAGACTTGATTGGGCTTGAGGACCCCGGCAGCCATTCTGCCAGGGGTCACGTCCCTGCGCACCGTCCCTGCCCTTCTTCCCGGCCCGGGCTTGGGTCTAGCCACGCCCCTAGCGCCACTGGCCTGGGGGTCGGGTCGCTGTACCTGGGTTACCACGCTAGGCCAGAAAAGGGCCACGTGTGGGGGGTCCAGCCTCCCCGAAGCAGCCTTCCGAGTGGGCGTGAAGGCTGCTGGTTGCATTCCGGGAGACAGGCCTGATGGGGCTTGAGGACCCGGCAGCCATTCTGCTGGGGTCACGTCCCGCGCTGGCCGGCCCCGCCCCTCTTCCCGGCCCGGGCTTGGGTCTAGCCACGCCCCTAGCGCCACTGGCCTGGGGTCGGGTCGCTGTACCTGGGTTACCACGCTAGGCCCGAAAAGGGCCACGTGTGGGGGTCCAGCCTCCCCGAAGCAGCCTTCCGAGTGGGCGTGAAGGCTACTGGTTGCATTCCGGGAGACAGGCCTGATCGGGCTTGAGGACCCTGGCAGCCATTCTGCTGGTGGTGTTCTCCCCGCTCGCCGGCGCCGCCCCTCTTCCCGGCCCGGTCTGGGGTCTAGCCACGCCCCTAGCGCCACTGGCCTGGGGGTCGGGTCGCTGTACCTGGGTTACCACGCTAGGCCCGAAAAGGGCCACGCATGGGATTTCCAGCCTCCCGGAAGCAGCCTTCCTGAGTGGGCGTGAAGGTTGCTGGTTGCATTCTGAGAGACAGGCCTGATATGGCTTGAGGACCCTGGCAGCCATTCTGCTCGGGGTCACGTCCCAGCACGCCGGCCCCGCCCCGCTTCCCGGCCCGGGCTTGGGTCTAGCCACACCCCTAGCGCCACTGGCCTGGGGGTCGGGCCGCTGTACCTGGGTTACCATGCTATGCTCGAAAAGTGCCATGTATGGGTGGTCCTGCCTCCCTGAATCAGCCTTCCAAGTGGGCGTGAAGGCTGCTGGTTGCATTCCGGGAGACAGGCCTGATGGGGCTTGAGGACCCCGGCAGCCATTCTGCCGGGGGTCACGTCCCCGCTGGCCGGCCCCGCCCCTCTTCCCAGCCCTGCCTTGGGTCTAGCCACGCACCTAGCGCCGCCAGCCCTGGGGTCGGGTCGCTGTACCTGGGTTACCACGCTAGGCCCGAAAAGGCCATGCCTGTTGGGTCCAGCCTCCCCGAAGCAGCCTTCCTGAGTGGGCGTGAAGGCTGCTGGTTGCATTCTGGGAGACAGGCCTGATGGGGCTTGAGGACGCCGGCAGCCATTCTGCCGGGGGTCACGTACCTGCGCTGGACGGCCCCGCCCCTCTTCCCGGCCCTGGCTTGGGTCTAGCCACGCCCCTAGCACCACTGGCCCAGGGGTCGGGTCGCTGCACCTGGGTTACCACGCTAGGCCCAAAAAGGTCCATGCGTGGGGTGTCCAGCCTCTCCGAAGCAGTCTTCTGAGTGGGCGTGAAGACTGCTGGTTGCATTCCGGGAGACCTCCTTGATGGGGCGTAAGGACCCTGGCAGCCATTCTGCCTGGGGTCACGTCCCCGCTGGCCGGTCCCGCCCCTCTTCCCGGCCCAGGCTTGGGTCTAGCCACGCCCCTAGCGCCACCAGCCTGGGGGTCGGGTCTCTGTACCTGGGTTACCACGCTAGGCCCGAAAAGGGCCATGCATGGGGTGTCCAGCCTCTCCGAAGCAGCCTTCCGAGTGGGCGTGAAGGCTGCTGGTTGCATTCCGGGAGACAGGCCTGATCGGGCTTGAGGACCCCGGCAGCCATTCTGCCGGGGTCAAGTCCCCACGCGCCGGCCCCGCCCCACTACGCGGCCCGTGCTTGGGTCTAGCCACGCCCCTAGCGCCACTGGCCTGGGGGTTCGGGTCGCTGTACCTGGGTTACCACGCTAGGCCCGAAAAGGGCCATGCATGGGGGGTCCAGCCTCCCCGAAGCAGCCTTCTGAGTGTGCGTGAAGGCTGCTGGTTGCATTCCGGGAGACAGGCCTGATGGGGCTTGAGGACCCCGGCAGCCATTCTGCCGTGGGTCATGTCCCCGCTGGCCGTCCCCGCCCCTCTTCCCAGCCCGGGCTTGGGTCTAGCCACGCCCCTAGCGCCACCAGCCCGGGGGTCGGGTCGCTGTACCTGGGTTACCACGCTAGGACCGAAAAGGGCCACGTGTGGGGTGTCCAGCCTCCCCGAAGCAGCCTTCCTGAGTGGGCGTGAAGGCTGCTGGTTGCATTCTGGGAGACAGGCTTGATCTGGCTTGAGGACCCCGGCAGCCATTCTGCTGGGCGTCATGTCAAGGCTGGCCGGCCCCACCCCTCTTCCCGCCCTGGGCTTGGGTCTAGCAACGCCCCTAGTGCCACTGGCCCGGGATTTGCGTCGCTGTACCTGGGTTACCACGCTAGGCCCGAAAAGGGCCATGCGTGGGGGGTCCAGCCTCCCCGAAGCAGCCTTCCTGAGTGGGCGTGAAGGCTGCTGGTTTCATTCCGGGAGACAGGCTTGATCAGGCTTGAGGACCCCGGCAGCCATTCTGCGGGGTGTCACGTCCCCGCTCGCCAGCCCCGCCCCTCTTCCCGGCCTGGGCTGGGTCTAGCCACACCCCTAGCGCCACTGGCCTTGGGGTCGGGTCGCTGTACCTGGGTTACCACGCTAGGCCCGAAAAGGGCCACGTGTGGGGTGTCCAGCCTCCCCGAAGCAGCCTTCCTGAGTGGGCGTGAAGGCTGCTGGTTGCATTCCGGGAGACAGGCTTGATCGGGCTTGAGAACCCCGGCAACCATTCTGCCGTGGGTCACGTCCCTGCGCACCTTCCCCGCCCCTCATCCCATTCCGGGCTTGGGTCTAGCCACGCCCCTAGCGCCACTGGCCTGGGTGTCGGGTCGCTGTACCTGGGTTACCACGCTAGGCCCGAAAAGGGCCATGCGTTGGGGGTCCAGCCTCCCCGAAGCAGACTTCTGAGTGGGCGTGAAGGCTGCTGGTTGCATTCCGGGAGACAGCCCTGAGCAGGCTTGAGGACCCAGGCAGCCATTCTGCCTGGGGTCACGTCCCTGCGCTGGCCCTGCCCCTATTCCCACCCCGGCCTTGGGTGTAGCCACGCCCCTAGCGTCACTGGCCTGGGGGTCGGGTTCTGTACCTGGGTTACCACGCTAGGCCCGAAAACGGCCATGCGTGGGGTGTCCAGCCTCCCCGAAGCAGCCTTCCGGGTGGGCTTGAAGGCTGCTGTTTGCATTCTTGGAGACAGGCCTGATCAGGCTTGAGGACCCCGGCAGCCATTCTGCCTGGTGGTCTTGTCCCGTTCCACGGGCCCTGTCCTTCTTCCCAGCCCGGGCTTGTGTCTAGCCATGCCCCTATCCCCACTGGCCGGGTGGTCGGGTCGCTGTACCTGGGTTACCACGCTAGTCCCGAAAAGGGCCATGCGTGTGGGGTCCAGCCTCCCCGAAGCAGCCTTCCAAGTGGGTGTGAAGGCTGCTGGTTGCATTCCGGGAGACAGGCCTGATCGGGCTTGAGGACCCTGGCAGCCATTCTGCCGGGGGTCAGGACCCGCTCACCGGCCCCGCCCCTCTTCGCGGCCCGGGCTTGGGTCTAGCCACGCCCCTAGCGCCACCGGCCCGGTGGTCGGGTCGCTGTACCTGGGTTACCACGCTAGGCCCGAAAAGGGCCACGCTTGGGGGGTCCAGCATCCCCGAAGCTGCCTTCCTGAGTGGGCGTGAAGGCTGCTGGTTGCATTCCGGGAGACAGGCTTGATCGGGCTTGAGGACCCCGGCAGCCATTCTGCCGGTGGTCATGTCCCGCTCGCCGGCCCCGCCCCTCTTCCCGGCCCGGGCTTGGGTCTAGCCACGCCCCTAGCCCCACTGGCCCGGGGTCGGGTCGCTGTACCTGGGTTACCACGCTAGGCCCAAAAAGGGCCACGTGTGGGGGGTCCAGCCTCCCCAAAGCAGCCTTCCGAGTGGGCGTGAAGGGTGCTGGTTGCATTCTGCGAAACAGGCCTGATCAGGCTTGAGGACCCTGGCAGCCATTCTGCCAGGGGTCACGTCCCTCGCTGCCGGCCCCGACCCTCTTCCCTGCCCGGCTTGGGTCTAGCCACGCCCCTAGCGCCACTGGCCCGGGGGTCGGGTCACTGTACCTGGGTTACCACGCTAGGCCCGAAAAGGGCCACGCGTGGGGGTCCAGCCTCCCCGAAGCAGCCTTCCTGAGTGGGCGTGAAGGCTGCTGGTTGCATTCCGGGAGACAGGCCTGATCAGGCTTGAGGACCCCGGCAGCCATTCTGCCAGGGTCACGTCCCTGCGCTGGCCCTGCCCCTCTTCCCAGCCCGGGCTTGGGTCTAGCCACGCCCCTAGCGCCACAGGCCTGGGGTCGGGTCGCTGTACCTGGGTTACCATGCTAGGCCCGAAAAGGGCCATGCGTGTTGGGTCCAGCCTCCCCGAAGCAGCCTTCCGAGTGGGCGTGAAGGCTGCTGGTTGCATTGTGGGAGACAGGCCTGATCAGGCTTGAGGACCCCGGCAGCCATTCTGCCTGGTGGTCTTGTCCCGTTCCACGGGCCCTGTCCTTCTTCCCAGCCCGGGCTTGTGTCTAGCCATGCCCCTATCCCCACTGGCCGGGTGGTCGGGTCGCTGTACCTGGGTTACCACGCTAGTCCCGAAAAGGGCCATGCGTGTTGGGTCCAGCCTCCCCGAAGCAGCCTTCCAAGTGGGTGTGAAGGCTGCTGGTTGCATTCCGGGAGACAGGCCTGATCGGGCTTGAGGACCCTGGCAGCCATTCTGCCGGGGGTCAGGACCCGCTCACCGGCCCCGCCCCTCTTCACGGCCCGGGCTTGGGTCTAGCCACGCCCCTAGCGCCACCGGCCCGGTGGTCGGGTCGCTGTACCTGGGTTACCACGCTAGGCCCGAAAAGGGCCACGTGTGGGGGGTCCAGCCTCCCCGAAGTGGGTTCCAGCCTCCCCGAAGCACCATTCCGAGTGGGCGTGAGGGCTGCTGGTTGCATCCCGGGAGACAGACTTGATCGGGCTTGAGGACCGCGGCAGCCATTCTGCCAGTGGTCATGTTCTGTTAAGCGCCGGCTCCACCCCTCTTCCCAGCCCGGGCTTGGGTCTAGCCACGCCCCTAGCGCTACCGGCCTGGGAGTCGGGTCGGGTCGCTGTACCTGGGTTACCACGCTAGGCCCGAAAAGGGCCACGCTTGGGGGGTCCAGCATCCCCGAAGCTGCCTTCCTGAGTGGGCGTGAGGCTGCTGGTTGCATTCCGGGAGACCCGCTTGATCGGGCTTGAGGATCCCGGCAGCCATTCTGCCTGGTGGTCTTGTCCCGTTCCACAGGCCCCAACCCTCTTCCCAGCCCGGGCTTGGGTCTAGCCACGCCCCTAGCCCCACTGGCCCGGGGTCGGGTCGCTGTACCTGGGTTACCACGCTAGGCCCAAAAAGGGCCACGTGTGGGGGGTCCAGCCTCCCCAAAGCAGCTTTCCGAGTGGGCGTGAAGGCTGCTGGTTGCATTGTGGGAGACAGGACTGATGGGGCTTGAGGACCGCGGCAGCCATTCTGCCGGGGGTCAGGTCCCCGCTGGCCGGCCCCGCCCCTCTTCCCGGCCCGTGGTTGGGTCTAGCCACGCCCCTAGCGCCATTGGCCCGGGAGTCGGGTCGCTGTACCTGGGTTACCACGCTAGGCCTGAAAAGGGCCACGTGTGTGGTGTCCAGCCTCCCCGAAGCAACCTTCCTGAGTGGGCGTGAAGGCTGCTGGTTGCATTCCGGGATACAGGCCTGATATGGCTTGAGGACGCAGGCAGCCAGTCTGCCGGGGGTCACGTCCCTGTGCGCTGGCCCCGCACCTCTTCCTGGCCCGGGCTTGGGTCTAGCCACTCCCCTAGCGCCACCCACCCGGGGGTCGTGTCGCTGTACCTGGGTTACCACTCTAGGCCCGAAAAGGGCCACGTGTGGGGGGGTCCAGCCTCCCCGAAGCAGCCTTCTGAGTGGGCGTGAAGGCTGCTGGTTGCATTCTGGGAGACAGGCTTGATCGGGCTTGAGGACCCTGGCAACCATTCTGCTGTGGGTCACTTCCTCGTGCCGGCCCGCCCCTCATCCCATTCCGGGCTTGGGTCTAGCCACGCCCCTAGCGCCACTGGCCTGGGTGTCGGGTCGCTGTACCTGGGTTACCACGCTAGGCCCGAAAAGGGCCATGCGTGGGGGGTCCAGCCTCCCCGAAGCAGACTTCTGAGTGAGCGTGAAGGCTGCTGGTTGCATTCAGGGAGACAGGCTTGATCAGGCTTGAGGACCGCGGCAGCCATTGTGCCTGGGGTCACGTCCCTGTGTGCCGGCCCCGCCCCTCTTCCCAGCCCGGGCTTGGGTCTCGCCACGCCGCTAGCGCTGCTGGCCCAGTGGTCGGGTCGCTGTACCTGGGTTACCAGGCTAGGCCTGAAAAGGGCCACGCGTGTTGGGTCCAGCCTCCCCGAAGCAGCCTCCTGAGTGGGCGTGAAGGCTGCTGGTTGCATTCGGGGAGACAGGCCTGATGGGGCTTGAGGACCCTGGCAGCCATTCTGCCAGGGAGTCACGTCCCTGCGCGCCGGCCCCGCCCCTCTTCCGCCGGCTTGGGTCTAGCCACGCCCCTAGCGCCACTGGCCCGGGGGTCGGGTCGCTGTACCTGGGTTACCACGCTAGGCCCGAAAAGGGCCACGTGTGGGTTGTCCAGCCTCCCCGAAGCAGCCTTCCGAGTGGGCGTGAAGGTGCTGGTTGCATTCTGGGAGACAGGCCTGATCGGGCTTGAGGACCCCGGCAGCCATTCTGCCAGGGGTCACGTCCCTGCGCTCCGGCCCCGCCCCTCTTCCCGGCCCGGGCTTGGGTCTAGCCACGCCCCTAGCGCCACTGGCCCGGGGGTCGGGTCGCTGTACCTGGGTTACCACGCTAGGCCCGAAAAGGGCCACGCGTGGGGGTCCAGCCTCCCCGAAGCAGCCTTCCGAGTGGGCGTGAAGGCTGCTGGTTGCATTCCGGGAGACAGGCCTGATCAGGCTTGAGGACCCCGGCAGCCATTCTGCCGGGGGTCACGTTCCTGCGCGCTGGCCCTGCCCCTCTTCCCAGCCCGGGCTTGTGTCTAGCCACGCCCCTAGTGCCACAGGCCTTGGGTTGGGTCGCTGTACCTGGGTTACCATGCTAGGCCCGAAAAGGGCCATGCGTGTTGGGTCCAGCCTCCCCGAAGCAGCCTTCCAAGTGGGCGTGAAGGCTGCTGGTTGCATTGTGGGAGACAGGCCTGATACGGCTTGAGGACCCCGGCAGCCATTCTGCCGGTGGTCACGTCCCTGCGCACCGGCCCCGCCCCTCTTCCTGGCCTGGGCTTGGGTCTCGCCACGCCCCTAGCGCCACTGGCCTGGTGGTCGGGTCGCTGTACCTGGGTTACCACGCTAGGCCCGAAAAGGGCCACGTGTGGGGGGTCCAGCCTCCCTAAAGCAGCCTTCCGAGTGGGCGTGCAGGCAGCTGGTTGCATTCTGGGAGACAGGCCTGATACGGCTTGAGGACCCTGGCAGCCATTCTGCCTGGGGTCACGTTCCCGCGCTGGCCCTGCCCCTCTTCTTGGCCCGGGCTTGGGTCTAGCCACGCCCCAAGCGACACTGTCCCGGGGGTCGGGTCGCTGTACCTGGGTTACCACGCTAGGCCCGAAAAGGGCCACGTGTGGGGGGTCCAGCCTCCCCGAAGCAGCCTTCTGAGTGGGCGTGAAGGGTGCTGGTTGCATTCCGGGAGGCAGGCCTGATCAGGCTTGAGGACCCTGGCAGCCATTCTGCTGGGGGTCACGTCCCTGCGCACCGTCCCCGCCCCTCTTCCCGGCCTGGGCTTGGGTCTCGCCACGCCGCTAGCGCTGCTGGCCTGGTGGTCGGGTCGCTGTACCTGGGTTACCACGCTAGGCCCGAAAAGGGCCATGCGTGTTGGGTCCAGCCTCCCCGAAGCAGCCTTCCAAGTGGGCGTGAAGGCTGCTGGTTGCATTGTGGGAGACAGGCCTGATCAGGCTTGAGGACCCTGGCAGCCATTCTGCTGGGTGTCACGTCCCTGCGCGCCGCCCCCGCCCCTCTTCCTGTCCTGGGCTTGGGATACGCCACGCCCCTAGCGCCAGTGGCCTGGGGGTCGGGTCGCTGTACCTGGGTTACCACGCTAGGCCTGAAAAGGGCCACGTGTGGTAGGTCCAGCCTCCCCGAAACAGCCTTCCGAGTGGGCGTGAAGGCTGCTGGTTGCATTCCGGGAGACAGGCTTGATCGGGCTTGAGGACCCCGGCAGCCATTCTGCCGGGGGTCACGTCCACGCTGGCCGGCCCCGCCCCTCTTCCCGGCCCTGGCTTGGGTCTAGCCACGCACCTAGCGCCACCAGCCCGGGGGTCGGGTCGCTGTACCTGGGTTACCACGCTAGGCCCGAAAAGGGCCATGTGTGGGGCGTCCAGCCTCCCCGAAGCAGCCTTCCTGAGTGGGCGTGAAGGCTGCTGCTTGCATTCTGGGAGACAGGCCTGATCAGGCTTGAGGACCCGGGCAGCCATTCTGCCAGGGGTCACGTCCCTGCGCTCCGGCCGCGCCCCTCTTCCTGGCCTGGGCTTGAGTCTAGCCACGCCCCTAGCGTCACTGGCCCGGTGGTCGGGTCGCTGTACCTGGGTTACAACGCTAGGCCCAAAAAGGGCCATGCGTGGGGGGTCCAGCCTCCCCGAAGCAGTCTTCCGAGTGGGCGTGAAGGCTGCTGGTTGCATTCTGGGAGAGAGGCCTGATCAGGCTTGAGGAACCCCGGCAGCCATTCTGGCGGGGGTCATGTCCCCGTGTGCCGGCCCCAACCCTCTTCCCGGCCCGGGCTTGGGTCTAGCCAAACCCCTAGCGCCACCTGCCCGGGGGTCGGGTCTCTGTACCTGGGTTACCACGCGAGGCCCAAAAAGGGCCACGTGTGGGGGGTCCAGCCTCCACGAAGCAGTCTTCCGAGAGGGCGTGAAGGCTACTGATTGCATTCCGGGAGACATGCCTGATCGGGCTTGAGGACCCTGGCAGCCATTCTGCTGGTGGTGTTCTCCCCGCTCGCCGGCCCGCCCCTCTTCCCGGCCCGGTCTGGGGTCTAGCCACGCCCCTAGCGCCACTGGCCTGGGGGTCGGGTCGCTGTACCTGGGTTACCACGCTAGGCCCGAAAAGGGCCACGCATGGGATTTCCAGCCTCCCGGAAGCAGCCTTCCTGAGTGGGCGTGAAGGTTGCTGGTTGCATTCTGGGAGACAGGCCTGATATGGCTTGAGGACCCTGGCAGCCATTCTGCCGGGGGTCACGTCCCAGCACGCCGGCCCCGCCCCGCTTCCCGGCCCGGGCTTGGGTCTAGCCACGCCCCTAGCGCCACCGGCCTGGGGGTCGGGCCGCTGTACCTGGGTTACCATGCTAGGCCCGAAAAGTGCCATGTGTGGGTGGTCCTGCCTCCCTGAAGCAGCATTCCAAGTGGGCGTGAAGGCTGCTGGTTGCATTCCGGGAGACAGGCTTGATGGGCTTGAGGAACCCGGCAGCCATTCTGCTGGGGGTCACGTCCCTGCGCGCCGGCCCCGCCCCTCTTCCCGGCCCGGGCTTGGGTTTAGCCACGCCCCTAGTGCCACCGGCCTGGGGGTCGGGTCGCTGTACCTGGGTTACAACGCTAGGCCTGAAAAGGGCCACGCGTGGGGGGTCCAGCCTCCCCAAAGCAGCCTTCTGAGTGGGCGTGAACGCTGCTGGTTGCATTCCGGGAGACAGGCTTAATGGGCTTGAGGACCCCGGCAGCCATTCTGCCAGGGGTCACGTCCCCGCTGGCCGGCCCCGCCCCTCTTCCCGGCCCGGGCTTGGGTCTACCCACGGCCCTAGCGCCACTGGCCCGGGGGTCGGGTCTCTGTACCTGGGTTACCTCTCTAGGCCCAAAAAGGGCCATGCGTGGGGGGTCCAGCCTCCCCGAAGCAGCCTTCTGAGTGGGCGTGAAGGCTGCTGGTTGCATTCTGTGAGACAGCTTGATCGGGCTTGAGGACCCCGGGAGCCATTCTGCCTGGGGTCACGTCCCCGCTGGCCGGCCCCGCCCCTCTTCCCGGCCCGGGCTTGGGTCTACCCACGCCCCTACCTCCATTGGCCCGGGGGTCGGGTCGCTGTACCTGGGTTACCACGCTAGGCCCGAAAAGGGCCACATGTGCGGGGTCCAACCTCCCCGAAGCAGCCTTCCGAGTGGGCGTGAACGCTGCTGGTTGCATTCTGGGAGACAGGCTTAATGGGCTTGAGGACCCCGGCAGCCATTCTGCCAGGGGTCACGTCCACGCTGGCCGGCCCCGCCCCTCTTCCCGGCCCGGGCTTGGGTCTACCCACGGCCCTAGCGCCACTGGCCCGGGGGTCGGGTCTCTGTACCTGGGTTACCACGCTAGGCCCAAAAAGGGCCATGCGTGGGGGGTCCAGCCTCCCCGAAGCAGCCTTCTGAGTGGGCGTGAAGGCTGCTGGTTGCATTCTGGGAGACAGCTTGATCGGACTTGAGGACCCCGGGAGCCATTTTGCCTGGGGCCACGTCCCCGCACCCCGGCCCCGCCCATCTTCCCGGCCCGGTCTTGGGTCTAGCCACGCCCCTAGCGCCACCAGCCCGGGGGTCGGGTCTCTGTACCTGGGTTACCACGCTAGGCCCGAAAAGGGCCACGTGTGCGGGGTCCAACCTCCCCGAAGCAGCCTTCTGAGTGGGCGTGAAGGCTGCTGGTTGCATTCCGAGAGACAGCTTGATCGGGCTTGAGGACCCCGGCAGCCATTCTGCCAGGGGTCACGTCCCCGCTGGCCGGTCCCGCGCCTCTTCCCAGCCCGGGCTTAGGTCTAGCCACGCCCCTAGCGCCACTGGCCTGGGGGTCGGGTCTCTGTACCTGGGTTACCACGCTAGGCCCAAAAAGGGCCATGTGTGCGGGGTCCAGCCTCCCCGAAGCAGCCTTCCGAGTGGGAGTGAAGGCTGCTGGTTGCATTGTGGGAGACAGGCTTGATGGGGCTTGAGGACCCCGGCAGCCATTCTGCCGGGGTTCACGTCCCCGCTGGTCGGCCCCGCCCCTCTTCCCGGCCCGGGCTTGGGTCTAGCCACGCCCCTAGCGCCACTGGCCCAGGGGTCGGGTCGCTGTACCTGGGTTACCACGCTAGGCCCGAAAAGTGCCATGTGTGGGGGATCCAGCCTCCCCAAAGCAGCCTTCCGAGTGGGCGTGAAGGCTGCTGGTTGCATTCCGGGAGACAGGCTTGATCGGGCTTGAGGACCCCGGCAGCCATTCTGCCGGGGGTCACGTCCACGCTGGCCGGCCCCGCCCCTCTTCCCGGCCCTGGCTTGGGTCTAGCCACGCACCTAGCGCCACCAGCCCGGGGGTCGGGTCGCTGTACCTGGGTTACCACGCTAGGCCCGAAAAGGGACATGTGTGGGGCGTCCAGCCTCCCCGAAGCAGCCTTCCTGAGTGGGCGTGAAGGCTGCTGGTTGCATTCTGGGAGACAGGCCTGATCAGGCTTGAGGACCCCGGCAGCCATTCTGCCAGGGGTCACGTCCCTGCGCTCCGGCCGCGCCCCTCTTCCTGGCCTGGGCTTGAGTCTAGCCACGCCCCTAGCGTCACTGTCCCGGGTGTCGGGTCGCTGTACCTGGGTTACAACGCTAGGCCCAAAAAGGGCCATGCGTGGGGGGTCCAGCCTCCCCGAAGCAGTCTTCCGAGTGGGCGTGAAGGCTGCTGGTTGCATTCCAGGAGAGAGGCCTGATCAGGCTTGAGGAACCCTGGCAGCCATTCTGGGGGGGTCATGTCCCCGTGTGCCGGCCCCAACCCTCTTCCCGGCCCGGGCTTGGGTCTAGCCAAACCCCTAGCGCCACCTGCCCGGGGGTCGGGTCGCTGTACCTGGGTTACCACGCGAGGCCCGAAAATGGCCACGCGTGGGGGGTCCAGCCTCTCCGAAGCAGCCTTCCTGAGTGGGCGTGAAGGATGCTGGTTGCATTCTGGGAGACAGGCCTGATGGGGCTTGAGGACCCCTGCAGCCATTCTGCCGGGGTTCACGTCCCTGCTGGCTGGCCCCGCCCCTCTTCCTGGCCCGGGCTTGGGTCTCGCCACACCCCTAGCGCCACTGGCCTGGGGGTCGGGTCTCTGTACCTGGGTTACCACGCTAGGCCAGAAAAGGGCCACGGGTGGGGGGTCCAGCCTCCCCGAAGCAGCCTTCCGAGTGGGCGTGAAGGCTGCTGCTTGCATTCCGGGAGACAGGCCTGATGGGGCTTGAGGATCCTGGCAGCCATTCTGCCAAGGGTCACGTACCTGCGCTGGCCCTGCCCCGCACCTCTTCGGGGCCCGGGCTTGGCTGTAGCCACGCCCCTAGCGCAACTGGCCTGGGGGTCGGGTCTCAGTACCTGGGTTGCCACGCTAGGCCCGAAAAGGGCCACGCATGGGGTGTCCAGCCTCCCCGAAAGAGCATTCCGAGTGGGCGTGAGGGCTGCTGGGTGCATTCTGGGAGACAGACTTGATTTGGCTTGAGGACCCCGGCAGCCATTCTGCCAGGGGTCACGTTCCTGCGCTCCGTCCCCGCCCCTCTTCCCGGCCCGGGCTTGGGTCTCGCCACGCCCCTAGCGCCACTGGCCTGGGGGTCGGGTCTCTGTACCTGGGTTACCACGCTAGGCCAGAAAAGGGCCACGGGTGGGGGGTCCAGCCTCCCCGAAGCAGCCTTCCAAGTGGGCGTGAAGGCTGCTGCTTGCATTCCAGGAGACAGGCCTGATGGGGCTTGAGGATCCAGGCAGCCATTCTGCAGGTGGTGTTCTCCGCGCTAGCCGGCGCCGCCCCTCTTCCCGGCCCGGGCTTGGGTCTAGCCACGCCCCTAGCGCCAGTGGCCTGGGGGTCGGGTCGCTGTACCTGGGTTACCACGCTAGGCCTGAAAAGGGCCACGTGTGGTAGGTCCAGCCTCCCCGAAACAGCCTTCCGAGTGGGCGTGAAGGCTGCTGGTTGCATTCCGGGAGACAGGCTTGATCAGGCTTGAGGACCCCGGCAGCCATTCTGCCAGGGGACACGTCCCTGTGCGCCGGCCCCGCCCCTCTTCCAAGCCCCTTCTTTAGTCTAGCCACGCCCCTAGCGCCACTGTCCCGGGGGTCGGGTCGCTGTACCTGGGTTACCACGCTAGGCCCGAAAAGGGCCATGTGTGGGGCGTCCAGCCTCCCCGAAACAGCCTTCCGAGTGGGCGTGAAGGCTGCTGGTTGCATTGTGGGAGACAGGCCTGATACGGCTTGAGAACCCTGGCAGCCATTCTGCCGGGGGTCACGTCCCTGCGCGCCGGCCCCGCCCCTCTTCCCGGCCTGGGCTTGGGTCTCGCCACGCCCCTAGCGCCACTGGACTGGTGGTCGGGTCGCTGTACCTGGGTTACCACGCTAGGCCCGAAAAGGGCCACGTGTGGGGGGTCCAGCCTCCCCAAAGCAGCCTTCCGAGTGGGCGTGAAGGCTGCTGGTTGCATTCCGGGAGACAGGCTTGATCAGGCTTGAGGACCCCGGCAGCCATTCTGCCAGGGGACACGTCCCTGTGCGCCGGCCCCGCCCCTCTTCCAAGCCCTTCTTTTAGTCTAGCCACGCCCCTAGCGCCACTGTCCCGGGGGTCGGGTCGCTGTACCTGGGTTACCACGCTAGGCCCGAAAAGGGCCATGCGTGTTGGGTCCAGCCTCCCGAAGCAGCCTTCCAAGTGGGCGTGAAGGCTGCTGGTTGCATTGTGGGAGACAGGCCTGATACGGCTTGAGAACCCTGGCAGCCATTCTGCCGGGGGTCACGTCCCTGCGCGCCGGCCCCGCCCCTCTTCCCGGCCTGGGCTTGGGTCTCGCCACGCCCCTAGCGCCACTGGACTGGTGGTCGGGTCGCTGTACCTGGGTTACCACGCTAGGCCCGAAAAGGGCCACGTGCGGGGGGTCGAGCCTCCCCGAAGCAGCCTCCCGAGTGGGCGTGAAGGCTGCTGGTTGCATTGTGGGAGACAGGCCTGATCAGGCTTGAGGACCCCGGCAGCCATTCTGGCGTGGGTCACCTCCCTGCTCACCGGCCCCGCCCCTCTTCCCGGCCCGGGCTTCGGTCTAGCCACGCCCCTAGTGCCAACAGCCCGGGGGTTGCGTTGCTGTACCTGGGTTACCACACTAGGCCCGAAAAGGGCCAGGCGTGGGGGGTCCAGCCTCCCGGAAACAGCCTTCTGAGTGGGCGTGAAGGCTGCTGGTTGCATTCCGGGAGACAGGCCTGATCAGGCTTGAGGACCCTGGCAGCCATTCTGCTGGGAGTCACGTCCCTTCGCTCCGGCCCCGCCCCTCTTCCCGGCCTGGGCTTGAGTCTAGCAACGCCCCTAGCGCCACTGGCCCGGGGGTTGTGTCGCTGTACCTGGGTTACCAGGCTAGGCCCGAAAAGGGCCACGTGTGGGAGGTCCAGCCTCCCAGAAGCAGACTTCCGAGTGGGCGTGAAGGCTGCTGGTTGCATTCTGGGAGACAGGCCTGATCGGGCTTGAGGACCCTGGCAGCCATTCTGCCAGGGGTCACGTCCCCACGCGCCGCCCCCGCCCCTCTTCCTGGCCTGGGTTGTGTCTAGCCACGCCCCTAGCGCCACTGGCCCGGGGGTCGGGTCGCTGTACCTGGGTTACCAAGGCAGGCCCAAAAACGGCCACGCGTGCGGGGTCCAGCCTCCCCGAAGCAGCCTTCCTGAGTGGGCGTGAAGGCTGCAGGTTGCATTCCGGGAGTCAGGCCTGATGGGGCTTGAGGACCCTGGCAGCCAATCTGCCGGGTGTCACCTCCCCACTGGCCGGCCCTGCCCCTCTTCCTGGCCCGGGCTTGGGTCTAGCCACGCCCCTAGCGCCAGTGGCCCGGGGGTCGGGTCGCTGCACCTGGGTTACCATGCTAGGCCCGAAAATGGCCACGCGTGGGGATCCAGCCTCCACGAAACAGCCTTCTGAGTGGGCGTGAAGGCTGCTGGTTGCATTCCGGGAGACAGGCCTGATACGGCTTGAGGACCCTGGCAGCCAACCTGCCTGGGGTCACGTTCCCGCGCTGGCCCTGCCCGTCTTCTTGGCCCGGGCTTGGGTCTAGCCACGCCCCAAGCGACACTGTCCCGGGGGTCGGGTCGCTGTACCTGGGTTACCACGCTAGGCCCGAAAAGGGCCACGTGTGGGGGGTCCAGCCTCCCCGAAGCAGCCTTCTGAGTGGGCGTGAAGGGTGCTGGTTGCATTCCGGGAGGCAGGCCTGATCAGGCTTGAGGACCCTGGCAGCCATTCTGCTGGGGGTCACGTCCCTGCGCACCTTCCCCGCCCCTCTTCCCGGCCTGGGCTTGGGTCTCGCCACGCCGCTAGCGCTGCTGGCCTGGTGGTCGGGTCGCTTGTCCTGGGTTACCACGCTAGTCCCGAAAAGGGCCATGCGTGTGGGTCCAGCCTCCCCGAGCAGCCTTCCAAGTGGGCGTGAAGGCTGCTGGTTGCATTCTGGGAGACAGGCCTGATACGGCTTGAGGACCCTGGCAGCAATTCTGCTGGGTGTCACGTCCCTGCGCGCCGCCCCCGCCCCTCTTCCTGTCCTGGGCTTGGGATACGCCACGCCCCTAGCGCCAGTGGCCTGGGGGTCGGGTCGCTGTATCTGGGTTACCACGCTAGGCCTGAAAAGGGCCACGTGTGGTAGGTCCAGCCTCCCCGAAACAGCCTTCCGAGTGGGCGTGAAGGCTGCTGGTTGCATTCCGGGAGACAGGCTTGATCGGGCTTGAGGACCCCGGCAGCCATTCTGCCGGGGGTCACGTCCACGCTGGCCGGCCCCGCCCCTCTTCCCGGCCCTGGCTTGGGTCTAGCCACGCACCTAGCGCCACCAGCCCGGGGGTCGGGTCGCTGTACCGGGGTTACCACGCTAGGCCCGAAAAGGGACATGTGTGGGGCGTCCAGCCTCCCCGAAGCAGCCTTCCTGAATGGGCGTGAAGGCTGCTGCTTGCATTCTGGGAGACAGGCCTGATCAGGCTTGAGGACCCGGGCAGCCATTCTGCCAGGGGTCACGTCCCTGCGCTCCGGCCGCCCCCCTCTTCCTGGCCTGGGCTTGAGTCTAGCCACGCCCCTAGCGTCACTGGCCCGGTGGTCGGGTCGCTGTACCTGGGTTACAACGCTAGGCCCAAAAAGGGCCATGTGTGCGGGGTCCAGCCTCCCCGAAGCAGCCTTCCGAGTGGGAGTGAAGGCTGCTGGTTGCATTGTGGGAGACAGGCTTGATGGGGCTTGAGGACCCCGGGAGCCATTTTGCCGGGGTTCACGTCCCCGCTGGTCGGCCCCGCCCCTCTTCCCGGCCCGGGCTTGGGACTAGCCACGCCCCTAGCGCCACTGGCCCAGGGGTCGGGTCGCTGTACCTGGGTTACCACGCTAGGCCCGAAAAGTGCCATGTGTGGGGGATCCAGCCTCCCCAAAGCAGCCTTCCGAGTGGGCGTGAAGGCTGCTGGTTGCATTCCGGGAGACAGGCTTGATCGGGCTTGAGGACCCCGGCAGCCATTCTGCCGGGGGTCACGTCCACGCTGGCCGGCCCCGCCCCTCTTCCCGGCCCTGGCTTGGGTCTAGCCACGCACCTAGCGCCACCAGCCCGGGGGTCGGGTCGCTGTACCTGGGTTACCACGCTAGGCCCGAAAAGGGACATGTGTGGGGCGTCCAGCCTCCCCGAAGCAGCCTTCCTGAGTGGACGTGAAGGCTGCTGGTTGCATTCTGGGAGACAGGCCTGATCAGGCTTGAGGACCCCGGCAGCCATTCTGCCAGGGGTCACGTCCCTGCGCTCCGGCCGCGCCCTTCTTCCTGGCCTGGGCTTGAGTCTAGCCACGCCCCTAGCGTCACTGTCCCGGGTGTCGGGTCGCTGTACCTGGGTTACAACGCTAGGCCCCAAAGGGCCATGCGTGGGGGGTCCAGCCTCCCCGAAGCAGTCTTCCGAGTGGGCGTGAAGGCTGCTGGTTGCATTCCAGGAGAGAGGCCTGATCAGGCTTGAGGAACCCTGGCAGCCATTCTGGCGGAGGTCATGTCCCCGTGTGCCGGCCTCAACCCTCTTCCCGGCCCGGGCTTGGGTCTAGCCAACCCCTAGTGCCACCTGCCCGGGGGTCGGGTCGCTGTACCTGGGTTACCACGCGAGGCCCGAAAAGGGCCACGCGTGGGGGGTCCAGCCTCCCCGAAGCAGCCTTCCGAGTGGGCGTGAAGGCTGCTGCTTGCATTCCGGGAGACAGGCCTGATGGGGCTTGAGGATCCTGGCAGCCATTCTGCCAAGGGTCACGTACCTGCGCTGGCCCTGCCCCGCACCTCTTCGGGGCCCGGGCTTGGCTGTAGCCACGCCCCTAGCGCAACTGGCCTGGGGGTCGGGTCTCAGTACCTGGGTTGCCACGCTAGGCCCGAAAAGGGCCACGCATGGGGTGTCCAGCCTCCCCGAAAGAGCATTCCGAGTGGGCGTGAGGGCTGCTGGGTGCATTCTGGGAGACAGACTTGATTTGGCTTGAGGACCCCGGCAGCCATTCTGCCAGGGGTCACGTTCCTGCGCTCCGTCCCCGCCCCTCTTCCCGGCCCGGGCTTGGGTCTCGCCACGCCCCTAGCGCCACTGGCCTGGGGGTCGGGTCTCTGTACCTGGGTTACCACGCTAGGCCAGAAAAGGGCCACGGGTGGGGGGTCCAGCCTCCCCGAAGCAGCCTTCCAAGTGGGCGTGAAGGCTGCTGCTTGCATTCCAGGAGACAGGCCTGATGGGGCTTGAGGATCCAGGCAGCCATTCTGCAGGTGGTGTTCTCCGCGCTAGCCGGCGCCGCCCCTCTTCCCGGCCCGGGCTTGGGTCTAGCCACGCCCCTAGCGCCAGTGGCCTGGGGGTCGGGTCGCTGTACCTGGGTTACCACGCTAGGCCTGAAAAGGGCCACGTGTGGTAGGTCCAGCCTCCCCGAAACAGCCTTCCGAGTGGGCGTGAAGGCTGCTGGTTGCATTCCGGGAGACAGGCTTGATCAGGCTTGAGGACCCCGGCAGCCATTCTGCCAGGGGACACGTCCCTGTGCGCCGGCCCCGCCCCTCTTCCAAGCCCCTTCTTTTAGTCTAGCCACGCCCCTAGCGCCACTGTCCCGGGGGTCGGGTCGCTGTACCTGGGTTACCACGCTAGGCCCGAAAAGGGCCATGTGTGGGGCGTCCAGCCTCCCCGAAACAGCCTTCCGAGTGGGCGTGAAGGCTGCTGGTTGCATTGTGGGAGACAGGCCTGATACGGCTTGAGAACCCTGGCAGCCATTCTGCCGGGGGTCACGTCCCTGCGCGCCGGCCCCGCCCCTCTTCCCGGCCTGGGCTTGGGTCTCGCCACGCCCCTAGCGCCACTGGACTGGTGGTCGGGTCGCTGTACCTGGGTTACCACGCTAGGCCCGAAAAGGGCCACGTGTGGGGGGTCCAGCCTCCCCAAAGCAGCCTTCCGAGTGGGCGTGAAGGCTGCTGGTTGCATTCCGGGAGACAGGCTTGATCAGGCTTGAGGACCCCGGCAGCCATTCTGCCAGGGGACACGTCCCTGTGCGCCGGCCCCGCCCCTCTTCCAAGCCCCTTCTTTTAGTCTAGCCACGCCCCTAGCGCCACTGTCCCGGGGGTCGGGTCGCTGTACCTGGGTTACCACGCTAGGCCCGAAAAGGGCCATGCGTGTTGGGTCCAGCCTCCCCGAAGCAGCCTTCCAAGTGGGCGTGAAGGCTGCTGGTTGCATTGTGGGAGACAGGCCTGATACGGCTTGAGAACCCTGGCAGCCATTCTGCCGGGGGTCACGTCCCTGCGCGCCGGCCCCGCCCCTCTTCCCGGCCTGGGCTTGGGTCTTGCCACGCCCCTAGCGCCACTGGACTGGTGGTCGGGTCGCTGTACCTGGGTTACCACGCTAGGCCCGAAAAGGGCCACGTGCGGGGGGTCGAGCCTCCCCGAAGCAGCCTCCCGAGTGGGCGTGAAGGCTGCTGGTTGCATTGTGGGAGACAGGCCTGATCAGGCTTGAGGACCCCGGCAGCCATTCTGGCGTGGGTCACCTCCCTGCTCACCGGCCCCGCCCCTCTTCCCGGCCCGGGCTTGGGTCTAGCCACGCCCCTAGTGCCAACAGCCCGGGGGTTGCGTTGCTGTACCTGGGTTACCACACTAGGCCCGAAAAGGGCCAGGCGTGGGGGGTCCAGCCTCCCGGAAACAGCCTTCTGAGTGGGCGTGAAGGCTGCTGGTTGCATTCCGGGAGACAGGCCTGATCAGGCTTGAGGACCCTGGCAGCCATTCTGCTGGGAGTCACGTCCCTGCGCTCCGGCCCCGCCCCTCTTCCCGGCCTGGGCTTGAGTCTAGTCACGCCCCTAGCGCCACTGGCCCGGGGGTTGTGTCGCTGTACCTGGGTTACCAGGCTAGGCCCGAAAAGGGCCACGTGTGGGAGGTCCAGCCTCCCAGAAGCAGACTTCCGAGTGGGCGTGAAGGCTGCTGGTTGCATTCTGGGAGACAGGCCTGATCGGGCTTGAGGACCCTGGCAGCCATTCTGCCAGGGGTCACGTCCCCACGCGCCGCCCCCGCCCCTCTTCCTGGCCTGGGTTGTGTCTAGCCACGCCCCTAGCGCCACTGGCCCGGGGGTCGGGTCGCTGTACCTGGGTTACCAAGGCAGGCCCAAAAACGGCCACGCGTGCGGGGTCCAGCCTCCCCGAAGCAGCCTTCCTGAGTGGGCGTGAAGGCTGCAGGTTGCATTCCGGGAGACAGCCCTGAGCAGGCTTGAGGACCCTGGCAGCCAATCTGCCGGGTGTCACCTCCCCACTGGCCGGCCCTGCCCCTCTTCTTGGCCCGGGCTTGGGTCTAGCCACGCCCCTAGCGCCAGTGGCCTGGGGGTCGGGTCGCTGCACCTGGGTTACCATGCTAGGCCCGAAAATGGCCACGCGTGGGGATCCAGCCTCCACGAAACAGCCTTCTGAGTGGGCGTGAAGGCTGCTGGTTGCATTCCGGGAGACAGGCCTGATACGGCTTGAGGACCCTGGCAGCCAACCTGCCTGGGGTCACGTTCCCGCGCTGGCCCTGCCCGTCTTCTTGGCCCGGGCTTGGGTCTAGCCACGCCCCAAGCGACACTGTCCCGGGGGTCGGGTCGCTGTACCTGGGTTACCACGCTAGGCCCGAAAAGGGCCACGTGTGGGGGGTCCAGCCTCCCCGAAGCAGCCTTCTGAGTGGGCGTGAAGGGTGCTGGTTGCATTCCGGGAGGCAGGCCTGATCAGGCTTGAGGACCCTGGCAGCCATTCTGCTGGGGGTCACGTCCCTGCGCACCTTCCCCGCCCCTCTTCCCGGCCTGGGCTTGGGTCTCGCCACGCCGCTAGCGCTGCTGGCCTGGTGGTCGGGTCGCTTGTCCTGGGTTACCACGCTAGTCCCGAAAAGGGCCATGCGTGTTGGGTCCAGCCTCCCCGAGCAGCCTTCCAAGTGGGCGTGAAGGCTGCTGGTTGCATTCTGGGAGACAGGCCTGATACGGCTTGAGGACCCTGGCAGCAATTCTGCTGGGTGTCACGTCCCTGCGCGCCGCCCCCGCCCCTCTTCCTGTCCTGGGCTTGGGATACGCCACGCCCCTAGCGCCAGTGGCCTGGGGGTCGGGTCGCTGTATCTGGGTTACCACGCTAGGCCTGAAAAGGGCCACGTGTGGTAGGTCCAGCCTCCCCGAAACAGCCTTCCGAGTGGGCGTGAAGGCTGCTGGTTGCATTCCGGGAGACAGGCTTGATCGGGCTTGAGGACCCCGGCAGCCATTCTGCCGGGGGTCACGTCCACGCTGGCCGGCCCCGCCCCTCTTCCCGGCCCTGGCTTGGGTCTAGCCACGCACCTAGCGCCACCAGCCCGGGGGTCGGGTCGCTGTACCTGGGTTACCACGCTAGGCCCGAAAAGGGACATGTGTGGGGCGTCCAGCCTCCCCGAAGCAGCCTTCCTGAATGGGCGTGAAGGCTGCTGCTTGCATTCTGGGAGACAGGCCTGATCAGGCTTGAGGACCCGGGCAGCCATTCTGCCAGGGGTCACGTCCCTGCGCTCCGGCCGCGCCCCTCTTCCTGGCCTGGGCTTGAGTCTAGCCACGCCCCTAGCGTCACTGGCCCGGTGGTCGGGTCGCTGTACCTGGGTTACAACGCTAGGCCCAAAAAGGGCCATGCGTGGGGGGTCCAGCCTCCCCGAAGCAGTCTTCCGAGTGGGCGTGAAGGCTGCTGGTTGCCTTCCAGGAGAGAGGCCTGATCAGGCTTGAGGAACCCCGGCAGCCATTCTGGCGGGGGTCATGTCCCCGTGTGCCGGCCCCAACCCTCTTCCCGGCCCGGGCTTGGGTCTAGCCAAACCCCTAGCGCCACCTGCCCGGGGGTCGGGTCTCTGTACCTGGGTTACCACGCGAGGCCCAAAAAGGGCCACGTGTGGGGGGTCCAGCCTCCACGAAGCAGTCTTCCGAGAGGGCGTGAAGGCTACTGATTGCATTCCGGGAGACATGCCTGATCGGGCTTGAGGACCCTGGCAGCCATTCTGCTGGTGGTGTTCTCCCCGCTCGCCGGCGCCGCCCCTCTTCCTGGCCCAGGCTTGTGTCTAGCCACGCCCCTAGCGCCACTGGCCTGGGGGTCGGGTCGCTGTACCTGGGTTACCACGCTAGGCCCGAAAAGGGCCACGCATGGGATTTCCAGCCTCCCGGAAGCAGCCTTCCTGAGTGGGCGTGAAGGTTGCTGGTTGCATTCTGGGAGACAGGCCTGATATGGCTTGAGGACCCTGGCAGCCATTCTGCCGGGGGTCACGTCCCCGCACCCCGGCCCCGCCCCTCTTCCCGGCCCGGGCTTGGGTCTAGCCACGCCCCTAGCGCCACTGGCCCGGGGGTCGGGCCGCTGTACCTGGGTTACCATGCTAGGCCTGAAAAGGGCCACGCGTGGGGGGTCCAGCCTCCCCGAAGCAGCCTTCTGAGTGGGCGTGAACGCTGCTGGTTGCATTCCGGGAGACAGGCTTAATGGGCTTGAGGACCCCGGCAGCCATTCTGCCAGGGGTCACGTCCACGCTGGCCGGCCCCGCCCCTCTTCCCGGCCCGGGCTTGGGTCTACCCACGGCCCTAGCGCCACTGGCCCGGGGGTCGGGTCTCTGTACCTGGGTTACCTCTCTAGGCCCAAAAAGGGCCATGCGTGGGGGGTCCAGCCTCCCCGAAGCAGCCTTCTGAGTGGGCGTGAAGGGTGCTGGTTGCATTCTGGGAGACAGCTTGATCGGGCTTGAGGACCCCGGGAGCCATTCTGCCTGGGGTCACGTCCCCGCTGGCCGGCCCCGCCCCTCTTCCCGGCCCGGGCTTGGGTCTACCCACGCCCCTACCTCCATTGGCCCGGGGGTCGGGTCGCTGTACCTGGGTTACCACGCTAGGCCCGAAAAGGGCCACATGTGCGGGGTCCAACCTCCCCGAAGCAGCCTTCCGAGTGGGCGTGAACGCTGCTGGTTGCATTCTGGGAGACAGGCTTAATGGGCTTGAGGACCCCGGCAGCCATTCTGCCGGTGGTCACGTCCACGCTGGCCGGCCCCGCCCCTCTTCCCGGCCCTGGCTTGGGTCTACCCACGGCCCTAGCGCCACTGGCCCGGGGGTCGGGTCTCTGTACCTGGGTTACCACGCTAGGCCCAAAAAGGGCCATGCGTGGGGGGTCCAGCCTCCCCGAAGCAGCCTTCTGAGTGGGCGTGAAGGCTGCTGGTTGCATTCTGGGAGACAGCTTGATCGGACTTGAGGACACCGGGAGCCATTCTGCCGGGGTTCACGTCCCTGCTGGCCGGCCCCGCCCATCTTCCCGGCCCGGGCTTGGGTCTAGCCACGCCCCTACCTCCATTGGCCCGGGGGTCGGGTCGCTGTACCTGGGTTACCACGCTAGGCCCGAAAAGGGCCACGTGTGCAGGGTCCAACCTCCCCGAAGCAGCCTTCTGAGTGGGCGTGAAGGCTGCTGGTTGCATTCCGAGAGACAGCTTGATCGGGCTTGAGGACCCCGGCAGCCATTCTGCCAGGGGTCACGTCCCCGCTGGCCGTCCCCGCGCCTCTTCCCAGCCCGGGCTTGGGTCTAGCCACGCCCCTAGCGCCACTGGACTGGTGGTCGGGTCGCTGTACCTGGGTTACAATGCTAGGCCAGAAAAGGGCCACACGTGGGGGGTCCAGCCTCCCCGAAGCAGCCTTCTGAGTGGGCGTGAACGCTGCTGGTTGCATTCTGGGAGACAGGCTTAATGGGCTTGAGGACCCCGGCAGCCATTCTGCCGGTGGTCACGTCCACACTGGCCGGCCCCGCCCCTCTTCCCAGCCCGGGCTTGGGTCTACCCAGGGCCCTAGCGCCACTGGCCCGGGGGTCGGGTCTCTGTACCTGGGTTACCACGCTAGGCCCAAAAAGGGCCATGCGTGTGGGGTCCAGCCTCCCCGAAGCAGCCTTCTGAGTGGGCGTGAAGGCTGCTGGTTGCATTCTGGGAGACAGCTTGATCGGGCTTGAGGACCCCGGGAGCCATTTTGCCTGGGGCCACGTCCCCGCACCCCGGCCCCGCCCATCTTCCCGGCCCGGTCTTGGGTCTAGCCACGCCCCTAGCGCCAGGCCCTGGGGGTCGGGTCTCTGTACCTGGGTTACCACGCTAGGCCCGAAATGGGCCACGTGTGCGGGGTCCAACCTCGCCGAAGCAGCCTTCCGAGTGGGCGTGAAGGCTGCTGGTTGCATTCCGAGACACAGCTTGATCGGGCTTGAGGACCCTGGCAGCCATTCTGCCAGGGGTCACGTCCCCGCTGGCCGGTCCCGCGCCTCTTCCCAGCCCGGGCTTAGGTCTAGCCACGCCCCTAGCGCCACTGGCCTGGGGGTCGGGTCTCTGTACCTGGGTTACCACGCTAGGCCCAAAAAGGGCCATGTGTGCGGGGTCCAGCCTCCCCGAAGCAGCCTTCCGAGTGGGAGTGAAGGCTGCTGGGTGCATTCCGGGAGACAGGCTTGATGGGGCTTGAGGACCCGGCAGCCATTCTGCCCCGGGTTCACGTCCCCGCTGGTCGGCCCCGCCCCTCTTCCCGGCCTGGGCTTGGGTCTAGCCACGCCCCTAGCGCCACTGGCCCAGGGGTCGGGTCGCTGTACCTGGGTTACCACGCGAGGCCCGAAAAGTGCCATGTGTGGGGGATCCAGCCTCCCCAAAGCAGCCTTCCGAGTGGGCGTGAAGGCTGCTGGTTGCATTCCGGGAGACAGGCTTGATCGGGCTTGAGGACCCCGGCAGCCATTCTGCCGGGGGTCACGTCCACGCTGACCGGCCCCGCCCCTCTTCCCGGCCCTGGCTTGGGTCTAGCCACTCCCCTAGCGCCACCAGCCCGGGGGTCGGGTCTCAGTACCTGGGTTACCACGCTAGGCCCGAAAAGGGACATGTGTGGGGCGTCCAGCCTCCCCGAAGCAGCCTTCCTGAGTGGGCGTGAAGGCTGCTGGTTGCATTCTGGGAGACAGGCCTGATCAGGCTTGAGGACCCCGGCAGCCATTCTGCCAGGGGTCACGTCCCTGTGCTCCGGCCGCGCCCATCTTCCTGGCCTGGGCTTGAGTCTAGCCACGCCCCTAGCGTCACCGGCCCGGTGGTCGGGTCGCTGTACCTGGGTTACAACGCTAGGCCCAAAAAGGGCCATGCGTGGGGGGTCCAGCCTCCCCGAAGCAGTCTTCCGAGTGGGCGTGAAGGCTGCTGGTTGCATTCCAGGAGAGAGGCCTGATCAGGCTTGAGGAACCCCGGCAGCCATTCTGGCGGGGGTCATGTCCCCGTGTGCCGGCCCCAACCCTCTTCCCGGCCCGGGCTTGGGTCTAGCCAAACCCCTAGCGCCACCTGCCCGGGGGTCGGGTCGCTGTACCTGGGTTACCACGCGAGGCCCGAAAATGGCCACGCGTGGGGGGTCCGGCCTCTCCGAAGCAGCCTTCCTGAGTGGGCGTGAAGGATGCTGGTTGCATTCTGGGAGACAGGCCTGATGGGGCTTGAGGACCCCTGCAGCCATTCTGCCGGGGTTCACGTCCCTGCTGGCTGGCCCCGCCCCTCTTCCTGGCCCGGGCTTGGGTCTCGCCACGCCCCTAGCGCCACTGGCCTGGGGGTCGGGTCTCTGTACCTGGGTTACCACGCTAGGCCAGAAAAGGGCCACGGGTGGGGGGTCCAGCCTCCCCGAAGCAGCCTTCCGAGTGGGCGTGAAGGCTGCTGCTTGCATTCCGGGAGACAGGCCTGATGGGGCTTGAGGATCCTGGCAGCCATTCTGCCAAGGGTCACGTACCTGCGCTGGCCCTGCCCCGCACCTCTTCGGGGCCCGGGCTTGGCTGTAGCCACGCCCCTAGCGCAACTGGCCTGGGGGTCGGGTCTCAGTACCTGGGTTACCACGCTAGGCCCGAAAAGGGCCATGCGTGGGGTGTCCATCCTCCCCGAAGCAGCCTTCCTGAGTGGGCGTGAAGGCTGCTGGTTGCATTCAGGGAGACAGGCCTGATCGGGCTTGAGGACCGCGGCAGCCATTCTGCCAGGGGACACGTCCCTGTGCGCCGGCCCCGCCCCTCTTCCAAGCCCGGTATTTTAGTCTAGCCACGCCCCTAGCGCCACTGTCCCGGGGGTTGTGTCACTGTACCTGGGTTACTACGCTAGGCCTGAAAAGGGCCATGTGTGGGGGGTCCAGCCTCCCAGAAGCAGCCTTCTGAGTGGGCGTGAAGGCTGCTGGTTGCATTGTGGGAGACAGGCCTGATACGGCTTGAGGACCCTGGCAGCCATTCTGCCTGGGGTCACGTCCCTGCACTCTGGCCCCGCCCCTCTTCCCTGCCCGGGCTTGGGTCTAGCCACGCACCTAGCGCCGCCAGCCCTGGGGTCGGGTCGCTGTACCTGGGTTACCACGCTAGGCCCGAAAAGGGCCATGTGTGTGGTCCAGCCTCCCCGAAGCAGCCTTCTGAGTGGGCGTGAAGGCTGCTGGTTGCATTCCGGGTGACAGCCCTGAACTGGCTTGAGGACCGCGGCAGCCATTCTGCCAGGGGACACGTCACTGTGCGCCGGCCCCGCCCCTCTTCCCTGCCCTGGGCTAGGATCTAGCCATGCCCCTAGCGCCACCAGCCTGGGGGTCGGGTCGCTGTACCTGGGTTACCACACCATGCCCGAAAAGGGCCACGTGTGGGGGGTCTTGCCTCCCCGAAGCAGCCTTCTGAGTGGGCGTGAAGGCTGCTGGTTGCATTCTGGGAGACAGGCTTGATCAGGCTTGAGGACGCCGGCAGCCATTCTGCCGGGGGTCACGTCCCCGCACGACGGCCCTGCCCCTCTTCCCAGCCCGGGCTTGGGTCTAACCACGCCACTAGTGCCACCAACCCAGGTGTCGGTTCGTTGTACCTGGGTTACCAGTCTAGGCCCGAAAAGGGCCATGCGTGGGGCGTCCAGCCTCCCCGAAGCAGCCTTCTGAGTGGGCGTGAAGGCTGCTGGTTGCATTCCGGGAGACAGATTTGATCGGGCTTTTGGAACGCAGCAGCCAATCTGTCAGGGAGTAACGTCCCCGCGCTTCGGCCCCGCCCCTCTTCCCGGCCGTTCTTTTAGTCTAGCCACACTCCTAGTGCTTCTGGCCCGGTGGTCGGGTCTCTGTACCTGGGTTACCAGGCTAGGCCCGAAAAGGACCACGTGTGGGGGGTCTAGCCTCTCCGAAGCAGCCTTCCGGGTGGGCGTGAAGGCTGCTGGTTGCATTCCGGGAGACAGGCCTGATGGGGCTTGTGGACCGCAGCAGCCAATCTGTCAGGGAGTCACGTCCCCGCTGGCCGGCCCCGTCCCTCTTCCTGGCCAGGGCTTGAGTCTAGCCACGCCCCTAGCACCACTGGCACGGGGGTCGGGTCGCTGTACCTGGGTTACCACGCTAGGCCCGAAAAGGGCCATGCGTGTGGGGGATCCAGCCTCCCCGAAGCAGCATTCTGAGTGGGCGTGAGGGCTGCTGGTTGCATTCCGGGAGACAGCCCTGAGCGGGCTTTAGGACACCGGGAGCCATTCTGCCGGGGGTCATGTCCCGTTCCGCAGGCCCCGCCCCTCTTCCCAGCCCGGGCTTGGGTCTAGCCACGCCCCTAGCGCCACTGGCCCAGGGGTCGGGTCACTGTACCTGGGTTACCACGCTAGGCCCGAAAAGGGCCACGTGTGGGGGGTCCAGCCTCCCCGAAGCAGCCTTCCTGAGTGGGCGTGAAGGCTGCTGGTTGCATTCTGGGAGACAGGCCTGATGGGGCTTGAGGACCCCGGCAGCCATTCTGCCAGGGGACACGTCACTGTGCGCCGGCCCCGCCCCTCTTCCCTGCCCTGGGCTAGGGTCTAGCCACGCCCCTAGCACCACTGGCCCGGGATTTGGGTCGCTGTACCTGGGTTACCACGCTAGGCCCGAAAAGGGCCACGTGTGGCGGGTCCAGCCTCCTGGAAGCAGCCTTCCTGAGTGGGCGTGAAGGCTGCTGGTTGCATTCCGGGAGACAGGCCTGATCGGGCTTGAGGACACTGGCAGCCATTCTGCCAGGGGTCACGTCCCCGCTGGCCGGCCCCGCCCCTCTTCCTGTCCCTGGCTTGGCTCTAGCCACGCCCCTAGCGCCACCAGCCTGGGGGTCGGGTCGCTTGTCCTGGGTTACCACGCTAGGCCTGAAAAGGGCCACGTGTGGGGGGTCCAGCCTCCCCGAAGCAGCCTTCCTGAGTGGGCAATGAGGCTGCTGGATGCATTCCGGGAGACAGGCCTGATCGGGCTTGAGGACCCTGGCAGCCATTCTGCCAGGGGTCACGTCCCCACTGGCCGGCCCCGCCCCTCTTCCCGGCCGTTAGTTTAGTCTAGCCACACTCCTAGTGCTTCTGGCCCGGTGGTCGGGTCTCTGTACCTGGGTTACCAGGCTAGGCCCGAAAAGGACCACGTGTGGGGGGGCAGCATCTCCGAAGCAGCCTTCCGAGAGGGCGTGAAGGCTACTGGTTGCATTCCGGGAGACAGGCCTGATCGGGCTTGAGGACCCTGGCAGCCATTCTGCTGGTGGTGTTCTCCCCGCTCGCCGGCGCCGCCCCTCTTCCCGGCCCGGTCTGGGGTCTAGCCACGCCCCTAGCGCCACTGGCCTGGGGGTCGGGTCGCTGTACCTGGGTTACCACACTAGGCTCGAAAAGGGACACGCATGGGATTTCCAGCCTCCCGGAAGCAGCCTTCCTGAGTGGGCGTGAAGGTTGCTGGTTGCATTCTGGGAGACAGGCCTGATATGGCTTGAGGACCCTGGCAGCCATTCTGCCGGGGGTCACGTCTCAGCACGCCTGCCCCGCCCCGCTTCCCGGCCCGGGCTTGGGTCTAGCCACACCCCTAGCGCCACTGGCCTGGGGGTCGGGCCGCTGTACCTGGGTTACCATGCTAGGCTCGAAAAGTGCCATGTGTGGGTGGTCCTGCCTCCCTGAATCAGCCTTCCAAGTGTGCGTGAATGCTGCTGGATGCATTCCGGGAGACAGGCCTGATGGGGCTTGAGGACCCCGGCATCCATTCTGCCGGGGGTCACGTCCCCGCTGGCCGGCCCCGCCCCTCTTCCCAGCCCTGCCTTGGGTCTAGCCACGCACCTAGCGCCGCCAGCCCTGGGGTCGGGTCGCTGTACCTGGGTTACCACGCTAGGCCCGAAAAGGCCATGCCTGTTGGGTCCAGCCTCCCCGAAGCAGCCTTCCTGAGTGGGCGTGAAGGCTGCTGGTTGCATTCTGGGAGACAGGCCTGATGGGGCTTGAGGACGCCGGCAGCCATTCAGCCGGGGGTCACGTCCCCGCTGGCCGGCCCCGCCCCTCTTCCCGGCCCTGGCTTGGGTCTAGCCACGCCCCTAGCACCACTGGCCCAGAGGTTGGGTCGCTGCACCTGGGTTACCACGCTAGGCCCAAAAAGGTCCATGCGTGGGGTGTCCAGCCTCTCCGAAGCAGTCTTCTGAGTGGGCGTGAAGACTGCTGGTTGCATTCCGGGAGACCTCCTTGATGGGGCGTAAGGACCCTGGCAGCCATTCTGCCTGGGGTCACGTTCCTGCGCTCCGTCCCCGCCCCTCTTCCCGGCCCAGGCTTGGGTCTACCCACGCCCCTAGCGCCACCAGCCTGGGGGTCGTGTCGCTTTACCTGGGTTACCACGCTAGGCCCGAAAAGGGCCATGCATGGGGTGTCCAGCCTCTCCGAAGCAGCCTTCCGAGTGGGCGTGAAGGCTGCTGGTTGCATTCCGGGAGACAGGCCTGATCGGGCTTGAGGACCCCGGCAGCCATTCTGCCTGGGTCAAGTCCCCACGCGCCGGCCCCGCCCCTCTACGCGGCCCGTGCTTGGGTCTAGCCACGCCCCTAGCGCCACTGGCCTGGGGGTTCGGGTTGCTGTACCTGGGTTACCACGCTAGGCCCGAAAAGGGCCATGCATGGGGGGTCCAGCCTCCCCGAAGCAGCCTTCCTGAGTGTGCGTGAAGGCTGCTGGTTGCATTCCGGGCGACAGGCCTGATGGGGCTTGAGGACCCCGGCAGCCATTCTGCCGTGGGTCATGTCCCCGCTGGCCGTCCCCGCCCCTCTTCCCAGCCCGGGCTTGGGTCTAGCCACGCCCCTAGCGCCACCAGCCCGGGGGTCGGGTCGCTGTACCTGGGTTACCACGCTAGGACCGAAAAGGGCCACGTGTGGGGTGTCCAGCCTCCCGAAGCAGCCTTCCTGAGTGGGCGTGAAGGCTGCTGGTTGCATTCTGGGAGACAGGCTTGATCTGGCTTGAGGACCCCGGCAGCCATTCTGCTGGGCGTCATGTCAAGGCTGGCCGGCCCCACCCTTCTTCCCGCCCTGGGTTTGGGTCTAGCAACGCCCCTAGTGCCACTGGCCCGGGATTTGGGTCGCTGTACCTGGGTTACCACGCTAGGCCCGAAAAGGGCCATGCGTGGGGGGTCCAGCCTCCCCGAAGCAGCCTTCCTGAGTGGGCGTTAAGGCTGCTGGTTTCATTCCGGGAGACAGGCTTGATCAGGCTTGAGGACCCCGGCAGCCATTCTGCGGGGTGTCACGTCCCCGCTCGCCAGCCCCGCCCCTGTTCCCGGCCTGGGCTTGGGTCTAGCCACACCCCTAGCGCCACTGGCCTGGGGGTCGGGTCACTGTACCTGGGTTACCACGCTAGGCCCGAAAAGGGCCACGTGTGGGGTGTCCAGCCTCCCCGAAGCAGCCTTCCTGAGTGGGCGTGAAGGCTGCTGGTTGCATTCCGTTAGACAGGCTTGATCGGGCTTGAGGACCACGGCAACCATTCTGCCGTGGGTCACGTCCTCGTGCCGGCCCGCCCCTCATCCCATTCCGGGCTTGGGTCTAGCCACGCCCCTAGCGCCACTGGCCTGGGTGTCGGGTCACTGTACCTGGGTTACCACGCTAGGCCCGAAAAGGGCCATGCGTTGGGGGTCCAGCCTCCCCGAAGCAGACTTCTGAGTGGGCGTGAAGGCTGCTGGTTGCACTCCGGGAGACAGCCCTGAGCAGGCTTGAGGACCCCGGCAGCCATTCTGCCTCGGGTCACGTCCCTGCGCTGGCCCTGCCCCTATTCCCACCCCGGGCTTGGGTGTAGCCACGCCCCTAGCGTCACTGGCCTGGGGGTCGGGTTCTGTACCTGGGTTACCACGCTAGGCCCGAAAATGGCCATGCGTGGGGTGTCCAGCCTCCCCGAAGCAGCCTTCCGGGTGGGCTTGAAGGCTGCTGGTTGCATTCTTGGAGACAGGCCTGATCAGGCTTGAGGACCCCGGCAGCCATTCTGCCTGGTGGTCTTGTCCCGTTCCACGGGCCCTGTCCTTCTTCCCAGCCCGGGCTTGTGTCTAGCCATGGCCCTATCCCCACTGGCCGGGTGGTCGGGTCACTGTACCTGGGTTACCACGCTAGTCCCGAAAAGGGCCATGCGTGTTGGGTCCAGCCTCCCCGAAGCAGCCTTCCAAGTGGGCGTGAAGGCTGCTGGTTGCATTCCGGGAGACAGGCCTGATCGGGCTTGAGGACCCTGGCAGCCATTCTGCCGGGGGTCAGGACCCGCTCACCGGCCCCGCCCCTCTTCGCGGCCCGGGCTTGGGTCTAGCCACGCCCCTTGCGCCACCGGCCCGGTGGTCGGGTCTCTGTACCTGGGTTACCACGCTAGGCCCGAAAAGGGCCACGTGTGGGGGGTCCAGCCTCCCCGAAGTGGGTTCCAGCCTCCCCGAAGCACCATTCCGAGTGGGCGTGAGGGCTGATGGTTGCATTCCGGGAGACAGACTTGATCGGGCTTGAGGACCCCGGCAGCCATTCTGCGGGGTGTCATGTCCTGCTAAGCGCCGGCTCCGCCCCTCTTCCCGGCCCGGGCTTGGGTCTAGCCACGCCCCTAGCGCCACCGGCCCGGTGGTCGGGTCGCTGTACCTGGGTTACCACGCTAGGCCCGAAAAGGGCCACGCTTGGGGGGTCCAGCATCCCCGAAGCTGCCTTCCTGAGTGGGCGTGAGGCTGCTGGTTGCATTCCGGGAGACCCGCTTGGTCGGGCTTGAGGACCCCGGCAGCCATTCTGCCTGGTGGTCTTGTCCCGTTCCACAGGCCCTGTCCCTCTTCCCAGCCCGGGCTTGGGTCTAGCCACGCCCCTAGCCCCACTGGCCCGGGGGTCGGGTCTCTGTACCTGGGTTACCACGCTAGGCCCAAAAAGGGCCACGTGTGGGGGGTCCAGCCTCCCCAAAGCAGCTTTCTGAGTGGGCGTGAAGGCTGCTGGTTGCATTGTGGGAGACAGGACTGATGGGGCTTGAGGACCCCGGCAGCCATTCTGCCGGGGGTCACGTCCTCGCGCGCCGGCCCCGCCCCTCTTCCCGGCCCGTGGTTGGGTCTAGCCACGCCCCTAGCGCCATTGGCCCGGGAGTCGGGTCGCTGTACCTGGGTTACCACGCTAGGCCTGAAAAGGGCCACGTGTGGGGGGTCCAGCCTCCCCGAAGCAACCTTCCTGAGTGGGCGTGAAGGCTGCTGGTTGCATTCCGGGAGACAGGCCTGATATGGCTTGAGGGCGCAGGCAGCCAGTCTGCCGGGGGTCATGTCCCCGCTGGACGGCCCCGCACCTCTTCCTGGCCCGGGCTTGGGTCTAGCCACTCCCCTAGCGCCACCCGCCCGGGGGTCGTGTCGCTGTACCTGGGTTACCACGCTAGGCCTGAAAAGGGCCACGTGTGGGGGGGTCCAGCCTCCCCGAAGCAGCCTTCTGAGTGGGCGTGAAGGCTGCTGGTTGCATTCCGGGAGACAGGCTTGATCGGGCTTGAGGACCCTAGCAACCATTCTGCCGTGGGTCACTTCCTCGTGCCGGCCCGCCCCTCATCCCATTCCGGGCTTGGGTCTAGCCACGCCCCTAGCGCCACTGGCCTGGGTGTCGGGTCACTGTACCTGGGTTACCACGCTAGGCCCGAAAAGGGCCATGCGTGGGGGGTCCAGCCTCCCCGAAGCAGACTTCTGAGTGAGCGTGAAGGCTGCTGGTTGCATTCCGGGAGACAGCCCTGAGCAGGCTTGAGGACCCCGGCAGCCATTCTGCCTGGGGTCACGTCCCTGCGCTGGCCCTGCCCCTATTCCCACGCCGGGCTTGGGTGTAGCCACGCCCCTAGCGTCACTGGCCTGGGGGTCGGGTTCTGTACCTGGGTTACCACGCTAGGCCTGAAAAGGTGCACGCGTGTGTGGTCCAGGCTCCCCGAAGCAGCCTTCCGAGTGGGCGTGAAGGCTGCTGGTTGCATTCAGGGAGACAGGCTTGATCAGGCTTGAGGACCGCGGCAGCCATTGTGCCTGGGGTCACGTCCCTGTGTGCACGGCCCGCCCCTCTTCCCGCCCGGGCTTCGGTCTCGCCACGCCCCTAGCGCCACTGGCCCGGTGGTCGGGTCGCTGTACCTGGGTTACCACGCTAGGCCCGAAAAGGGCCACGCGAGTTGGGTCCAGCCTCCCCGAAGCAGCCTCCTGAGTGGGCTTGAAGGCTGCTGGTTGCATTGTGGGAGACAGGCCTGATGGGGCTTGAGGACCCTGGCAGCCAATCTGCCGGGAGTCACGTCCCTGCGCGCCGGCCCCGCCCCTCTTCCGCCGGTTGGGTCTAGCCACGCCCCTAGCGCCATTGGCCCGGGAGTCGGGTCGCTGTACCTGGGTTACCACGCTAGGCCCGAAAAGTGCCACGTGTGGGGGTTGTCCAGGCTATCCCGAAGCAGCCTTCCGAGTGGGCGTGAAGGGTGCTGGTTGCATTCCGGGAGACAGGCCTGATCGGGCTTGAGGACCCCGGCAGCCATTCTGCCAGGGGTCATGTCCCTGCGCTCCGGCCCCGACCCTCTTCCCTGCCCGGGCTTGGGTCTAGCCACGCCCCTAGCCTCCATGGCCCGGGGGTCGGGTCACTGTACCTGGGTTACCACGCTAGGCCCGAAAAGGGCCACGCGTGGGGCGTCCAGCCTCCCCGAAGCAGCCTTCCGAGTGGGCGTGAAGGCTGCTGGTTGCATTCCGGGAGACAGGCCTGATCAGGCTTGAGGACCCCGGCAGCCATTCTGCCGGGGGTCACGTCCCTGCGCGCTGGCCTTGCCCCTCTTCCCAGCCCGGGCTTGTGTCTAGCCACGCCCCTAGTGCCACAGGCCTGGGTTGGGTCCCTGTACCTGGGTTACCACGCTAGGCCCGAAAAGGGCCATGCGTGTTGGGTCCAGCCTCCCCGAAGCAGCCTTCCAAGTGGGCGTGAAGGCTGCTGGTTGCAGTCCGGGAGACAGGCCTGATACGGCTTGAGAACCCTGGCAGCCATTCTGCCGGGGGTCACGTCCCTGCGCGCCGGCCCCGCCCCTCTTCCCGGCCTGGGCTTGGGTCTCGCCACGCCCCTAGCGCCACTGGACTGGTGGTCGGGTCACTGTACCTGGGTTACCACGCTAGGCCCGAAAAGGGCCACGTGTGGGGGGTCCAGCCTCCCGGAAGCAGCCTTCCGAGTGGGCGTGCAGGCAGCTGGTTGCATTCTGGGAGACAGGCCTGATACGGCTTGAGGACCCCGGCAGCCATTCTGCCAGGGGACATGTCCCTGTGCGCCGGCCCCGCCCCTCTTCCAAGCCCCTTCTTTTAGTCTAGCCACGCCCCTAGCGCCACTGTCCCGGGTGTCGGGTCGCTGTACCTGGGTTACCACGCTAGGCCCGAAAAGGGCCACGTGTGTTAGGTCCAGCCTCCCCAAAGCAGTCTTCTGAGAGGGCGTGAAGGCTGCTGGTTGCATTCTGTGAGACAGGCTTGATCAGGCTTGAGGACCCCGGGCAGCCATTCTGCCGGGGGTCATGTCCTCGCACGCCGTCCCCGCCCCTCTTCCCGGCCTGGGCTTGGTTCTTGCCACGCCCCTAGCGCCACTGGCCTGGGGGTCGGGTCGCTGTACCTGGGTTACCACGCTAGGCCCGAAAAGGGCCACGTGCGGGGGGTCCAGCCTCCCCGAAGCAGCCTCCCGAGTGGGCGTGAAGGCTGCTGGTTGCATTGTGGGAGACAGGCCTGATCAGGCTTGAGGACCCCGGCAGCCATTCTGCGTGGGTCACCTCCCTGCCACCGGCCCCGCCCCTCTTCCCGGCCCGGGCTTCGGTCTAGCCACGCCCCTAGTGCCAACAGCCCGGGGGTTGCGTTGCTGTACCTGGGTTAACACACTAGGCCCGAAAAGGGCCAGGCGTGGGGGGTCCAGCCTCCCGAAACAGCCTTCTGAGTGGGCGTGAAGGCTGCTGGTTGCATTCCGGGAGACAGGCCTGATCAGGCTTGAGGACCCTGGCAGCCATTCTGCTGGGAGTCATGTCCCTGCGCTCCGGCCCCGCCCCTCTTCCCGGCCTGGGCTTGAGTCTAGTCACCCTCCTAGCGCCACTGGCCCGGGGGTTGTGTCGCTGTACCTGGGTTACCAGGCAAGGCCCGAAAAGGGCCACGTGTGGGAGGTCCAGCCTCCCAGAAGCAGACTTCCGAGTGGGCGTGAAGGCTGCTGGTTGCATTCTGGGAGACAGGCCTGATCGGGCTTGAGGACCCTGGCAGCCATTCTGCCAGGGGTCACGTCCCCGCGCGCCGCCCCCGCCCCTCTTCCTGGCCTGGGTTGTGTCTAGCCACGCCCCTAGCGCCACTGGCCCGGGGGTCGGGTCTCTGTACCTGGGTTACCAAGGCAGGCCCGAAAAGGGCCACGCGTGCGGGGTCCAGCCTCCCCGAAGCAGCCTTCCTGAGTGGGCGTGAGGCTGCAGGTTGCATTCCGGGAGTCAGGCCTGATGGGGCTTGAGGACCCTGGCAGCCAATCTGCCGGGTGTCACCTCCCCACTGGCCGGCCCTGCCCCTCTTCTTGGCCCGGGCTTGGGTCTAGCCACGCCCCTAGCGCCACAGGCCTGGGGGTCGGGTCGCTGCACCTGGGTGACCATGCTAGGCCCGAAAATGGCCACGCGTGGGGATCCAGCCTCCACGAAACAGCCTTCCGAGTGGGCGTGAAGGCTGCTGGTTGCATTCCGGGAGACAGGCCTGATCAGGCTTGAGGACCCTGGCAGCCATTCTGCCGGGTGTTGCGTCCCCACGCGCCGGCCCTGCCCCTCTTCTTGGCACGGGCTTGGGTCTAGCCATGCCCCTAGTGCCACTGGCCTGGGGGTCGGGTCGCTGTACCTGGGTTACCACGCTAGGCCCGAAAAGGGCAGAGCATGGGGGGTCCAGCCTCCCTGAAACAGCCTTCCAAGTGGGCGTGAAGGCTGCTGGTTGCATTCCGTTAGACAGGCCTGATGGGGCTTGAGGACCCCGGGAGCCATTCTGCCGGGGGTCACGTCCCCGCTCGCCGGCCCCGCCCCTCTTCCCGGCCCGGGCTTGGTTCTAGCCACACCCCTAACGCCACCAGCCCGGGTGTCGGGTCACTGTACCTGGGTTACCACGCTAGGCCCGAAAAGGGCCACGTGTGGGGGGTCCAGCCTCCCGGAAGCAGCCTTCCGAGTGGGCGTGAAGGCTGCTGGTTGCATTCCGGGAGACAGGCCTGATCAGGCTTGAGGACCCTGGCAGCCATTCTGGCGGGTATTGCGTCCCCACGCGCCGGCCCTGCCCCTCTTCTTGGCACGGGCTTGGGTCTAGCCATGCCCCTAGTGCCACTGGCCTGGGGGTCGGGTCGCTGTACCTGGGTTACCACGCTAGGCCCGAAAAGGGCAGAGCATGGGGGGTCCAGCCTCCCCGAAGCAGCCTTCCAAGTGGGCGTGAAGGCTGCTGGTTGCATTCTGGGAGACAGGCCTGATCAGGCTTGAGGACCCTGGCAGCCATTCTGCTGGGTGTCACGTCCCTGCGCGCCGCCCCCGCCCCTCTTCCTGTCCTGGGCTTGGGATACGCCACGCCCCTAGCGCCAGTGGCCTGGGGGTCGGGTCGCTGTACCTGGGTTACCACGCTAGGCCTGAAAAGGGCCACGTGTGTTAGGTCCAGCCTCCCCGAAACAGCCTTCCAAGTGGGCGTGAAGGCTGCTGGTTGCATTCCGGGAGACAGGCTTGATCAGGCTTGAGGACCCCGGCAGCCATTCTGCCAGGGGACACGTCCCTGTGCGCCGGCCCCGCCCCTCTTCCAAGCCCCTTCTTTTAGTCTAGCCACGCCCCTAGCGCCACTGTCCCGGGGGTCGGGTCGCTGTACCTGGGTTACCACGCTAGGCCCGAAAAGGGCCACGTGTGTTAGGTCCAGCCTCCCCAAAGCAGTCTTCTGAGAGGGGTGAAGGCTGCTGGTTGCATTCTGTGAGACAGGCTTGATCAGGCTTGAGGACCCCGGGAGCCATTCTGCCGGGGGTCATGTCCTCGCACGCCGTCCCCGCCCCTCTTCCCGGCCTGGGCTTGGTTCTTGCCACGCCCCTAGCGCCACTGGCCTGGGGGTCGGGTCGCTGTACCTGGGTTACCACGCTAGGCCCGAAAAGGGCCACGTGCGGGGGGTCCAGCCTCCCCGAAGCAGCCTCCCGAGTGGGCGTGAAGGCTGCTGGTTGCATTGTGGGAGACAGGCCTGATCAGGCTTGAGGACCCCGGCAGCCATTCTGGCGTGGGTCACCTCCCTGCTCACCGGCCCCGCCCCTCTTCCCGGCCCGGGCTTCGGTCTAGCCACGCCCCTAGTGCCAACAGCCCGGGGGTTGCGTTGCTGTACCTGGGTTACCACACTAGGCCCGAAAAGGGCCAGGCGTGGGGGGTCCAGCCTCCCGGAAACAGCCTTCTGAGTGGGCGTGAAGGCTGCTGGTTGCATTCCGGGAGACAGGCCTGATCAGGCTTGAGGACCCTAGCAGCCATTCTGCTGGGAGTCACGTCCCTGCGCTCCGGCCCCGCCCCTCTTCCCGGCCTGGGCTTGAGTCTAGTCACGCCCCTAGCGCCACTGTCCCGGGGGTTGTGTCGCTGTACCTGGGTTACCAGGCTAGGCCCGAAAAGGGCCACGTGTGGGAGGTCCAGCCTCCCAGAAGCAGACTTCCGAGTGGGCGTGAAGGCTGCTGGTTGCATTCTGGGAGACAGGCCTGATCGGGCTTGAGGACCCTGGCAGCCATTCTGCCAGGGGTCACGTCGCCACGCGCCGCCCCCGCCCCTCTTCCTGGCCTGGGTTGTGTCTAGCCACGCCCCTAGCGCCACTGGCCCGGGGGTCGGGTCTCTGTACCTGGGTTACCAAGGCAGGCCCGAAAAGGGCCACGCGTGCGGGGTCCAGCCTCCCCGAAGCAGCCTTCCTGAGTGGGCGTGAGGGCTGCAGGTTGCATTCCGGGAGTCAGGCCTGATGGGGCTTGAGGACCCTGGCAGCCAATCTGCCGGGTGTCACCTCCCCACTGGCCGGCCCTGCCCCTCTTCTTGGCCCGGGCTTGGGTCTAGCCACGCCCCTAGCGCCACAGGCCTGGGGGTCGGGTCGCTGCACCTGGGTGACCATGCTAGGCCCGAAAATGGCCACGCGTGGGGATCCAGCCTCCACGAAACAGCCTTCCGAGTGGGCGTGAAGGCTGCTGGTTGCATTCCGGGAGACAGGCCTGATCAGGCTTGAGGACCCTGGCAGCCATTCTGGCGGGTGTTGCGTCCCC
The DNA here is from genome assembly GCF_017591425.1 of Ochotona curzoniae. Taxonomy (NCBI): domain Eukaryota; kingdom Metazoa; phylum Chordata; class Mammalia; order Lagomorpha; family Ochotonidae; genus Ochotona; species Ochotona curzoniae. The sequence goes on along the minus strand of NW_024464965.1, from coordinate 141,446 downwards.
ACGCGCCGGCCCTGCCCCTCTTCTTGGCACGGGCTTGGGTCTAGCCATGCCCCTAGTGCCACTGGCCAGGGGGTCGGGTCGCTGTACCTGGGTTACCACGCTAGGCCCGAAAAGGGCAGAGCATGGGGGGTCCAGCCTCCCTGAAACAGCCTTCCAAGTGGGCGTGAAGGCTGCTGGTTGCATTCCGTTAGACAGGCCTGATGGGGCTTGAGGACCCCGGAGCCATTCTGCCGGGGTCACGTCCCCGCTCGCCGGCCCCGCCCCTCTTCCCGGCCCGGGCTTGGTTCTAGCCACACCCCTAACGCCACCAGCCCGGGTGTCGGGTCACTGTACCTAGGTTACAACGCTAGGCCCGAAAAGGGCCACGTGTGGGGGGTCCAGCCTCCCGGAAGCAGCCTTCCGAGTGGGCGTGAAGGCTGCTGGTTGCATTCCGGGAGACAGGCCTGATCAGGCTTGAGGACCCTGGCAGCCATTCGCCAAGTGTCACGTACTTGTGCCCTGGCCCCGTCTCTCTTCCTGGCCAGGGCTTGAGTCTAGCCACGCCCCTAGCACCACTGGCCCGGGAGTTGGGTCGCTGTACCTGGGTTACCACGCTAGGCCCGAAAAGGGCCATGTGTGGGTGGTCCAGCCTCCCCGAAGCAGCCTTCTGAGTGGGCGTGAAGGCTGCTGGTTGCATTCCGGGAGACAGGCCTGATCAGGCTTGAGGACCCTGGCAGCCATTCGCCAAGGGTCACGTCACTGTGCGCTGGCCCCGCCCCTCTTCCTGGCCAGGGCTTGAGTCTAGCCACGCCCCTAGCACCACTGGCCCGGGATTTGGGTCGCTGTACCTGGGTTACCACGCTAGGCCCGAAAAGGGCCATGTGTGGGGGGTCCAGCCTCCCCGAAGCAGCCTTCTGAGTGGGCGTGAAGGCTGCTGGTTGCATTCTGGGAGACAGGCTTGATCGGGCTTGAGGACCATGGCAGCCATTCTGCCGGGGGTCATGTCCCGTTCCGCGGGCCCCGCCCCTCTTCCTGGCCCGGGCTTGAGTCGAGCCACGCCCCTAGCGCCACCAGCCTGGGGGTTGGGTTGCTGTACCTGGGTTACCACGCTAGGCCCGAAAAGGGCCACGTGTGGGGGGTCTTGCCTCCCCGAAGCAGCCTTCTGAGTGGGCGTGAAGGCTGCTGGTTGCATTCCGGGAGACAGGCTTGATCAGGCTTGAGGACCCCGGCAGCCATTCTGCCGAGGGACACGATCCGCGCGACGGCCCTGCCCCTCTACCCAGCCCGGGCTTGGGTCTAGCCACGCCCCTAGCGCCACTGGCCTGGGGGTCGGGTCGCTGTACCTGGGTTACCACGCTAGGCCCGAAAAGGGCCACGTGTGGGGGGTCCAGCATCCCCGAAGCAGCCTTCCGAGAGGGCGTGAAGGCTGCTGGTTGCATTCCGGGAGACAGGCTTGATCAGGCTTGAGGAACCCGGCAGCCATTCTGCCAGGGGTCACATCCCCGCTGGCCGGCCCCGCCCCTCTTCCTGGCCTGGGCTTGGGATACGCCACGCCCCTAGCGCTACTGGCCCAGGGGTCGGGTTGCTGTACCTGGGTTACCACGCTAGGCCCGAAAAGGGCCATGCGTGGGGTGTCCAGCCTCCCCGAAGCAGCCTTCCTGAGTGGGCGTGAAGGCTGCTGGTTGCATTCTGGGAGACAGGCCTGATGGGGCTTGAGGACCCCGGCAGCCATTCTGCCTGGGGTCACGTACCAGCACGCCGGCCCCGCCCCTCTTCCTGGCCCGGGCTTGTGTCTAGCCATGCCCCTAGTGCCACTGTCCCGGGGGTCAGGTTGCTGTACCTGGGTTACCACGCTAGGCCCGAAAAGGGCCACGTGTGGCGGGTCCAGCCTCCTGGAAGCAGCCTTCCTGAGTGGGCGTGAAGGCTGCTGGTTGCATTCCGGGAGACAGGCCTGATCGGGCTTGAGGACACTGGCAGCCATTCTGCCAGGGGTCACGTCCCCGCTGGCCGGCCCCGCCCCTCTTCCTGTCCTGGGCTTGGCTCTAGCCACGCCCCTAGCGCCACCTGCCCGGGGGTCGGGTCGCTTGTCCTGGGTTACCACGCTAGGCCTGAAAAGGGCCACGTGGTGGGGGGTCCAGCCTCCCCGAAGCAGCCTTCCTGAGTGGGCATGGAGGCTGCTGGATGCATTCCGGGAGACAGGCCTGATCGGGCTTGAGGACCCTGGCAGCCATTCTGCCAGGGGTCACATCCCCACTGGCCGGCCCCGCCCCTCTTCCCGGCCGTTCTTTTAGTCTAGCCACACTCCTAGTGCTTCTGGCCCGGTGGTCGGGTCTCTGTACCTGGGTTACCAGGCTAGGCCCGAAAAGGACCACGTGTGGGGGGTCCAGCCTCTCCGAAGCAGCCTTCCGAGTGGGCGTGAAGGCTGCTGGTTGCATTCCGGGAGACAGGCCTGATGGGGCTTGTGGACAGCAGCAGCCAATCTGTCAGGGAGTCACGTCCCCGCTGGCCGGCCCCGTCCCTCTTCCTGGCCAGGGCTTGAGTCTAGCCACGCCCCTAGCACCACTGGCACGGGGGTCGGGTCGCTGTACCTGGGTTACCACGCTAGGCCCGAAAAGGGCCATGCGTGTGGGGGATCCAGCCTCCCCGAAGCAGCATTCTGAGTGGGCGTGAGGGCTGCTGGTTGCATTCCGGGAGACAGCCCTGAGCGGGCTTTAGGACACCGGGAGCCATTCTGCCGGGGGTCATGTCCCGTTCCGCGGGCCCCGCCCCTCTTCCCAGCCCGGGCTTGGGTCTAACCACGCCAATAGCGCCACCAACCCAGGTGTCGGTTCGTTGTACCTGGGTTACCAGTCTAGGCCCGAAAAGGGCCACGCGTGGGGGGTCCAGCCTCCCCGAAGCAGCCTTCCGAGTGGGCGTGAAGGCTGCTGGTTGCATTCCGGGAGACAGGCCTGATCAGGCTTGAGGACCCTGGCAGCCATTCTGCTGGGTGTCACGTCCCTGTGCGCCGGCCCCGTCCCTCTTCCTGGCCAGGGCTTGAGTCTAGCCACGCCCCTAGCACCACTGGCCCGGGATTTGGGTCGCTGTACCTGGGTTACCACGCTAGGCCCGAAAAGGGCCACGTGTGGGGGGTCCAGCCTCCCCGTAGCAGCATTCTGAGTGGGCGTGAGGGCTGCTGGTTGCATTTTGGGAGACAGGCTTGATCGGGTTTGAGGACCCCGGCAGCCATTCTGCCGGGGGTCACGTCCCCGCGCGACGGACCTGCCCCTCTTCCCAGCCCGGGCTTGGGTCTAGCCACGCCCCTAGCGCCAATGGCCCAGGGGTCGGGTCGCTGTACCTGGGTTACCAAGCTAGGCCCGAAAAGGGCCATGCGTGAGGTGTCCAGCCTCGCCAAAGCAGCCTTCCTGAGTGGGCGTGAAGGCTGCTGGTTGCATTCTGGGAGACAGGCCTGATCGGGCTTGAGGACTCCGGCAGCCATTCTGCTGGGGGTTACGTCACCGCTGGCCGGCCTCGCCCCTCTTCCCGGCCCAGGCTTGGGACTAGCCACGCCCCTAGCGCCACTGGCCCTGGGGTTGTGTCTCTGTACCTGGGTTACCACGCTAGGCCCGAAAAAGGCCACTTGTGGGGGGTCCAGCCTCCCTGAAGCAGCCTTCCGAGTGGGCGTGAAGGCTGCTGGTTGCATTCCGGGAGACAGGCTTGACCAGGCTTGAGGACCCCGGCAGTCATTCTGTTGGGTGTCACGTCCCCGCGTGCCGGCCCCGCCCCTCTTCCTGGCCCAGGCTTGTGTCTAGCCACGCCCCTAGCACCACTGGCCCGGGATTTGGGTCGCTGTACCTGGGTTACCACGCTAGGCCCGAAAAGGGCCACGTGTGGGGGGTCCAGCCTCCCTGAAGCAGCCTTCTGAGTGGGCGTGAAGGCTGCTGGTTGCATTCTGGGAGACAGGCCTGATGGGGCTTGAGGACCCCGGCAGCCATTCTTCCGGGGGTCACGTCCCTGCGCGCCGGCCCCGCCCCTCTTCCCGGCCCGGGCTTTTAGTCTAGCCACGCCCCTAGCGCCACTGGCCCGGGGGTCGGGTCGCTGTACCTGGGTTACCACGCTAGGCCCGAAAAGGGCCACTCATGGGGGGTCCAGCCTCCCTGAAACAGCCTTCCAAGTGGGCGTGAAGGCTGCTGGTTGCATTCCGTTAGACAGGCCTGATGGGGCTTGAGGACCCCGGGTGCCATTCTGCCGGGGGTGACGTCCCCATTCGCCGGCCCCGCCCCTCTTCCCGGCCCGGGCTTGGTCTAGCCACACCCCTAGCGCCACCGGCCCGGGGGTCGGGTCACTGTACCTGGGTTACCACGCTAGGCCCGAAAAGGGCCACGTGTGGGGGGTCCAGCCTCCCCGAAGCAGCCTTCCGAGTGGGCGTGAAGGCTGCTGGTTGCATTCCGGGAGACAGGCTTGATCAGGATTGAAGAACCCGGCAGCCAATCTGCCAGGGGTCACGTCCCCGCTGGCCGGCCCCGCCCCTCTTCCTGGCCTGGGCTTGGGATACGCCACGCCCCTAGCGCTACTGGCCCAGGGGTCGGGTTGCTGTACCTGGGTTACCACGCTAGGCCCGAAAAGGGCCATGCGTGGGGTGTCCAGCCTCCCCGAAGCAGCCTTCCTGAGTGGGCGTGAAGGCTGCTGGTTGCATTCTGGGAGACAGGCCTGATGGGGCTTGAGGACCCCGGCAGCCATTCTGCCTGGGGTCACGTACCAGCACGCCGGCCCCGCCCCTCTTCCTGTCCTGGGCTTGGCTCTAGCCACGCCCCTAGCGCCACCGGCACGGGGGTCGGGTCGCTTGTCCTGGGTTACCACGCTAGGCCTGATAAGGGCCACGTGTGGGGGGTCCAGCCTCCCCGAAGCAGCCTTCCTGAGTGGGCATGGAGGCTGCTGGATGCATTCCGGGAGACAGGCCTGATCAGGCTTGAGGACCCTGGCAGCCATTCGCCAAGTGTCACGTCCCTGTGCGCTGGCCCCGCCCCTCTTCCTGGCCAGGGCTTGAGTCTAGCCACGCCCCTAGCACCACTGGCCCGGGATTTGGGTCGCTGTACCTGGGTTACCACGCTAGGCCCGAAAAGGGCCATGTGTGGGTGGTCCAGCCTCCCCGAAGCAGCCTTCTGAGTGGGCGTGAAGGCTGCTGGTTGCATTCCGGGAGACAGGCCTGATCAGGCTTGAGGACCCTGGCAGCCATTCGCCAAGGGTCACGTCACTGTGCGCTGGCCCCGTCTCTCTTCCTGGCCAGGGCTTGAGTCTAGCCACGCCCCTAGCACCACTGGCCCGGGATTTGGGTCGCTGTACCTGGGTTACCACGCTAGGCCCGAAAAGGGCCATGTGTGGGGGGTCCAGCCTCCCCGAAGCAGCATTCTGAGTGGGCGTGAAGGCTGCTGGTTGCATTCTGGGAGACAGGCTTGATCGGGCTTGAGGACCATGGGAGCCATTCTGCCGGGGGTCATGTCCCGTTCCGCGGGCCCCGCCCCTCTTCCAAGCCCGGGCTTGAGTCGAGCCACGCCCCTAGCGCCACCAGCCTGGGGGTTGGGTTGCTGTACCTGGGTTACCACGGTAGGCCCGAAAAGGGCCACGTGTGGGGGGTCTTGCCTCCCCGAAGCAGCCTTCTGAGTGGGCGTGAAGGCTGCTGGTTGCATTCCGGGAGACAGGCTTGATCAGGCTTGAGGACCCCGGCAGCCATTCTGCCGAGGGACACGATCCGCGCGACGGCCCTGCCCCTCTACCCAGCCCGGGCTTGGGTCTAGCCACGCCCCTAGCGCCACTGGCCTGGGGGTCGTGTCGCTGTACCTGGGTTACCACGCTAGGCCCGAAAAGGGCCACGTGTGGGGGGTCCAGCATCCCCGAAGCAGCCTTCCGAGAGGGCGTGAAGGCTGCTGGTTGCATTCCGGGAGACAGGCTTGATCAGGATTGAGGAACCCGGCAGCCATTCTGCCAGGGGTCACATCCCCGCTGGCCGGCCCCGCCCCTCTTCCTGGCCTGGGCTTGGGATACGCCACGCCCCTAGCGCTACTGGCCCAGGGGTCGGGTTGCTGTACCTGGGTTACCACGCTAGGCCCGAAAGGGCCATGCGTGGGGTGTCCAGCCTCCCCGAAGCAGCCTTCCTGAGTGGGCGTGAAGGCTGCTGGTTGCATTCTGGGAGACAGGCCTGATGGGGCTTGAGGACCCCGGCAGCCATTCTGCCTGGGGTCACGTACCAGCACGCCGGCCCCGCCCCTCTTCCTGGCCCGGGCTTGTGTCTAGCCATGCCCCTAGTGCCACTGTCCCGGGGGTCAGGTTGCTGTACCTGGGTTACCACGCTAGGCCCGAAAAGGGCCACGTGTGGCGGGTCCAGCCTCCTGGAAGCAGCCTTCCTGAGTGGGCGTGAAGGCTGCTGGTTGCATTCCGGGAGACAGGCCTGATCGGGCTTGAGGACACTGGCAGCCATTCTGCCAGGGGTCACGTCCCCGCTGGCCGGCCCCGCCCCTCTTCCTGTCCTGGGCTTGGCTCTAGCCACGCCCCTAGCGCCACCTGCCCGGGGGTCGGGTCGCTTGTCCTGGGTTACCACGCTAGGCCTGAAAAGGGCCACGTGGTGGGGGTCCAGCCTCCCCGAAGCAGCCTTCCTGAGTGGGCATGGAGGCTGCTGGATGCATTCCGGGAGACAGGCCTGATCGGGCTTGAGGACCCTGGCAGCCATTCTGCCAGGGGTCACATCCCCACTGGCCGGCCCTGCCCCTCTTCCCGGCCGTTCTTTTAGTCTAGCCACACTCCTAGTGCTTCTGGCCCGGTGGTCGGGTCTCTGTACCTGGGTTACCAGGCTAGGCCCGAAAAGGACCACGTGTGGGGGGTCCAGCCTTTCCGAAGCAGCCTTCCGAGTGGGCGTGAAGGCTGCTGGTTGCATTCCGGGAGACAGGCCTGATGGGGCTTGTGGACAGCAGCAGCCAATCTGTCAGGGAGTCACGTCCCCTCTGGCTGGCCCCGTCCCTCTTCCTGGCCAGGGCTTGAGTCTAGCCACGCCCCTAGCACCACTGGCACGGGGGTCGGGTCGCTGTACCTGGGTTACCACGCTAGGCCCGAAAAGGGCCATGCGTGTGGGGGATCCAGCCTCCCCGAAGCAGCATTCTGAGTGGGCGTGAGGGCTGCTGGTTGCATTCCGGGAGACAGCCCTGAGCGGGCTTTAGGACACCGGGAGCCATTCTGCCGGGGGTCATGTCCCGTTCCGCGGGCCCCGCCCCTCTTCCCAGCCCGGGCTTGGGTCTAACCACGCCAATAGCGCCACCAACCCAGGTGTCGGTTCGTTGTACCTGGGTTACCAGTCTAGGCCCGAAAAGGGCCACGCGTGGGGGGTCCAGCCTCCCCGAAGCAGCCTTCCGAGTGGGCGTGAAGGCTGCTGGTTGCATTCCGGGAGACAGATTTGATCGGGCTTTTGGACCGCAGCAGCCAATCTGTCAGGGAGTAACGTCCCCGCGTGTCGGCCCCGCCCCTCTTCCCAGCCCGGGCTTGGGTCTAGCCACGCCCCTAGCGCCACTAGCCCGGGGGTCGGATCGCTGTACCAGTGTTACCACGCCATGCCCGAAAAGGGCCACGTGTGGGGGGTCCAGCCTCCCCGAAGCAGCCTTCTGAGTGGGCGTGAAGGCTGCTGGTTGCATTCCGGGAGACAGGCCTGATCAGGCTTGAGGACCCTGGCAGCCATTCTGCTGGGTGTCACGTCCCTGTGCGCCGGCCCCGTCCCTCTTCCTGGCCAGGACTTGAGTCTAGCCACGCCCCTAGCACCACTGGCCCGGGATTTGGGTCGCTGTACCTGGGTTACCACGCTAGGCCCGAAAAGGGCCACGTGTGGGGGGTCCAGCCTCCCCGTAGCAGCATTCTGAGTGGGCGTGAGGGCTGCTGGTTGCATTTTGGGAGACAGGCTTGATCGGGTTTGAGGACCCCGGCAGCCATTCTGCCGGGGGTCACGTCCCCGCGCGACGGACCTGCCCCTCTTCCCAGCCCGGGCTTGGGTCTAGCCACGCCCCTAGCGCCAATGGCCCAGGGGTCGGGTCGCTGTACCTGGGTTACCAAGCTAGGCCCGAAAAGGGCCATGCGTGAGGTGTCCAGCCTCGCCAAAGCAGCCTTCCTGAGTGGGCGTGAAGGCTGCTGGTTGCATTCTGGGAGACAGGCCTGATCGGGCTTGAGGACTCCGGCAGCCATTCTGCTGGGGGTTACGTCACCGCTGGCCGGCCTCGCCCCTCTTCCCGGCCCAGGCTTGGGACTAGCCACGCCCCTAGCGCCACTGGCCCTGGGGTTGTGTCTCTGTACCTGGGTTACCACGCTAGGCCCGAAAAAGGCCACTTGTGGGGGGTCCAGCCTCCCTGAAGCAGCCTTCCGAGTGGGCGTGAAGGCTGCTGGTTGCATTCCGGGAGACAGGCCTGATGGGGCTTGAGGACCCCGGCAGCCATTCTTCCGGGGGTCACGTCCCTGCGCGCCGGCCCCGCCCCTCTTCCCGGCCCGGGCTTTTAGTCTAGCCACGCCCCTAGCGCCACTGGCCCGGGGGTCGGGTCGCTGTACCTGGGTTACCACGCTAGGCCCGAAAAGGGCCACTCATGGGGGGTCCAGCCTCCCTGAAACAGCCTTCCAAGTGGGCGTGAAGGCTGCTGGTTGCATTCCGTTAGACAGGCCTGATGGGGCTTGAGGACCCCGGGTGCCCTTCTGCCGGGGGTGACGTCCCCATTCGCCGGCCCCGCCCCTCTTCCCGGCCCGGGCTTGGTTCTAGCCACACCCCTAGCGCCACCAGCCCGGGTGTCGGGTCACTGTACCTAGGTTACAACGCTAGGCCCGAAAAGGGCCACGTGTGGGGGGTCCAGCCTCCCCGAAGCAGCCTTCCGAGTGGGCGTGAAGGCTGCTGGTTGCATTCCGGGAGACAGGCTTGATCAGGATTGAAGAACCCGGCAGCCAATCTGCCAGGGGTCACGTCCCCGCTTGCCGGCCCCGCCCCTCTTCCTGGCCTGGGCTTGGGATACGCCACGCCCCTAGCGCTACTGGCCCAGGGGTCGGGTTGCTGTACCTGGGTTACCACGCTAGGCCCGAAAAGGGCCATGCGTGGGGTGTCCAGCCTCCCCGAAGCAGCCTTCCTGAGTGGGCGTGAAGGCTGCTGGTTGCATTCTGGGAGACAGGCCTGATGGGGCTTGAGGACCCCGGCAGCCATTCTGCCTGGGGTCACGTACCAGCACGCCGGCCCCGCCCCTCTTCCTGTCCTGGGCTTGGCTCTAGCCACGCCCCTAGCGCCACCGGCACGGGGGTCGGGTCGCTTGTCCTGGGTTACCACGCTAGGCCTGATAAGGGCCACGTGTGGGGGGTCCAGCCTCCCCGAAGCAGCCTTCCTGAGTGGGCATGGAGGCTGCTGGATGCATTCCGGGAGACAGGCCTGATCAGGCTTGAGGACCCTGGCAGCCATTCGCCAAGTGTCACGTCCCTGTGCGCTGGCCCCGCCCTCTTCCTGGCCAGGGCTTGAGTCTAGCCACGCCCCTAGCACCACTGGCCCGGGATTTGGGTCGCTGTACCTGGGTTACCACGCTAGGCCCGAAAAGGGCCATGTGTGGGTGGTCCAGCCTCCCCGAAGCAGCCTTCTGAGTGGGCGTGAAGGCTGCTGGTTGCATTCCGGGAGACAGGCCTGATCAGGCTTGAGGACCCTGGCAGCCATTCGCCAAGGGTCACGTCACTGTGCGCTGGCCCCGTCTCTCTTCCTGGCCAGGGCTTGAGTCTAGCCACGCCCCTAGCACCACTGGCCCGGGATTTGGGTCGCTGTACCTGGGTTACCACGCTAGGCCCGAAAAGGGCCATGTGTGGGGGGTCCAGCCTCCCCGAAGCAGCATTCTGAGTGGGCGTGAAGGCTGCTGGTTGCATTCTGGGAGACAGGCTTGATCGGGCTTGAGGACCATGGGAGCCATTCTGCCGGGGGTCATGTCCCGTTCCGCGGGCCCCGCCCCTCTTCCAAGCCCGGGCTTGAGTCGAGCCACGCCCCTAGCGCCACCAGCCTGGGGGTTGGGTTGCTGTACCTGGGTTACCACGGTAGGCCCGAAAAGGGCCACGTGTGGGGGTCTTGCCTCCCCGAAGCAGCCTTCTGAGTGGGCGTGAAGGCTGCTGGTTGCATTCCGGGAGACAGGCTTGATCAGGCTTGAGGACCCCGGCAGCCATTCTGCCGAGGGACACGATCCGCGCGACGGCCCTGCCCCTCTACCCAGCCCGGGCTTGGGTCTAGCCACGCCCCTAGCGCCACTGGCCTGGGGGTCGTGTCGCTGTACCTGGGTTACCACGCTAGGCCCGAAAAGGGCCACGTGTGGGGGGTCCAGCATCCCCGAAGCAGCCTTCCGAGAGGGCGTGAAGGCTGCTGGTTGCATTCCGGGAGACAGGCTTGATCAGGATTGAGGAACCCGGCAGCCATTCTGCCAGGGGTCACATCCCCGCTGGCCGGCCCCGCCCCTCTTCCTGGCCTGGGCTTGGGATACGCCACGCCCCTAGCGCTACTGGCCCAGGGGTCGGGTTGCTGTACCTGGGTTACCACGCTAGGCCCGAAAGGGCCATGCGTGGGGTGTCCAGCCTCCCCGAAGCAGCCTTCCTGAGTGGGCGTGAAGGCTGCTGGTTGCATTCTGGGAGACAGGCCTGATGGGGCTTGAGGACCACGGCAGCCATTCTGCCTGGGGTCACGTACCAGCACGCCGGCCCCGCCCCTCTTCCTGGCCCGGGCTTGTGTCTAGCCATGCCCCTAGTGCCACTGTCCCGGGGGTCAGGTTGCTGTACCTGGGTTACCACGCTAGGCCCGAAAAGGGCCACGTGTGGCGGGTCCAGCCTCCTGGAAGCAGCCTTCCTGAGTGGGCGTGAAGGCTGCTGGTTGCATTCCGGGAGACAGGCCTGATCGGGCTTGAGGACACTGGCAGCCATTCTGCCAGGGGTCACGTCCCCGCTGGCCGGCCCCGCCCCTCTTCCTGTCCTGGGCTTGGCTCTAGCCACGCCCCTAGCGCCACCTGCCCGGGGGTCGGGTCGCTTGTCCTGGGTTACCACGCTAGGCCTGAAAAGGGCCACGTGGTGGGGGGTCCAGCCTCCCCGAAGCAGCCTTCCTGAGTGGGCATGGAGGCTGCTGGATGCATTCCGGGAGACAGGCCTGATCGGGCTTGAGGACCCTGGCAGCCATTCTGCCAGGGGTCACGTCCCCACTGGCCGGCCCCGCCCCTCTTCCCGGCCGTTCTTTTAGTCTAGCCACACCCTAGTGCTTCTGGCCCGGTGGTCGGGTCTCTGTACCTGGGTTACCAGGCTAGGCCCGAAAAGGACCACGTGTGGGGGGTCCAGCCTCTCCGAAGCAGCCTTCCGAGTGGGCGTGAAGGCTGCTGGTTGCATTCCGGGAGACAGGCCTGATGGGGCTTGTGGACAGCAGCAGCCAATCTGTCAGGGAGTCACGTCCCGCTGGCCGGCCCCGCCCCTCTTCCTGGCCAGGGCTTGAGTCTAGCCACGCCCCTAGCACCACTGGCACGGGGGTCGGGTCGCTGTACCTGGGTTACCACGCTAGGCCCGAAAAGGGCCATGCGTGTGGGGGATCCAGCCTCCCCGAAGCAGCATTCTGAGTGGGCGTGAGGGCTGCTGGTTGCATTCCGAGAGACAGGCTTGTTCGGGCTTTAGGACACCGGGAGCCATTCTGCCGGGGTTCATGTCCCGTTCCGCGGGCCCCGCCCCTCTTCCCAGCCCGGGCTTGGGTCTAGCCACGCCACTAGCGCCACTGGCCCAGGGGTCGGGTCACTGTACCTGGGTTACCACGCTAGGCCCGAAAAGGGCCACGTGTGGGGGGTCCAGCCTCCCCGAAGCAGCCTTCCTGAGTGGGCGTGAAGGCTGCTGGTTGCATTCCGGGAGACAGCCCTGAACTGGCTTGAGGACCGCGGCAGCCATTCTGCCAGGGGACACGTCACTGTGCGCCGGCCCCGCCCCTCTTCCCTGCCCTGGGCTAGGGTCTAGCCACGCCCCTAGCGCCACCAGCCTGGGGGTCGGGTCGCTGTACCTGGGTTACCACACCATGCCCGAAAAGGGCCACGTGTGGGGGGTCTTGCCTCCCCGAAGCAGCCTTCTGAGTGGGCGTGAAGGCTGCTGGTTGCATTCTGGGAGACAGGCTTGATCAGGCTTGAGGACCCGGCAGCCATTCTGCCGGGGGTCACGTCCCCGCACGACGGCCCTGCCCCTCTTCCCAGCCCTGGCTTGGGTCTAACCACGCCCATAGCGCCACCAACCCAGGGGTCGGTTCGTTGTACCTGGGTTACCAGTCTAGGCCCGAAAAGGGCCACGCGTGGGGGGTCCAGCCTCCCCGAAGCAGCCTTCCGAGTGGGCGTGAAGGCTGCTGGTTGCATTCCGGGAGACAGACTTGATCGGGCTTTGGGACCGCAGCAGCCAATCTGTCAGGGGTAACGTCCCCGCGTGCCGGCCCCGCCCCTCTTCCCAGCCCAGGCTTGGGTCTAGCCACGCCCCTAGCGCCACTAGCCCGGGGGTCGGATCGCTGTACCTGGGTTACCACGCTAGGCCCGAAAAGGGCCACGTGTGGGGGGTCCAGCCTCCCCGAAGCAGCCTTCTGAGTGGGCGTGAAGGCTGCTGGTTGCATTCTGGGAGACAGGCCTGATCAGGCTTGAGGACCCCGGCAGCCATTCTGCTGGGTGTCACGTCCCCGCGTGCCGGCCCCGCCCCTCTTCCTGGCCCAGGCTTGTGTCTAGCCACGCCCCTAGCGCCACTGGCCCGGGAGTTGGGTCGCTGTACCTGGGTTACCACGCTAGGCCCGAAAAGGGCCACTTGTGGGGGGTCCAGCCTCCCTGAAACAGCCTTCTGAGTGGGCGTGAAGGCTGCTGGTTGCATTCTGGGAGACAGGCCTGATGGGGCTTGAGGACCCCGGCAGCCATTCTGCCGGGGGTCACGTCCCTGCGCGCCGGCCCCGCCCCTCTTCCCGGCCCGGGCTTTGTGTCTAGCCACGCCCCTAGCGCCACTGGCCCGGGGGTCGGGTCGCTGTACCTGGGTTACCACGCTAGGCCCGAAAAGGGCCACTCATGGGGGGTCCAGCCTCCCTGAAACAGCCTTCCGAGTGGGCGTGAAGGCTGCTGGTTGCATTCCGTGAGACAGGCCTGATCGGGCTTGAGGACCCCGGCAGCCATTCTGCCGGGGGTCACGTCCCCATTCGCCGGCCCCGCCCCTCTTCCCGGCCCGGGCTTGGGTCTAGCCACACCCCTAGCGCCACCAGCCCGGGTGTCGGGTCACTGTACCTGGGTTACCACGCTAGGCCCGAAAAGGGCCACGTGTGGGGGGTCCAGCCTCCCCGAAGCAGCCTTCCGAGTGGGCGTGAAGGCTGCTGGTTGCATTCCGGGAGACAGGCTTGGTCAGGCTTGAGGACCCCGCAGCCATTCTGCCGGGGTCACGTCCCCGCTGGCCGGCCCCGCCCCTCTTCCTGGCCTGGCTTGGGACTAGCCACGCCCCTAGCGCCACTGGCCCAGGGGTCGGGTTGCTGTACCTGGGTTACCACGCTAGGCCCGAAAAGGGCCATGCGTGGGATGTCCAGCCTCCCCGAAGCAGCCTTCCTGAGTGGGCGTGAAGGCTGCTGGTTGCATTCTGGGAGACAGGCCTGATCGGGCTTGAGGACCCCGGCAGCCATTCTGCCGGGGGTCACGTCCCAGCGCGCCGGCCCCGCCCCTCTTCCCGGCCCGGGCTTGGGTCTAGCCACTCCCCTAGCGCCACTGTCCCGGGGGTCTGGTCGCTGTACCTGGGTTACCACGCTAGGCCCGAATAGGGCCACGTGTGGGGGTCCAGCCTCCCTGAAGCAGCCTTCCTGAGTGGGCGTGAAGGCTGCTGGTTGCATTCCGGGAGACAGGCCTGATCGGGCTTGAGGACCCTGGCAGCCATTCTGCCAGGGGTCACGTCCCCGCTGCCGGCCCCGCCCCTCTTCCCGCCCGGGCTTGGGTCTAGCCACGCCCCTAGCGCCACCGGCACGGGGGTCGGGTCGCTTGTACCTGGGTTACCACGCTAGGCCCGAAAAGGGCCACGTGTGGGGGGTCCAGCCTCCCCGAAGCAGCCTTCCTGAGTGGGCGTGAAGGCTGCTGGTTGCATTCCGGGAGACAGGCTTGATCAGGCTTGAGGACCCTGGCAGCCATTCTGCCAGGTGTCACGTCCCTGTGCGCCGGCCCCGCCCCTCTTCCTGGCCAGGGCTTGGTCTAGCCACGCCCCTAGCACCACTGGCCCGGGGTCGGGTCGCTGTACCTGGGTTACCACGCTAGGCCCGAAAAGGGCCACGTGTGGGGGTCCAGCCTCCCCGAAGCAGCCTTCTGAGTGGGCGTGAAGGCTGCTGGTTGCATTCCGGGAGACAGGCCTGATCAGGCTTGAGGACCCGGCAGCCATTCTGCCAGGGGTCACGTCCACTGTGCGCGGCCCCGCCCCTCTTCCTGGCCAGGGCTTGAGTCTAGCCACGCCCCTAGCGCCACTGGCCCGGGTTCGGGTCGCTGTACCTGGGTTACCACGCTAGGCCCGAAAAGGGCCATGTGTGGGGGTCCAGCCTCCCCGAAGCAGCCTTCTGAGTGGGCGTGAAGGCTGCTGGTTGCATTCTGGGAGACAGGCCTGATCGGGCTTGAGGACCATGGCAGCCATTCTGCCGGGGGTCACGTCCCGTTCGCGCGGCCCCGCCCCTCTTCCAGGCCCGGGCTTGAGTCTAGCCACGCCCCTAGCGCCACAGGCCCGGGGGTCGGGTTGCTGTACCTGGGTTACCACGCTAGGCCCGAAAAGGGCCACGTGTGGGTGTCCAGCCTCCCCGAAGCAGCCTTCCTGAGTGGGCGTGAAGGCTGCTGGTTGCATTCCGGGAGACAGGCTTGATCAGGCTTGAGGACCCCGGCAGCCATTCTGCCGAGGGTCACGTCCGCGCGGCCGGCCCCGCCCCTCTTCCCAGCCCGGGCTTGGGTCTAGCCACGCCCCTAGCGCCACTGGCCCGGGGGTCGGGTCGCTGTACCTGGGTTACCACGCTAGGCCCGAAAAGGGCCACGTGTGGGGGGTCCAGCCTCCCCGAAGCAGCCTTCCTGAGTGGGCGTGAAGGCTGCTGGTTGCATTCCGGGAGACAGGCTTGATCAGGCTTGAGGACCCGGCAGCCATTCTGCCAGGGGTCACAGTCCCCGCTGGCCGGCCCCGCCCCTCTTCCTGGCCTGGGCTTGGGTCTAGCCACGCCCATAGCGCCACTGGCTCGGGGGTCGGGTTGCTGTACCTGGGTTACCACGCTAGGCCCGAAAAGGGCCATGCGTGGGGGGTCCAGCCTCCCCGAAGCAGCCTTCCTGAGTGGGCGTGAAGGCTGCTGGTTGCATTCTGGGAGACAGGCCTGATCGGGCTTGAGGACCCCGGCAGCCATTCTGCCTGGGGTCACGTCCCAGCGCGCCGGCCCCGCCCCTCTTCCTGGCCCGGGCTTGTGTCTAGCCACGCCCCTAGCGCCACTGGCCCGGGGGTCGGGTCTGCTGTACCTGGGTTACCACGCTAGGCCCGAAAAGGGCCACGTGTGGGGGTCCAGCCTCCCGAAGCAGCCTTCCTGAGTGGGCGTGAAGGCTGCTGGTTGCATTCCGGGAGACAGGCCTGATCGGGCTTGAGGACCCTGGCAGCCATTCTGCCAGGGGTCACGTCCCCGCTGCCGGCCCCGCCCCTCTTCCTGTCCTGGGCTTGGGTCTAGCCACGCCCCTAGCGCCACCTGCCCGGGGGTCGGGTCGCTGTACCTGGGTTACCACGCTAGGCCTGAAAAGGGCCACGTGGTGGGGGGTCCAGCCTCCCCGAAGCAGCCTTCCTGAGTGGGCGTGGAGGCTGCTGGTTGCATTCCGGGAGACAGGCCTGATCGGGCTTGAGGACCCGGCAGCCATTCTGCCAGGGGTCACGTCCCACTGGCCGGCCCCGCCCCTCTTCCCGGCCGGTCTTTGGTCTAGCCACGCCCCTAGCGCCACTGGCCCGGGGGTCGGGTCTCTGTACCTGGGTTACCACGCTAGGCCCGAAAAGGGCCACGTGTGGGGGGTCCAGCCTCCCCGAAGCAGGCTTCTGAGTGGGCGTGAAGGATGCTGGTTGCATTCCGGGAGACAGGCTTCATCAGGCTTGAGGACCCCGGCAGACATTCTGCCGGGGGTCACGTCCCTGCGCGCCGGCCCCGCCCCTCTTCCTGGCCTGGGCTTGGGACTCGCCACGCCCCTTGCGCCACTGGCCCAGGGGTCAGGTTACTGTACTTGGGTTACCATGCTAGGCCCGAAAAGGGCCATGCGTGGGGTGTCCAGCCTCCCCGAAGCAGCCTTCCTGAGTGGGCGTGCAAGCTGCTGGTTGATTTCTGGGAGACAGGCTTGATCAGGCTTGAGGACCCCGGCAGCCATTCTGCCGGGGGTCACGTCCCCGCTGGCCGGCCCTGCCCCTCTTCCCAGCCCGGGCTTGGGCCTAACCACGACCCTAGCGCCACTTGCCTGGTAGTCGGGTCTCTGTACCTGGGTTACCACTCTAGGCCTGAAAAGGGCCACGTGTGGGGGGTCCAGCCTCCCCGAAGCAGCCTTCCTGAGTGGGCGTGCAAGCTGCTGGTTGCATTCTGGGAGACAGGCTTGATCGGGCTTTAGGACACCGGCAGCCATTCTGGCGGGGGTCAGGTCCCCTTCGCCGGCGCCGCCCCTCTTCCCTGCCCTGGCTTGGGTCTAGCCACGCCCCTAGTGCCACCGGCCCGGGGGTTAGGTTGCTGTACCTGGGTTACCACGCTAGGCCCGAAAAGGGCCATGCCTGTGGGGTCCAGCCTCCCAGAAGCAGCCTTCTGAGTGGGCGTGAAGGCTGCTGGTTGCATTCCGGGAGACAGGCCTGATCAGGCTTGAGGACCCTGGCAGCCACTCTGCCGGGGTCACGTCCCTGCGTGCCGTCCTCGCCCCTCTTCCCGGCCCAGGCTTGGGACTAACCACGCCCCCAGCGCCACCAACCCGGGGGTCGGGTCTCTGTACCTGGGTTACCACGCTAGGCCCGAAAAGGGCCACGTGTGCGGGTTCCAGCCTCCCTGAAGCAGCCTTCTGAGTGGGCGTGAAGGCTGCTGGTTGCATTCCAGGAGACAGGCTTGATCAGGCTTGAGGACCCTGGCAGCCATTCTGCTGGGTGTCACGTCCCCGCTGGCCGGCCCCGCCCCTCTTCCTGCCCGGGCTTGGGTCTAGCCACGCCCCTAGCGCCACTGGCACGGGGGTCGGTCGCTGTACCTGGGTTACCACGCTAGGCCCGAAAAGGGCCACGCGTGTGGGGTCCAGCCTCCCGAAGCAGCCTTCCTGAGTGGGCGTGAAGGCTGCTGGTTGCATTCCGGGAGACAGGCCTGATCGGGCTTGAGGACCCGGCAGCCATTCTGCGGGGGTCACGTCCCCGTGCGCCAGGCCCCGCCCCTCTTCCCTGCCCGGGCTTGGGTCTAGCCACGCCCCTAGCGCCACTGGCCCAGGGGTCGGGTCGCTGTACCTGGGTTACCAAGCGAAGCCCGAAAAGGGCCACGCGTGGGGGGGTCCAGCCTCCCGAAGCAGCCTTCCTGAGTGGGCGTGAAGGCTGCTGGTTGCATTCTGGGAGACAGGCCTGATCGGGCTTGAGGACCCTGGCAGCCATTCTGCCGGGGGTCACGTCCCGTGCGCCGGCCCCGCCCCTCTTCCCTGCCCGGCTTGGGTCTAGCCACGCCCCTAGCGCCACCGGCCCGGGGGTTAGGTCGCTGTACCTGGGTTACCACACTAGGCCCGAAAAGGGCCATGCCTGTTGGGTCCAGCCTCCCCGAAGCAGCCTTCCGAGTGGGCGTGAAGGCTGCTGGTTGCATTCTGGGAGACAGGCTTGATCGGGCTTGAGGACCCTGGCAGCCCTTCTGCGGGGGTCACGTCCCTGTGCGTGCCGGCCCCGTCTCTCTTCCTGGCCCGGGCTTGAGTCTAGCCACGCCCCTAGCACCACTGGCCCACGATTTGGGTCGCTGTACCTGGGTTACCACGCTAGGCCCGAAAAGGGATATGTGTGGGGGGTCCAGCCTCCCAGAAGCAGTCTTCCGATTGGGCGTGAAGGCTGCTGGTTGCATTCTGGGAGACAGGCCTGATCGGGCTTGAGGACTGCGGCAGCCATTCTGCCAGGGGTCATGTCCCCACTGGCCGGCCCCGCCCCTCTTCCCGGCCCGGTCTTTTAGTCTAGCCACACCCCTAGCGCTTCTGGCCCGGGTGTCGGGTCTCTGTACCTGGGTTACCAGGCTAGGCCCGAAAAGGGCCACGCGTGGTGGGTCCAGCCTCCCCGAAGCAGCCATCCGAGTGGGCGTGAAGGCTGCTGGTTGCATTTCGGGAGACAGCCTGAGCGGGCTTGGGGACCCCGGCAGCCATTCTGGCGGGGGTCAAGTCCCCGCTCGCCGGCCCCGCCCCTCTTCCCGGCCCGGTCTTGCGTCTAGCCACGCCCCCTAGCACCACTGGTCCAGGGGTCGGGTCGCTGTACCTGGGTTACCAGGCTAGGCCCGAAAAGGGCCACGTGTGGGGGGTCCAGCCTCTCTGAAGCAGCCTTCCGAGTGGGCGTGAAGGCTGCTGGTTGCATTCCGGGAGACAGGCCTGATCGGGCTTGTGGACGGCAGCAGCCAATCTGCCAAGGAGTCACGTCCCCGCGTGCCCGCCCCGCCCCTCTTCCCAGCCCGGGCTTGGGTCTAGCCACGCCCCTAGCGCCACCAACCCGGGGGTCAGGTCACTGTACCTGGGATACCACGCTAGGCCCGAAAAGGGCCATGCGTGGGGGCTCCAGCCTCCCCGAAGCAGCCTTCTGAGCGGGCGTGAAGGCTGCAGGTTGCATTCCGGGAGAAAGGCTTCATCAGGCTTGAGGACCCCGGCAGCCATTCTGCCGGGGGTCATGTCCCTGCGCGACGGCCCTGCCCCTCTTCCCAGCCCGGGCTTGGGTCTAGCCACGCCCCTAGCGCCACTGGCCTGGGGGTCGGGTCGCTGTACCTGGGTTATCACCCTAGGCCCGAAAAGGGCCACGTGTGAGGGGTCAAGCCTCCCCGAAGCAGCCTTCTGAGCGGGCGTGAAGGCTGCTGGTTGCATTCCGGGAGACAGGCTTGATCAGGCTTGAGGAACCCGGCAGCCATTCTGGCGGGGGTCACGTCCCTGCGCGCCGGCCCCGCCCCTCTTCCTGGCCTGGGCTTGGGACTCGCCACGCCCCTAGCGCCACTGGCCCAGGGGTCAGTTTGCTGTACCTGTGTTACCACGCTAGGCCCGAAAAGGGCCACGTGTGGGGGGTCCAGCCTCCCCGAAGCAGCCTTCTGAGTGGGCGTGAAGGCTGCTGGTTGCATTCTGGGAGACAGGCCTGATCGGGCTTGAGGACCGCGGCAGCCATTCTGCCAGGGGTCATGTCCCCACTGCCCGGCCCCGCCCCTCTTCCCGGCCCGGGCTTTTAGTCTAGCCACACCCCTAGCGCTTCTGGCCCGGGTGTCGGGTCTCTGTACCTGGGTTACCAGGCTAGGCCCGAAAAGGGCCATGCATGTGGGGTCCAGCCTCCGCGAAGCAGCCTTCCTGAGTGGGCGTGAAGGCGTCTGGTTGCATTCTGGGAGACAGGCCTGATCGGGCTTGATGACCCTGGCAGCCATTCTGCCAGGGGTCACGTCCCTGCGTGCCGGCCCCGCCCCTCTTCCTGGCCTGGGCTTGGGACTCGCCACGCCCCTAGCGCCAATGGCCCAGGGGTCAGGTTGCTGTACCTGGGTTACCACGCTAGTCCCGAAAAGGGCCATGCGAGGGGTGTCCAACCTCCCCGAAGCAGCCTTCCTCAGTGGGCGTGCAGGTTGTTGGTTGCATTCTGGGAGACAGGCGTGATCGGGCTTGAGGACCCCGGCAGACATTCTGCCGGGGGTCACGTCCCCGCTGGCCGGCCCCGCCCCTCTTCCCTGCCCTGGCTTGGGTCTAGCCACGACCCTAGCGCCACCAGCCCGGGGGTCGGGTCTCTGTACCTGGGTTACCACGCTAGGCCTGAAAAGGGCCATGTGTGCGGGGTCCAGCCTCCCGGAAGCAGCCTTCTGAGTGGGCGTGAAGGCTGCTGGTTGCATTCTGGGAGACAGGCTTGATCGGGCTTTAGGACACCGGCAGCCATTCTGGCGGGGGTTAAGGCCGTGCGCGCAGGCGCCGCCCCTCTTCCCTGCCCGGGCTTGGGTCTAGCCACGACCCTAGCGCCACCAGCCCGGGGGTCGGGTCTCTGTACCTGGGTTACCACGCTAGGCCTGAAAAGGGCCATGTGTGGGGGGTCCAGCCTCCCGGAAGCAGCCTTCTGAGTGGGCGTGCAGGCTGCTGGTTGCATTCTGGGAGACAGGCCTGATCGGGCTTGACGACCCTGGCAGCCACTCTGCCGTGGGTCACGTCCCTGCGCGCCGGCCCCGCCCCCCTTCCCGGCCCAGGCTTGGGACTAGCCACGCCCCTAGCGCCACTGTCCCGGGTGTCGGGTCTCTGTACCTGGGTTACCACGGCAGGTTGGAAAAGGGCCACGTGTGGTGGGTCCAGCCTCCCCGAAGCAGCCTTCCGAGTGGGCGTGAAGGCTGCTGGTTGCATTGTGGGAGACAGGCCTGATCAGGCTTGAAGACCCCGGCAGCCATTCTGGCGGGGGTCAGGTGCCCGCTCGCCGGCCCCGCCCCTCTTCCCGGCCCGGGCTTGGGTCTAGCCACGCCCCTAGTGCCACTGGCCCGGGGGTTAGGTTGCTGTACCTGGGTTACCACGCTAGGCCCGAAAAGGGCCACGTGGGGGGGGTCCAGCCTCCCCGAAGCAGGCTTCTGAGTGGGCGTGAAGGCTGCTGGTTGCATTCTGGGAGACAGCCCTGAGCGGGCTTGAGGACCGCGGCAGCCATTCTTCCAGGGGACACGTCCCTGTGCGCCGGCCCCGCCCTCTTCCTGTCCTGGGCTTGGGTCTAGCCACGCCCTTAGCGTCACTGGCCTGGGGGTTGGGTCGCTGTACCTGGGTTACCACGCTATGCCCGAAAAGGGCCACGTGTGGGGGGTCTTGCCTCCCCGAAGCAGCCTTCCGAGTGGGCGTGAAGGCTGCTGGTTGCATTCAGGGAGACAGGCCTGATGGGGCTTGTGGACCCTGGCAGCCATTCTGCCAGCGAGTCACGTCCCTGCGTGCCGGCCCCGACCCTCTTCCCAGCCAGGGCTTGGGACTAGCCACGCCCCTAGCGCCACTGGCCCAGGGGTCGGGTTGCTGTACCTGGGTTACCACGCTAGGCCCGAAAAGGGCCACGCGTGGGGCGTTCCAACCTCCCCGAAGCAGTCTTCCGATTGGGCGTGAAGGTTGCTGGTTGCATTATGGGAGACAGGCCTGATGGGGCTTGAGGACCCTGGCAGCCATTCTGCCAGGGGTCACGTCCCAGCACACCGGCCCCACCCCTCTTCCTGGTCCGGGCTTGTGTCTTGCCACGCCCCTAGTGCCACTGGCCTGGGGGTCAGGTTGCTGTACCTGGGTTACCACGCTAGGCCCGAAAAGGGCCACGTGTGGGGAGTCCAGCTTCCCCGAAGCAGCCTTCCTGAGTGGGCGTGAAGGCTGCTGGTTGCATTCTGGGAGACAGGCCTGATCGGGCTTGAGGACCCTGGCAGCCATTTTGTCGGGGGTCACGTCCCCGCTGGCCGGCCCCGCCCCACTTCCCAGCCCGGGCTTGGGTCTAGCCAAACCCCTAGCGCTTCTGGCCCGGTGGTCGGGTCGCTGTACCTGGGTTACCAGGCTAGGCCCGAAAAGGGCCACGCGTGTGGGGTCCAGCCTCCCCGAAGCAGCCTTCCTGAGTGGGCGTGAAGGCTGCTGGTTGCATTCCGGGAGACAGGCCTGATCAGGCTTGAGGACCCTGGCAGCCATTCTGCCAGGGGACACGTCCCTGTGCGCCGGCCCCGCCACTCTTCCAAGCCCGGTCTTTTAGTCTAGCCACGCCCCTAGCGCCACTGTCCCGGGGGTTGGGTCACTGTACCTGTGTTACCACGCTAGGCTCGAAAAGGGCCATATGTGGGGGGTCCAGCCTCCCCGAAGCAGCCTTCCGAGTGGGCGTGAAGGCTGCTGGTTGCATTCTGGGAGACAGGCTTGATCGGGCTTGAGGACCCTGGCAGCCCTTCTGCCGGGGGTCACGTCCCTGTGCGTGCCGGCCCCGTCTCTCTTCCTGGCCCGGGCTTGAGTCTAGCCACGCCCCTAGCACCACTGGCCCACGATTTGGGTCACTGTACCTGGGTTACCACGCTAGGCCCGAAAAGGGATATGTGTGGGGGGTCCAGCCTCCCAGAAGCAGTCTTCCGATTGGGCGTGAAGGCTGCTGGTTGCATTCTGGGAGACAGGCCTGATCGGGCTTGAGGACTGCGGCAGCCATTCTGCCAGGGGTCATGTCCCCACTGGCCGGCCCCGCCCCTCTTCCCGGCCCGGTCTTTTAGTCTAGCCACACCCCTAGCGCTTCTGGCCCGGGTGTCGGGTCTCTGTACCTGGGTTACCAGGCTAGGCCCGAAAAGGGCCACGCGTGGTGGGTCCAGCCTCCCCGAAGCAGCCATCCGAGTGGGCGTGAAGGCTGCTGGTTGCATTTCGGGAGACAGCCCTGAGCGGGCTTGGGGACCCCGGCAGCCATTCTGGCGGGGGTCAAGTCCCCGCTCGCCGGCCCCGCCCCTCTTCCCAGCCCGGTCTTGCGTCTAGCCACGCCCCCTAGCACCACTGGTCCAGGGGTCGGGTCGCTGTACCTGGGTTACCAGGCTAGGCCCGAAAAGGGCCACGTGTGTGGGGTCCAGCCTCTCTGAAGCAGCCTTCCGAGTGGGCGTGAAGGCTGCTGGTTGCATTCCGGGAGACAGGCCTGATCGGGCTTGTGGACGGCAGCAGCCAATCTGCCAAGGAGTCACGTCCCCGCGTGCCCGCCCCGCCCCTCTTCCCAGCCCGGGCTTGGGTCTAGCCACGCCCCTAGCGCCACCAACCCGGGGGTCAGGTCACTGTACCTGGGATACCACGCTAGGCCCGAAAAGGGCCATGCGTGGGGGCTCCAGCCTCCCCGAAGCAGCCTTCTGAGCGGGCGTGAAGGCTGCAGGTTGCATTCCGGGAGAAAGGCTTCATCAGGCTTGAGGACCCCGGCAGCCATTCTGCCGGGGGTCACGGCCGTGCGCGACGGCCCTGCCCCTCTTCCCAGCCCGGGCTTGGGTCTAGCCACGCCCCTAGCGCCACTGGCCTGGGGGTCGGGTCGTTGTACCTGGGTTATCACCCTAGGCCCGAAAAGGGCCACGTGTGAGGGGTCAAGCCTCCCCGAAGCAGCCTTCCGAGCGGGCGTGAAGGCTGCTGGTTGCATTCCGGGAGACAGGCTTGATCAGGCTTGAGGAACCCGGCAGCTATTCTGGCGGGGGTCACGTCCCTGCGCGCCGGCCCCGCCCCTCTTCCTGGCCTGGGCTTGGGACTCGCCACGCCCCTAGCGCCACTGGCCCAGGGGTCAGTTTGCTGTACCTGTGTTACCACGCTAGGCCCGAAAAGGGCCACGTGTGGGGGGTCCAGCCTCCCCGAAGCAGCCTTCTGAGTGGGCGTGAAGGCTGCTGGTTGCATTCTGGGAGACAGGCCTGATCGGGCTTGAGGACCGCGGCAGCCATTCTGCCAGGGGTCATGTCCCCACTGCCCGGCCCCGCCCCTCTTCCCGGCCCGGGCTTTTAGTCTAGCCACACCCCTAGCGCTTCTGGCCCGGGTGTCGGGTCTCTGTACCTGGGTTACCAGGCTAGGCCCGAAAAGGGCCATGCATGTGGGGTCCAGCCTCCGCGAAGCAGCCTTCCTGAGTGGGCGTGAAGGCGTCTGGTTGCATTCTGGGAGACAGGCCTGATCGGGCTTGATGACCCTGGCAGCCATTCTGCCAGGGGTCACGTCCCTGCGTGCCGGCCCCGCCCCTCTTCCTGGCCTGGGCTTGGGACTCGCCACGCCCCTAGCGCCAATGGCCCAGGGGTCAGGTTGCTGTACCTGGGTTACCACGCTAGTCCCGAAAAGGGCCATGCGAGGGGTGTCCAACCTCCCCGAAGCAGCCTTCCTCAGTGGGCGTGCAGGTTGTTGGTTGCATTCTGGGAGACAGGCGTGATCGGGCTTGAGGACCCCGGCAGACATTCTGCCGGGGGTCACGTCCCCGCTGGCCGGCCCCGCCCCTCTTCCCTGCCCTGGCTTGGGTCTAGCCACGACCCTAGCGCCACCAGCCCGGGGGTCGGGTCTCTGTACCTGGGTTACCACGCTAGGCCTGAAAAGGGCCATGTGTGCGGGGTCCAGCCTCCCGGAAGCAGCCTTCTGAGTGGGCGTGAAGGCTGCTGGTTGCATTCTGGGAGACAGGCTTGATCGGGCTTTAGGACACCGGCAGCCATTCTGGCGGGGGTTAAGGCCGTGCGCGCAGGCGCCGCCCCTCTTCCCTGCCCGGGCTTGGGTCTAGCCACGACCCTAGCGCCACCAGCCCGGGGGTCGGGTCTCTGTACCTGGGTTACCACGCTAGGCCTGAAAAGGGCCATGTGTGGGGGGTCCAGCCTCCCGGAAGCAGCCTTCTGAGTGGGCGTGCAGGCTGCTGGTTGCATTCTGGGAGACAGGCCTGATCGGGCTTGACGACCCTGGCAGCCACTCTGCCGTGGGTCACGTCCCTGCGCGCCGGCCCCGCCCCCCTTCCCGGCCCAGGCTTGGGACTAGCCACGCCCCTAGCGCCACTGTCCCGGGTGTCGGGTCTCTGTACCTGGGTTACCACGGCAGGTTGGAAAAGGGCCACGTGTGGTGGGTCCAGCCTCCCCGAAGCAGCCTTCCGAGTGGGCGTGAAGGCTGCTGGTTGCATTGTGGGAGACAGGCCTGATCAGGCTTGAAGACCCCGGCAGCCATTCTGGCGGGGGTCAGGTGCCCGCTCGCCGGCCCCGCCCCTCTTCCCGGCCCGGGCTTGGGTCTAGCCACGCCCCTAGCGCCACCAGCCCGGGGGTTAGGTTGCTGTACCTGGGTTACCACGCTAGGCCCGAAAAGGGCCAGGCGTGGGGGGGTCCAGCCTCCCCGAAGCAGCCTTCCTGAGTGGGCGTGAAGGCTGCTGGTTGCATTCTGGGAGACAGCCCTGAGCGGGCTTGAGGACCCTGGCAGCCATTCTGCCAGGGGACACGTCCCTGTGCGCCGGCCCCGCCCTCTTCCTGTCCTGGGCTTGGGTCTAGCCACGCCCCTAGCGCCACTGGCCTGGGGGTCGGGTCGCTGTACCTGGGTTACCACGCTAGGCCCGAAAAGGGCCACGTGTGGGGGTCTTGCCTCCCCGAAGCAGCCTTCCGAGTGGGCGTGAAGGCTGCTGGTTGCATTCAGGGAGACAGGCCTGATCGGGCTTGTGGACCCTGGCAGCCATTCTGCCAGGGGTCACGTCCCTGCGTGCCGGCCCCGACCCTCTTCCCCGCCAGGGCTTGGGACTAGCCACGCCCCTAGCGCCACTGGCCCAGGGGTCGGGTTGCTGTACCTGGGTTACCACGCTAGGCCCGAAAAGGGCCATGCGTGGGGCGTTCCAACCTCCCCGAAGCAGTCTTCCGATTGGGCGTGAAGGCTGCTGGTTGCATTCTGGGAGACTGGCCTGATGGGGCTTGAGGACCCTGGCAGCCATTCTGCCAGGGGTCACGTCCCAGCACGCCGGCCCCACCCCTCTTCCTGGTCCGGGCTTGGGTCTAGCCACGCCCCTAGTGCCACTGGCCTGGGGGTCAGGTTGCTGTACCTGGGTTACCACGCTAGGCCCGAAAAGGGCCACGTGTGGGGAGTCCAGCCTCCCCGAAGCAGCCTTCCTGAGTGGGCGTGAAGGCTGCTGGTTGCATTCTGGGAGACAGGCCTGATCGGGCTTGAGGACCCTGGCAGCCATTCTGTCGGGGGTCACGTCCCCGCTGGCCGGCCCCGCCCCACTTCCCAGCCCGGGCTTGGGTCTAGCCAAACCCCTAGCGCCACTGGCCCGGTGGTCGGGTCGCTGTACCTGGGTTACCAGGCTAGGCCCGAAAAGGGCCACGCGTGTGGGGTCCAGCCTCCCCGAAGCAGCCTTCCTGAGTGGGCGTGAAGGCTGCTGGTTGCATTCCGTGAGACAGGCCTGATCAGGCTTGAGGACCCTGGCAGCCATTCTGCCAGGGGACACGTCCCTGTGCGCCGGCCCCGCCACTCTTCCAAGCCCGGTCTTTTAGTCTAGCCACGCCCCTAGCGCCACTGTCCCGGGGGTTGGGTCACTGTACCTGTGTTACCACGCTAGGCTCGAAAAGGGCCATATGTGGGGGGTCCAGCCTCCCCGAAGCAGCCTTCCGAGTGGGCGTGAAGGCTGCTGGTTGCATTCTGGGAGACAGGCTTAATCGGGCTTGAGGACCCTGGCAGCCCTTCTGCCGGGGGTCACGTCCCGGTGCGTGCTGGCCCCGTCTCTCTTCCTGGCCCGGGCTTGAGTCTAGCCACGCCCCTAGCACCACTGGCCCACGATTTGGGTCGCTGTACCTGGGTTACCACGCTAGGCCCGAAAAGGGATATGTGTGGGGGGTCCAGCCTCCCAGAAGCAGTCTTCCGATGGGCGTGAAGGCTGCTGGTTGCATTCTGGGAGACAGGCCTGATCGGGCTTGAGGACTGCGGCAGCCATTCTGCCAGGGGTCTTGTCCCCACTGGCCGGCCCCGCCCCTCTTCCCGGCCCGGTCTTTTAGTCTAGCCACACCCCTAGCGCTTCTGGCCCGGGTGTCGGGTCTCTGTACCTGGGTTACCAGGCTAGGCCCGAAAAGGGCCACGCGTGGTGGGTCCAGCCTCCCCGAAGCAGCCATCCGAGTGGGCGTGAAGGCTGCTGGTTGCATTTCGGGAGACAGCCCTGAGCGGGCTTGGGGACCCCGGCAGCCATTCTGGCGGGGGTCAAGTCCCCGCTCGCCGGCCCCGCCCCTCTTCCCGGCCCGGTCTTGCGTCTAGCCACGCCCCCTAGCACCACTGGTCCAGGGGTCGGGTCGCTGTACCTGGGTTACCAGGCTAGGCCCGAAAAGGGCCACGTGTGGGGGGTCCAGCCTCTCTGAAGCAGCCTTCCGAGTGGGCGTGAAGGCTGCTGGTTGCATTCCGGGAGACAGGCCTGATCGGGCTTGTGGACGGCAGCAGCCAATCTGCCAAGGAGTCACGTCCCCGCGTGCCCGCCCCGCCCCTCTTCCCAGCCCGGGCTTGGGTCTAGCCACGCCCCTAGCGCCACCAACCCGGGGGTCAGGTCACTGTACCTGGGATACCACGCTAGGCCCGAAAAGGGCCATGCGTGGGGGCTCCAGCCTCCCCGAAGCAGCCTTCTGAGCGGGCGTGAAGGCTGCAGGTTGCATTCCGGGAGAAAGGCTTCATCAGGCTTGAGGACCCCGGCAGCCATTCTGCCGGGGGTCATGTCCCTGCGCGACGGCCCTGCCCCTCTTCCCAGCCCGGGCTTGGGTCTAGCCACGCCCCTAGCGCCACTGGCCTGGGGGTCGGGTCGTTGTACCTGGGTTATCACCCTAGGCCCGAAAAGGGCCACGTGTGAGGGGTCAAGCCTCCCCGAAGCAGCCTTCCGAGCGGGCGTGAAGGCTGCTGGTTGCATTCCGGGAGACAGGCTTGATCAGGCTTGAGGAACCCGGCAGCTATTCTGGCGGGGGTCACGTCCCTGCGCGCCGGCCCCGCCCCTCTTCCTGGCCTGGGCTTGGGACTCGCCACGCCCCTAGCGCCACTGGCCCAGGGGTCAGTTTGCTGTACCTGTGTTACCACGCTAGGCCCGAAAAGGGCCACGTGTGGGGGGTCCAGCCTCCCCGAAGCAGCCTTCTGAGTGGGCGTGAAGGCTGCTGGTTGCATTCTGGGAGACAGGCCTGATCGGGCTTGAGGACCGCGGCAGCCATTCTGCCAGGGGTCATGTCCCCACTGCCCGGCCCCGCCCCTCTTCCCGGCCCGGGCTTTTAGTCTAGCCACACCCCTAGCGCTTCTGGCCCGGGTGTCGGGTCTCTGTACCTGGGTTACCAGGCTAGGCCCGAAAAGGGCCATGCATGTGGGGTCCAGCCTCCGCGAAGCAGCCTTCCTGAGTGGGCGTGAAGGCGTCTGGTTGCATTGTGGGAGACAGGCCTGATCGGGCTTGATGACCCTGGCAGCCATTCTGCCAGGGGTCACGTCCCTGCGTGCCGGCCCCGCCCCTCTTCCTGGCCTGGGCTTGGGACTCGCCACGCCCCTAGCGCCAATGGCCCAGGGGTCAGGTTGCTGTACCTGGGTTACCACGCTAGTCCCGAAAAGGGCCATGCGAGGGGTGTCCAACCTCCCCGAAGCAGCCTTCCTCAGTGGGCGTGCAGGTTGTTGGTTGCATTCTGGGAGACAGGCGTGATCGGGCTTGAGGACCCCGGCAGACATTCTGCCGGGGGTCACGTCCCCGCTGGCCGGCCCCGCCCCTCTTCCCTGCCCTGGCTTGGGTCTAGCCACGACCCTAGCGCCACCAGCCCGGGGGTCGGGTCTCTGTACCTGGGTTACCACGCTAGGCCTGAAAAGGGCCATGTGTGCGGGGTCCAGCCTCCCGAAGCAGCCTTCTGAGTGGGCGTGAAGGCTGCTGGTTGCATTCTGGGAGACAGGCTTGATCGGGCTTTAGGACACCGGCAGCCATTCTGGCGGGGGTTAAGGCCGTGCGCGCAGGCGCCGCCCCTCTTCCCTGCCCGGGCTTGGGTCTAGCCACGACCCTAGCGCCACCAGCCCGGGGGTCGGGTCTCTGTACCTGGGTTACCACGCTAGGCCTGAAAAGGGCCAGGCGTGGGGGGGGTCCAGCCTCCCCGAAGCAGCCTTCCTGAGTGGGCGTGAAGGCTGCTGGTTGCATTCTGGGAGACAGCCCTGAGCGGGCTTGAGGACCCTGGCAGCCATTCTTCCAGGGGACACGTCCCTGTGCGCCGGCCCCGCCCTCTTCCTGTCCTGGGCTTGGGTCTAGCCACGCCCTTAGCGTCACTGGCCTGGGGGTTGGGTCGCTGTACCTGGGTTACCACGCTATGCCCGAAAAGGGCCACGTGTGGGGGGTCTTGCCTCCCCGAAGCAGCCTTCCGAGTGGGCGTGAAGGCTGCTGGTTGCATTCAGGGAGACAGGCCTGATGGGGCTTGTGGACCCTGGCAGCCATTCTGCCAGCGAGTCACGTCCCTGCGTGCCGGCCCCGACCCTCTTCCCCGCCAGGGCTTGGGACTAGCCACGCCCCTAGCGCCACTGGCCCAGGGGTCGGGTTGCTGTACCTGGGTTACCACGCTAGGCCCGAAAAGGGCCATGCGTGGGGCGTTCCAACCTCCCCGAAGCAGTCTTCCGATTGGGCGTGAAGGCTGCTGGTTGCATTATGGGAGACAGGCCTGATGGGGCTTGAGGACCCTGGCAGCCATTCTGCCAGGGGTCACGTCCCAGCACACCGGCCCCACCCCTCTTCCTGGTCCGGGCTTGTGTCTTGCCACGCCCCTAGTGCCACTGGCCTGGGGGTCAGGTTGCTGTACCTGGGTTACCACGCTAGGCCCGAAAAGGGCCACGGGTGGGGAGTCCAGCTTCCCCGAAGCAGCCTTCCTGAGTGGGCGTGAAGGCTGCTGGTTGCATTCTGGGAGACAGGCCTGATCGGGCTTGAGGACCCTGGCAGCCATTTTGTCGGGGGTCACGTCCCCGCTGGCCGGCCCCGCCCCACTTCCCAGCCCGGGCTTGGGTCTAGCCAAACCCCTAGCGCTTCTGGCCCGGTGGTCGGGTCGCTGTACCTGGGTTACCAGGCTAGGCCCGAAAAGGGCCACGCGTGTGGGGGGTCCAGCCTCCCCGAAGCAGCCTTCCTGAGTGGGCGTGAAGGCTGCTGGTTGCATTCCGTGAGACAGGCCTGATCAGGCTTGAGGACCCTGGCAGCCATTCTGCCAGGGGACACGTCCCTGTGCGCCGGCCCCGCCACTCTTCCAAGCCCGGTCTTTTAGTCTAGCCACGCCCCTAGCGCCACTGTCCCGGGGGTTGGGTCACTGTACCTGTGTTACCACGCTAGGCTCGAAAAGGGCCATATGTGGGGGGTCCAGCCTCCCCGAAGCAGCCTTCCGAGTGGGCGTGAAGGCTGCTGGTTGCATTCTGGGAGACAGGCTTAATCGGGCTTGAGGACCCTGGCAGCCCTTCTGCCGGGGGTCACGTCCCGGTGCGTGCCGGCCCCGTCTCTCTTCCTGGCCCGGGCTTGAGTCTAGCCACGCCCCTAGCACCACTGGCCCACGATTTGGGTCGCTGTACCTGGGTTACCACGCTAGGCCCGAAAAGGGATATGTGTGGGGGGTCCAGCCTCCCAGAAGCAGTCTTCCGATTGGGCGTGAAGGCTGCTGGTTGCATTCTGGGAGACAGGCCTGATCGGGCTTGAGGACCGCGGCAGCCATTCTGCCAGGGGTCATGTCCCCACTGGCCGGCCCCGCCCCTCTTCCCGGCCCGGTCTTTTAGTCTAGCCACACCCCTAGCGCTTCTGGCCCGGGTGTCGGGTCTCTGTACCTGGGTTACCAGGCTAGGCCCGAAAAGGGCCACGCGTGGTGGGTCCAGCCTCCCCGAAGCAGCCATCCGAGTGGGCGTGAAGGCTGCTGGTTGCATTTCGGGAGACAGCCCTGAGCGGGCTTGGGGACCCCGGCAGCCATTCTGGCGGGGGTCAAGTCCCCGCTCGCCGGCCCCGCCCCTCTTCCCGCCCGGTCTTGCGTCTAGCCACGCCCCCTAGCACCACTGGTCCAGGGGTCGGGTCGCTGTACCTGGGTTACCAGGCTAGGCCCGAAAAGGGCCACGTGTGGGGGGTCCAGCCTCTCTGAAGCAGCCTTCCGAGTGGGCGTGAAGGCTGCTGGTTGCATTCCGGGAGACAGGCCTGATCGGGCTTGTGGACGGCAGCAGCCAATCTGCCAAGGAGTCACGTCCCCGCGTGCCTGCCCCGCCCCTCTTCCCAGCCCGGGCTTGGGTCTAGCCACGCCCCTAGCGCCACCAACCCGGGGGTCAGGTCACTGTACCTGGGATACCACGCTAGGCCCGAAAAGGGCCATGCGTGGGGGCTCCAGCCTCCCCGAAGCAGCCTTCTGAGCGGGCGTGAAGGCTGCAGGTTGCATTCCGGGAGAAAGGCTTCATCAGGCTTGAGGACCCCGGCAGCCATTCTGCCGGGGGTCATGTCCCTGCGCGACGGCCCTGCCCCTCTTCCCAGCCCGGGCTTGGGTCTAGCCACGCCCCTAGCGCCACTGGCCTGGGGGTCGGGTCGTTGTACCTGGGTTATCACCCTAGGCCCGAAAAGGGCCACGTGTGAGGGGTCAAGCCTCCCCGAAGCAGCCTTCCGAGCGGGCGTGAAGGCTGCTGGTTGCATTCCGGGAGACAGGCTTGATCAGGCTTGAGGAACCCGGCAGCTATTCTGGCGGGGGTCACGTCCCTGCGCGCCGGCCCCGCCCCTCTTCCTGGCCTGGGCTTGGGACTCGCCACGCCCCTAGCGCCACTGGCCCAGGGGTCAGTTTGCTGTACCTGTGTTACCACGCTAGGCCCGAAAAGGGCCACGTGTGGGGGGTCCAGCCTCCCCGAAGCAGCCTTCTGAGTGGGCGTGAAGGCTGCTGGTTGCATTCTGGGAGACAGGCCTGATCGGGCTTGAGGACCGCGGCAGCCATTCTGCCAGGGGTCATGTCCCCACTGCCCGGCCCCGCCCCTCTTCCCGGCCCGGGCTTTTAGTCTAGCCACACCCCTAGCGCTTCTGGCCCGGGTGTCGGGTCTCTGTACCTGGGTTACCAGGCTAGGCCCGAAAAGGGCCATGCATGTGGGGTCCAGCCTCCGCGAAGCAGCCTTCCTGAGTGGGCGTGAAGGCGTCTGGTTGCATTGTGGGAGACAGGCCTGATCGGGCTTGATGACCCTGGCAGCCATTCTGCCAGGGGTCACGTCCCTGCGTGCCGGCCCCGCCCCTCTTCCTGGCCTGGGCTTGGGACTCGCCACGCCCCTAGCGCCAATGGCCCAGGGGTCAGGTTGCTGTACCTGGGTTACCACGCTAGTCCCGAAAAGGGCCATGCGAGGGGTGTCCAACCTCCCCGAAGCAGCCTTCCTCAGTGGGCGTGCAGGTTGTTGGTTGCATTCTGGGAGACAGGCGTGATCGGGCTTGAGGACCCCGGCAGACATTCTGCCGGGGGTCACGTCCCCGCTGGCCGGCCCCGCCCCTCTTCCCTGCCCTGGCTTGGGTCTAGCCACGACCCTAGCGCCACCAGCCCGGGGGTCGGGTCTCTGTACCTGGGTTACCACGCTAGGCCTGAAAAGGGCCATGTGTGCGGGGTCCAGCCTCCCGGAAGCAGCCTTCTGAGTGGGCGTGAAGGCTGCTGGTTGCATTCTGGGAGACAGGCTTGATCGGGCTTTAGGACACCGGCAGCCATTCTGGCGGGGGTTAAGGCCGTGCGCGCAGGCGCCGCCCCTCTTCCCTGCCCGGGCTTGGGTCTAGCCACGACCCTAGCGCCACCAGCCCGGGGGTCGGGTCTCTGTACCTGGGTTACCACGCTAGGCCTGAAAAGGGCCATGTGTGGGGGGTCCAGCCTCCCGGAAGCAGCCTTCCTGAGTGGGCGTGCAGGCTGCTGGTTGCATTCTGGGAGACAGGCCTGATCGGGCTTGACGACCCTGGCAGCCACTCTGCCGTGGGTCACGTCCCTGCGCGCCGGCCCCGCCCCCCTTCCCGGCCCAGGCTTGGGACTAGCCACGCCCCTAGCGCCACTGTCCCGGGTGTCGGGTCTCTGTACCTGGGTTACCACGGCAGGTTGGAAAAGGGCCACGTGTGGTGGGTCCAGCCTCCCCGAAGCAGCCTTCCGAGTGGGCGTGAAGGCTGCTGGTTGCATTGTGGGAGACAGGCCTGATCAGGCTTGAAGACCCCGGCAGCCATTCTGGCGGGGGTCAGGTGCCCGCTCGCCGGCCCCGCCCCTCTTCCCGGCCCGGGCTTGGGTCTAGCCACGCCCCTAGTGCCACTGGCCCGGGGGTTAGGTTGCTGTACCTGGGTTACCACGCTAGGCCCGAAAAGGGCCAGGCGTGGGGGGGGGTCCAGCCTCCCAGAAGCAGCCTTCTGAGTGGGCGTGAAGGCTGCTGGTTGTATTCCGGGAGACAGCCCTGAGCGGGCTTGAGGACCGCGGCAGCCATTCTGCCAGGGGACACGTTCCTGTGTGCCGGCCCCGTCCCTCTTCCTGGCCTGGCCTTGGGTCTAGCCACGCCCCTAGCGCCACCAGCCTGGGGGTCGGGTCTCTGTACCTGGGTTACCACGCTAGGCCCGAAAAGGGCCACGTGTGGGGGGTCTTGCCTCCCCGAAGCAGGCTTCTGAGTGGGCGTGAAGGATGCTGGTTGCATTCCGGGAGACAAGCTTCATCAGGCTTGAGGACCCCGGCAGACATTCTGCCGGGGGTCACGTCCCTGTGCGCCGGCCCCGCCCCTCTTCCTGGCCTGGGCTTGGGACTCGCCACGCCCCTTGCGCCACTGGCCCAGGGGTCAGGTTACTGTACTTGGGTTACCATGCTAGGCCCGAAAAGGGCCATGCGTGGGGTGTCCAGCCTCCCCGAAGCAGCCTTCCTGAGTGGGCGTGCAAGCTGCTGGTTGATTTCTGGGAGACAGGCTTGATCAGGCTTGAGGACCCCGGCAGCCATTCTGCCGGGGGTCACGTCCCCGCTGGCCGGCCCTGCCCCTCTTCCCAGCCCGGGCTTGGGCCTAACCACGACCCTAGCGCCACTTGCCTGGTAGTCGGGTCTCTGTACCTGGGTTACCACTCTAGGCCTGAAAAGGGCCACGTGTGGGGGGTCCAGCCTCCCCGAAGCAGCCTTCCTGAGTGGGCGTGAAGGCTTCTGGTTGCATTCTGGGAGACAGGCTTGATCGGGCTTTAGGACACCGGCAGCCATTCTGGCGGGGGTCAGGTCCCCGTTCGCCGGCGCCGCCCCTCTTCCCTGCCCTGGCTTGGGTCTAGCCACGCCCCTAGTGCCACCGGCCCGGGGGTTAGGTTGCTGTACCTGGGTTACCACGCTAGGCCCGAAAAGGGCCATGCCTGTTGGGTCCAGCCTCCCAGAAGCAGCCTTCTGAGTGGGCGTGAAGGCTGCTGGTTGCATTCCGGGAGACAGGCCTGATCAGGCTTGAGGACCGCGGCAGCCACTCTGCCGGGGGTCACGTCCCTGCGTGCCGTCCTCGCCCCTCTTCCCGGCCCAGGTTTGGGACTAACCACGCCCCCAGCGCCACCAACCCGGGGGTCGGGTCTCTGTACCTGGGTTACCACGCTAGGCCCGAAAAGGGCCACGTGTGCGGGTTCCAGCCTCCCTGAAGCAGCCTTCTGAGTGGGCGTGAAGGCTGCTGGTTGCATTCCAGGAGACAGGCTTGATCAGGCTTGAGGACCCTGGCAGCCATTCTGCTGGGTGTCACGTCCCTGCTGGCCGGCCCCGCCCCTCTTCCTCGCCCTGGCTTGGGACTAACCACGCCCCCAGCGCCACCAACCCGGGGGTCGGGTCTCTGTACCTGGGTTACCACGCTAGGCCCGAAAAGGGCCACGTGTGCGGGTTCCAGCCTCCCTGAAGCAGCCTTCTGAGTGGGCGTGAAGGCTGCTGGTTGCATTCCAGGAGACAGGCTTGATCGGGCTTTAGGACCCCGGCAGCCATTCTGACGGGGGTCACGGCCGTGCGCGCAGGCGCCGCCCCTCTTCCCTGCCCGGGCTTGGGTCTAGCCACGCCCCTAGCGCCACTAGTCCGGGGGTCGGGTCGCTGTACCTGGGTTACCACACTAGGCCCGAAAAGGGCCATGCCTGTTGGGTCCAGCCTCCCCGAAGCAGCCTTCTGAGTGGGCGTGAAGGCTGCTGGTTGCATTCCAGGAGACAGGCCTGATCGGGCTTGACGACCCTGGCAGCCACTCTGCCGGGGGTCACGTCACCACGTGCCGTCCTCGCCCCTCTTCCCGGCCCAGGCTTGGGACTAGCCACGCCCCTAGCGCCACTGTCCCGGGGGTCGGGTCTCTGTACCTGGGTTACCACGCTAGGCCCGAAAAGGGCCACG
This sequence comes from Ochotona curzoniae, assembly GCF_017591425.1. Classification (NCBI taxonomy): domain Eukaryota; kingdom Metazoa; phylum Chordata; class Mammalia; order Lagomorpha; family Ochotonidae; genus Ochotona; species Ochotona curzoniae. The sequence goes on along the minus strand of NW_024464965.1, from coordinate 106,555 downwards.
TGTGCGGGTTCCAGCCTCCCTGAAGCAGCCTTCCGAGTGGGTGTGAAGGCTGCTGGTTGCATTCCAGGAGACAGGCTTGATCAGGCTTGAGGACACTGGCAGCCATTCTGCTGGGTGTCACCTCCCCGCGTGCCGGCCCCGCCCCTCTTCCTCGCCCAGGCTTGGGTCTAGCCACGCCCCTAGCACCACTGGCACGGGGGTCGGATCGCTGTACCTGGGTTACCAGGCTAGGCCCGAAAAGGGCCACGTGTGGGCGGTCCAGCCTCCCCGAAGCAGCCGTCCGAGTGTACGTGAATGCTGCAGGTTGCATTGTGGGAGACAGGCCTGATCAGGCTTGAAGACCACGGCAGCCATTTTGCTGGGGGTCAGGTCCCCGCTCGCCGGCCCCGCCCCTCTTCCTGGCCCTGGCTTGGGACTCGCCACGCCCCTAGCGCCACTGGCCCAGGGGTCAGGTTGCTGTACCTGGGTTACCACGCTAGGCCCGAAAAGGGCCACGTGTGCGGGGTCTTGCCTCCCCGAAGCAGCCTTCCTGAGTGGGCGAGAAGGCTACTGATTGCATTCCGGGAGACAGGCCTGATCGGGCTTGAGGACCCTGGCAGCCATTCTGCCGGGGGTCACCTCCCTGTGCGCCGGCCCCGTCTCTCTTCCTGGCCCGGTGTTGAGTATAGCCACGCCCCTAGCGCCAATGGCCCGGGGGTCGTGTTGCTGTACCTGGGTTACCACGCTAGGCCCGAAAAGGGCCACGCGTGTGGGGTCCAGCCTCCCCGAAGCAGCCTTCCGAGTGGGCGTGAAGGCTGCTGGTTGCATTCTGGGAGACAGGCCTGATCGGGCTTGAGGACCGCGGCAGCCATTCTGCCAGGGGTCATGTCCCCACTGGCCGGCCCCGCCCCTCTTCCCGGCCCGGGTTTTAGTCTAGCCACACCCCTAGCGCTTCTGGCCCGGTGGTCGGGTCACTGTACCTGGGTTACCAGGCTAGGCCCGAAAAGGACCACGCGTGGGGGGTCCAGCCTCCCCGAAGCAGACCTCCTGAGTGGGCGTTAAGGCTGCTGGTTGCATTTCGGGAGACAGCCCTGAGCGGGCTTGGGGACCCCGGCAGCCATTCTGCCAGGGGTCACGTCCCCGCTGGCCGGCCCCGCCCCTCTTCCCGGCCCGGGCTTGGGTCTAGCCACGCCCCCTAGCACCACTGGCACGGGGGTCGGGTCGCTGTACCTGGGTTACCAGGCTGGGCCCAAAAAGGGCCATGCGTGGGGGGTCCAGCCTCCCCGAAGCAGCCTTCTGAGTTGGGCGTGAAGGCTGCAGGTTGCATTCCAGGAGACAGGCCTGATCAGGTTTGAGGACCCTGGCAGCCATTCGCCAATGGTCACGTCCCTGTGCGCCGGTCCCGCCCCTCTTCCTGGCCAGGGCTTGAGTCTAGCCACGCCCCTAGCGCCACTGTCCCGGGGGTCGGGTCGCTGTACCTGGGTTACCACGCTAGGCCCGAAAAGGGGCACGTGTGAGGGGTCCAGCCTCCCCGAAGCAGCATTCTGTGTGGGCGTGAAGGCTGCTGGTTGCATTTCCGGAGACAGGCTTGATCGGGCTTGAGGACCCCGGGAGCCATTCTGCCGGGGGTCATGTCCCGTTCTGCGGGCTCCGCCCCTCTTCCTGGCCTGGGCTTGGGTCTAGCCACGCCCCTAGCGCCACTGGCAAGGGGTCGGGTCGCTGTACCTGGGTTACCACGCTAGGCCCGAAAAGGGCCACGTGTGGGGGGTCTTGCCTCCCCGAAGCAGCCTTCTGAGTGGGCGTGAAGGCTGCAGGTTGCATTCCGGGAGACAGGCTTGATCAGGCTTGAGGACACCGGCAGCCATTCTGGCGGGGGTCACGTCCCATTGCGCCGGCCCTGCCCCTCTTCCCAGCCCGGGCTTGGGCCTAGCCACGGCCCTAGTGCCACCGGCCCGGGGGTTAGGTTGCTGTACCTGGGTTACCACGCTAGGCCCGAAAAGGGCCATGTGTGGGGGTCCAGCCTCCCCGAAGCAGCCTTCCGAGTGGGCGTGAATGCTGCTGGTTGCATTGTGGGAGACAGGCCTGATCAGGCTTGAAGACCCCAGCAGCCATTCTGCTGGGGGTCACGTCCCCGCTGGCCGGCCCCGCCCCTCTTCCCAGCCCGGGCTTGGGTCTAGCCACGCCCCTAGCGCCACTGTCCCGGGTAGTCGGGTCTCTGTACCTGGGTTACCACGCTAGGCCCGAAAAGGGCCACGTGTGGGGGGTGCAGCCTCTCCGAAGCAGCCTTCTGAGTGGGCGTGAAGGCTGCTGGTTGCATTCTGGGAGACAGGCCTGATCGGGCATGAGGACCCCGGCAGCCATTCTCCCGGGGGTCACGTCCCCGCTGGCTGGCACCGCCCCTCTTCCCAGCCGGGTCTTGGGTCTATCCACGCCCCTAGCACCACTGTCCCGGGGGTCGGGTCTCTGTACCTGGGTTACCACGCTAGGCCCGAAAAGGGCCAGGCGTGCGGGGTCCAGCCTCCCGGAAGCAGCCTTCTGAGTGGGACTCAAGGCTGCTGGTTGTATTCCGGGAGACAGCCCTGAGCGGGCTTGAGGACCCAGGCAGCCATTCTGCCAGGGGACACGTCCCTGTGTGCTGGCCCCATCCCTTTTCCTGGCCTGGCCTTGGGTCTAGCCACGCCCCTAGCGCCACCAGCCTGGGGGTCGGGTCTCTGTACCTGGGGTAACACGCTAGGCCCGAAAAGGGCCACGTGTGGGGCGTCTTGCCTCCCCGAAGCAGGCTTCTGAGTGGGCGTGAAGGCTGCTGGTTGCATTCCGGGGACTGGCTTGATCAGGCTTGAGGACCGCGGCAGACATTCTGGCGGGGGTCACGTCCATGTGCGCCGGCCCCGCCCCTCTTCCTGGCCTGGGCTTGGGACTCGCCACGCCCCTAGCGCCACTGGCCCAGGGGTCAGGTTGCTTTACCTGGGTTACCATGCTAGGCCCGAAAAGGGCCATGCGTGGGGTGTCCAGCCTCCCCGAGGCAGCCTTCCTGAGTGGGCGTGAAGGCTGCTGGTTGCATTCTGGGAGACAGGCCTGATCAGGCTTGAGGACCCTGGCAGCCATTCTGCTGGGTGTCACGTACCTGCTGGCCGGCCCCGCTCCTCTACCCAGCCGGGTCTTGGGTCTAGCCACGCCCTTAGCGCCACCAGCCCGGGGGTCGTGTCTCTGTACCTGGGTTACCAAGCTAGGCCCGAAAAGGGCCACGTGTGGGGGGTCCAGCCTCCCCGAAGCAGCCTTCCTGAGTGGGCGTGAAGGCTGCTGGTTGCATTCTGGGAGACAGGCCTGATCGGGCTTGAGGACACCGGCAGCCATTCTGCCGGGGGTCACGTCCCATTGCGCCGGCCCCGCCCATCTTCCCAGCCCTGGCTTGGGTCTAGCCACGCCCCTAGCGCCACCTGCCCGTGGGTCGGGTCTCTGTACCTGGGTAACCAAGCTAGGCCCGAAAAGGGCCACGTGTGGGGGTTCCAGCCTCCCTGAAGCAGCCTTCCGAGTGGGCGTGAAGGCTGCTGGTTGCATTCCAGGAGACAGGCTTGATCAGGCTTGAGGACCCCGGCAGCCATTCTGCTGGATGTCACGTCCCCGCGTGCCGGCCCCGCCCCTCTTCCTGGCCTGGGCTTGGGTCTAGCCACGCCCCTAGCACCACTAGCCCGGGGGTCGGATCGCTGTACCTAGGTTACCAGGCTAGGCCCGAAAAGGGCCATGCATGTTGGGTCCAGCCTCTCCGAAGCAGCCTTCCTGAGTGGGCGTGAAGGCTGCTGGTTGCATTCCGGGACATAGTCCTGAACGGGCTTCAGGACCGCAGCAGCCATTCTGCCAGGGGTCACGTTCCCATTCGCCGGCCCCACACCTCTTCCCAGCCCGGGCTTGGGTCTAGCCACGCCCCTAGCGCCACTGGCCCGGGGGTCGGGTCGCTGTACCTGGGTTACCACGCTAGGCCCGAAAAGGGCCATGTGTGGGGGTCCAGCCTCCCCGAAGCAGCCTTCTGAGTGGGCGTGAAGGCTGCTGGTTGCATTGTGGGAGACAGGCCTGATCAGGCTTGAGGACCCCGGCAGCCATTCTGCCGGGGGTCAGGTCCCCGCTCGCCGGCCCCGCCCCTCTTCCCGGCCCGGGCTTGGGTCTAGCCACGCCCCTAGCACCACTGGCCCGGGGTTGGTTCGCTGTACCTGGGTTACCACGCTAGGCCCGAAAAGGGCCATGCTGTTGGGTCCAGCCTCCCGAAGCAGCCTTCCTGAGTGGGCGTGAAGGCTGCTGGTTGCATTCTGGGAGACAGGCCTGATCGGGCTTGAGGACCGCAGCAGCCATTCTGCCGGGGTCACGTCCCCTTGCGCCGGCCCCGCCCCTCTTCCCGGCCCAGGCTTGGTCTAGCCACGCCCCTAGCGCCACTGGCCCGGGGGTCGGGTCTCTGTACCTGGGTTACCACGGCAGGTTGAAAAAGGGCCACGTGTGGGGGGTCCAGCCTCCCGAAGCAGCCTTCCTGAGTGGGCGTGAAGGCTGCTGGTTGCATTCTGGGAGACAGGCCTGATCGGGCTTGAGGACCCCGGCAGCCATTCTGGCGGGGGTCACGTCCCCTGCGCCGGCCCCGCCCCTCTTCCCAGCCCGGGCTTGGGTCTAGCCACACCCCTAGCACCACTGGCCAGGGGGTCGGGCCGCTGTACCTGGGTTACCACGCTAGGCCCGAAAAGGGCCATGCCTGTTGGGTCCAGCCTCCCCGAAGCAGCCTTCCAGAGTGGGCGTGAAGGCTGCTGGTTGCATTCCGGGAGACAGGCCTGATCGGGCTTGAGGACCCGGCAGCCACTCTGCCGGGGGTCACGTCCCTGCGTGCCTGCCCGCCCCTCTTCCCAGCCGGGCTTGGGTCTAGCCACGGCCCTAGTGCCACTGGCCCGGGGGTTAGGTTGCTGTACCTGGGTTACCACGCTAGGCCCGAAAAGGGCCACGTGTGGGGGTCCAGCCTCTCCGAAGCAGCCTTCTGAGTGGGCGTGAAGGCTGCTGGTTGCATTGTGGGAGACATGACTGATGGGGCTTGAGGACCCCGGCAGCCATTCTGCTGGGGGTCACGTCCCCGCTGGCCGGCCCCGCCCCTCTTCCCAGCCCGGGCTTGGGTCTAGCCACGCCCCTAGCGCCACTGTCCCGGGTAGTTGGGTCTCTGTACCTGGGTTACCACGCTAGGCCTGAAAAGGGCCACGTGTGGGGGGTGCAGCCTCTCCGAAGCAGCCTTCTGAGTGGGCGTGAAGGCTGCTGGTTGCATTCTGGGAGACAGGCATGATCGGGCATGAGGACCCCGGCAGCCATTCTCCCGGGGGTCACGTCCCCGCTGGCTGGCACCGCCCCTCTTCCCAGCCGGGTCTTGGGTCTATCCACGCCCCTAGCGCCACTGTCCCGGGGGTCGGGTCTCTGTACCTGGGTAACCACGCTAGGCCCGAAAAGGGCCACGTGTGGGGGGTCCAGCCTCCCCGAAGCAGCCTTCCTGAGTGGGCGTGAAGGCTGCTGGTTGCATTCTGGGAGACAGGCCTGATCGGGCTTGAGGACCCCGGCAGCCATTCTGGCGGGGGTCACGTCCCCTTGCGCCGGCCCCGCCCATCTTCCCAGCCCGGGCTTGGGTCTAGCCACGCCCCTAGCGCCACCAGCCCGGGGGTCGTGTCTCTGTACCTGGGTAACCAACTAGGCCCGAAAAGGGCCACGTGTGGGGGTCCAGCCTCCCTGAAGCAGCCTTCCGAGTGGGCGTGAAGGCTGCTGGTTGCATTCTGGGAGACAGGCTTGATCGGGCTTGAGGACACCGGCAGCCATTCTGCTGGGGTCACGTCCGTGCGCGCAGGCGCCGCCCCTCTTCCCGGCCCTGGCTTGGGTCTAGCCACGCCCCTAGCACCACTGGCCCGGGGTTCGGGTCGCTGTACCTGGGTTACCACGCTAGGCCCGAAAAGGGCCATGCCTGTTGGGTCCAGCCTCCCCGAAGCAGCCTTCTGAGTGGGCGTGAAGGCTGCTGGTTGCATTCCGGGAGATAGTCCTGATTGGGCTTCAGGACCGCAACAGCCATTCTGCTGGGGGTCACGTCCCCTTGCGCCGGCCCCGCCCCTCTTCCTGGCCCAGGCTTGGTTCTAGCCACGCCTCTAGCGCCACCAGCCTGGGGGTCGGGTCGCTGTACCTGGGTTACCACGGCAGGTTGGAAAAGGGCCACGTGTGGGGGGTCCAGCCTCCTCGAAGCAGCCTTCCGAGTGGGCGTGAATGCTGCTGGTTGCATTGTGGGAGACAGGCCTGATCAGGCTTGAAGACCCCGGCAGCCATTCTGGCGGGGGTCAGGTCCCGGCTCGCCGGCCCCACCCCTCTTCCCGGCCCGGGCTTGGGTCTAGCCACGTCCCTAGCACCACTAGCCCGGGGGTCGGATCGCTGTACCTGGGTTACCAGGCTAGGCCCGAAAAGGGCCATGCTTGTTGGGTCCAGCATCTCCGAAGCAGCCTTCCTAAGTGGGCGTGAAGGCTGCTGGTTGCATTCCGGGAGATAGTCCTGATTGGGCTTCAGGACCGCAACAGCCATTCTGCTGGGGGTCACGTCCCCTTGCGCCGGCCCCGCCCCTCTTCCCGGCCCGGGCTTGGTCTAGCCACGCCCCTAGCGCCACCGGCCCGGGGGTCGGGTCTCTGTACCTGGGTTACCACGGCAGGTTGGAAAAGGGCCACGTGTGGGGGGTCCAGCCTCCCCGAAGCAGCCTTCCTGAGTGGGCGTGAAGGCTGCTGGTTGCATTCTGGGAGACAGGCTTGATCGGGCTGTAGGACACCAGCAGCCATTCTGCTGGGGGTCACGTCCCCTTGCGCTGGCACCGCCCCTCTTCCCAGCCCGGGTCTTGGGTCTAGCCACGCCCCTAGCGCCACCGGCCCGGGGGTCGGGTCTCTGTACCTGGGTTACCACGCTAGGCCCGAAAAGGGCCACGCGTGGGGGGTCCAGCCTCCCCGAAGCAGCCTTCCGAGTGGGCGTGAAGGCTGCTGGTTGCATTCTGGGAGACAGGCCTGATCGGGCTTGAGGACCCTGGCAGCCACTCTGCCGGGGGTCCCGTCCCTGTGCGCCGGCCTCGCCCCTCTTCCTGGCCCAGGCTTGGGTCTAGCCACGCCCCTCTCAGCCACCAGCCCGGGGGTCGGGTCTCTGTACCTGGGTTACCACGCTAGGCCCGAAAAGGGCCACGTGTGGGGGTTCGAGCCTCCCTGAAGCAGCCTTCCGAGTGGGCGTGAAGGCTGCTGGTTGCATTCCAGGAGACAGGCTTGATCAGGCTTGAGGACCCTGGCAGCCATTCTGCCGGGGGTCACGTCCCCGCGTGCCGGCCCCGCCACTCTTCCTGGCCCAGGCTTGGGTCTAGCCACGCCCCTAGCGCCACTGGCCCGGGATTTGGGTCGCTGTACCTGGGTTACCAGGCTAGGCCCGAAAAGGGCCACGCGTGTTGGGTCCAGCCTCTCCGAAGCAGCCTTCCTGAGTGGGCGTGAAGGCTGCTGGTTGCATTCCGGGAGATAGTCCTGATCGGGCTTCAGGACCGCAGCAGCCATTCTGCAGGGGCGTCCAGCGGCCCCTCCCTCTTCCGGCCGGCCTGGCTAGCCACGCCCCTAGGCCACAGCCGGGTGTCGGGTCTCTGTACCTGGGTTACCACGCTAGGCCCGAAAAGTGCCACGTGTGGGGGGTCCAGCCTCCCCGAAGCAGCCTTCCTGAGTGGGCGTGAAGGCTTCTGGTTGCATTCTGGGAGACAGGCTTGATCGGGCTTTAGGACACCGGCAGCCATTCTGGCGGCGGTCACGGCCGTGCGCGCCGGCCCCACCCCTCTTCCCTGCCCGGGCTTGGGTCTAGCCTTGCCCCTAGCGCCACTAGTCCGGGGGTCGTGTCGCTGTACCTGGGTTACCAGGCTAGGCCCGAAAAGGGCCATGCCTGTTGGGTCCAGCCTCCCCGAAGGCTGCTGGTTGCATTCCAGGAGACAGGCCTGATCGGGCTTGAGGACCCTGGCAGCCATTCTGTGCCACCGGCCTGGGGGTCGGGTCGCTGTACCTGGGTTACCACGCTAGGCCCGAAAAGGGCCACGTGTGGGGGTCTTGCCTCCCCGAAGCAGCCTTCTGAGTGGGCGTGAAGGCTGCTGGTTGCATTCTGGGAGACAGGCTTGATCAGGCTTGAGGACCCCGGCAGCCATTCTGGCGGGGGTCTGGTCCCCGCTCGCCGGCCCTGCCCCTCTTCCCAGCCCGGGCTTGGGCCTAGCCACGCCCCTAGCGCCACTTGCCTGGTAGTCGGGTCGCTGTACCTGGGTTACCACGCTAGGCCCGAAAAGGGCCACGTGTGGGGGGTCCAGCCTCCCCGAAGCAGCCTTCCGAGTGGGCGTGAATGCTGCTGGTTGCATTGTGGGAGACAGGCCTGATCAGGCTTGAAGACCCCAGCAGCCATTCTGGCGGGGGTTACGTCCCCATTCGCCGGCCCCACCCCTCTTCCCAGCCCCGGCTTGGGTCTAGCCACGGCCCTAGTACCACCGGCCCGGGGGTTAGGTTGCTGTACCTGGGTTACCACGCTAGCCCCGAAAAGGGCCAGGCGTGGCGGGTCCAGCCTCCCCGAAGCAGCCTTCCGAGTGGGCGTGAAGGCTGCTGGTTGCATTCCGGGAGACAGGCCTGAGCGGGCTTGAGGACCCTGGCAGCCATTCTGCCAGGGGACACGTCCCTGTGTGCCGGCCCCGTCCCTCTTCCTGGCCTGGGCTTGGGTCTAGCCACGCCCCTAGCGCCACCAGCCTGGGGTCGGGTTGCTGTACCTGGGTTACCACGCTAGGCCCGAAAAGGGCCACGTGTGGGGGGTCTTGTCTCCCCGAAGCAGGCTTCTGAGTGGGCGTGAAGGCTGCTGGTTGCATTCCGGGAGACTGGCTTGATCAGGCTTGAGGACCCGGCAGCCATTCTGCTGGGGTCACGTCCCTGCGCGCCGGCCCCGCCCCTCTTCCTGGCCTGGGCTTGGGACTCGCCACGCCCCTAGCGCCACTGGCCCAGGGGTCAGGTTGCTGTACCTGGGTTACCACGCTAGGCCCGAAAAGGGCCGTGCGTGGGGTGTCCAGCCTCCCCGAAGCAGCCTTCCTGAGTGGGCGTGAAGGCTGCTGGTTGCATTCTGGGAGACAGGCCTGATCGGGCTTGAGGACCCCGGCAGCCATTCTGCTGGGTGTCACGTACCTGCTGCGCGGCCCCGCTCCTCTACCCAGCCGGGGCTTGGGTCTAGCCACGCCCTTAGCGCCACCAGCCCGGGGGTCGTGTTGCTGTACCTGGGTAACCAAGCTAGGCCCGAAAAGGGCCACGTGTGGGGGGTCCAGCCTCCCCGAAGCAGCCTTCCTGAGTGGGCGTGAAGGCTGCTGGTTGCATTGTGGGAGACAGGCCTGATCGGGCTTGAGGACCCTGGCAGCCATTCTGCCAGGGGTCACGTCCCTGTGTGCCGGCCCCGCCCCTCTTCCCAGCCCGGGCTTGGGACTCGCCACGCCCCTAGCGCCAATGGCCCAGGGGTGGGGTTGCTGTACCTGGGTTACCACGCTAGGCCCGAAAAGGGCCATGCGTGGGGTGTCCATCCTCCCCGAAGCAGCCTTCCTCAGTGGGCGTGCAGGTTGCTGGTTGCATTCTGGGAGACAGGACTGATGGGGCTTGAGGACCCCGGCAGCCATTCTGCTGGGGGTCACGTCCCCGCTGGCCGGCCCCGCCCCTCTTCCCAGCCCGGGCTTGGGTCTAGCCACGCCCCTAGCGCCACTGTCCCGGGTGTCGGGTCTCTGTACCTGGGTTACCACGCTAGGCCCGAAAAGGGCCACGTGTGGGGGTCCAGCCTCCCCGAAGCAGCCTTCCTGAGTGGGCGTGAAGGCTGCTGGTTGCATTATGGGAGACAGGCCTGATACGGCTTGAAGACACTGGCAGCCATTCTGCTGGGGGTCACGTCCCCGCTGGCCGGCACCGCCCCTCTTCCCAGCCGGGTCTTGGGTCTCGCCACGCCCCTAGTGCCACTGCCCGGGGGTCGGGTCTCTGTACCTGGGTTACCACGCTAGGCCCGAAAAGGGCAACGTGTGGGGGTCCAGCCTCCCCGAAGCAGCCTTCCTGAGTGGGCGTGCAGGCTGCTGGTTGCATTCTGGGAGACAGGCTGATCGGGCTTTAGGACACCGGCAGCCATTCTGGCGGGGGTCACGGCCCGTGCGCGCAGGCGCCGCCCCTCTTCCCGGCCCGGCTTGGGTCTAGCCACGCCCCTAGCGCCACTGGCCTGGGGGTTGGGTCGCTGTACCTGGGTTACCACGCTAGGCCCGAAAAGGGCCATGCCTGTTGGGTCCAGCCTCCCCGAAGCAGCCTTCTGAGTGGGCGTGAAGGCTGCTGGTTGCATTCTGGGAGACAGGCCTGAGCGGGCTTGAGGACCCAGGCAGCCATTCTGCCAGGGGACACGTCCCTGCGTGCCGGCCCCCCCCTAATCCTGGCCTGGCTTGGGTCTAGCCACGCCCCTAGCACCACCAGCCTGGGGGTCGGGTCGCTGTACCTGGGTTACCACGCTAGGCCCGAAAAGGGCCATGCCTGTTGGGTCCAGCCTCCCCGAAGCAGGCTTCTGAGTGGGCGTGTAGGATGCTGGTTGCATTCCGGGAGACTGGCTTCATCAGGCTTGAGGACCCTGGCAGCCATTCTGCTGGTGGTCACGTCCCTGCGCGCCGGCCCCGCCCCTCTTCCTGGCCTGGGCTTGGGACTCGCCACGCCCCTAGCGCCACTGGCCCAGGGGTGGGGTTGCTGTACCTGGGTTACCAGGCTAGACCCGAAAAGGGCCACGCGTGGGGGGTCCAGCCTCCCCGAGGCAGCCTTCCTGAGTGGGCGTGAAGGCTGCTGGTTGCATTCTTGGAGACAGGCCTGATCAGGCTTGAGGACCCCGGCAGCCATTCTGCTGGGTGTCACGTCCCTGCTGGCCGGCCCCGCTCCTCTACCCAGCCGGGTCTTGGGTCTAGCCACGCCCTTAGCGCCACTGGCACGGGGGTCATGTCTCTGTACCTGGGTAACCAAGCTAGGCCCGAAAAGGGCCACGTGTGGGGGGTCCAGCCTCCCCGAAGCAGCCTTCCTGAGTGGGCGTGAAGGCTGCTGGTTGCATTCTGGGAGACAGGCCTGATCGGGCTTGAGGACCCTGGCAGCCACTCTGCCGGGGGTCACGTCCCTGCATGCCGGCCCCGCCCCTCTTCCTGGCCTGGGCTTGGGACTCGCCACGCCCCTAGCGCCAATGGCCAAGGGGTCGGGTTGCTGTACCTGGGTTACCACGGTAGGCCCGAAAAGGGCCATGCGTGGGGTGTCCATCCTCCCCGAAGCAGCCTACCTCAGTGGGCGTGCAGGTTGCTGGTTGCATTCTGGGAGACAGGCTGATGGGGCTTGAGGACCCCGGCAGCCATTCTGCTGGGGGTCACGTCCCCGCTGGCCGGCCCCGCCCCTCATCCCAGCCCGGGCTTGGGTCTAGCCACGCCCCTAGCGCCACTGTCGCGGGTGTCGGGTCTCTGTACCTGGGTTACCACGCTAGGCCCGAAAAGGGCCACGTGTGGGGGGTGCAGCCTCTCCGAAGCAGCCTTCCTGAGTGGGCGTGAAGGCTGCTGGTTGCATTCTGGGAGACAGGCCTGATCGGGCTTTAGGACCCCGGCAGCCATTCTCCCGGGGGTCACGTCCCCTTGCGCTGGCACCGCCCCTCTTCCCAGCCGGGTCTTGGGTCTAGCCACGCCCCTAGTGCCACTGTCCCGGGGGTCGGGTCTCTGTACATGGGTTACCACGCTAGGCCCGAAAAGGGCCACGTGTGGGGTGTCCAGCCTCCCCGAAGCAGCCTTCCTGAGTGGGCGTGAAGGCTGCTGGTTGCATTCTGGGAGACAGGCTTGATCGGGCTTTAGGACACCGGCAGCCATTCTGGCGGGGGTCACGGCCGTGCGCGCAGGCGCCGCCCCTCTTCCCGGCCCTGGCTTGTGTCTAGCCACGCCCCTAGCACCACTGGCCCAGGGGTGGGGTTGCTGTACCTGGGTTACCAGGCTAGACCCGAAAAGGGCCACGCATGGGGGGTCCAGCCTCCCCGAAGGAGCCTTCCGAGTGTGCGTGAAGGCTGCTGGTTGCATTCCGGGAGAAAGGCCTGATGGGGCTTTAGGACCGCAGCAGCCAATCTGTCAGGGAGTCACGTCCCCGCGTGCCGCCCCCCCCCTCTTCCCAGCCCGGGCTTGGGTCTAGCCTCAGCTCTAGTGCCACTGGCCTGGGGGTTAGGTTGCTGTCCCTGGGTTACCACGGTAGGCCCGAAAAGGGCCACGTGTGGGGGGTCCAGCCTCCCCGAAGCAGCCTTCCTGAGTGGGCGTGAAGGCTGCTGGTTGCATTCTGGGAGACAGGCCTGATCGGGCTTTAGGACCCCGGCAGCCATTCTCCCGGGGGTCACGTCCCCTTGCGCTGGCACCGCCCCTCTTCCCAGCCGGGTCTTGGGTCTAGCCACGCCCCTAGTGCCACTGTCCCGGGGGTCGGGTCTCTGTACCTGGGTTACCACGCTAGGCCCGAAAAGGGCCACGTGTGGGGTTCCAGCCTCCCCGAAGCAGCCTTCCTGAGTGGGCTTGAAGGCTGCTGGTTGCATTCTGGGAGACAGGCTTGATCGGGCTTTAGGACACTGGCAGCCATTCTGGCGGGGGTCACGGCCGTGCGCGCAGGCGCCGCCCCTCTTCCCGGCCCTGGCTTGTGTCTAGCCACGCCCCTAGCACCACTGGCCCGGGATTTGGGTCGTTGTACCTGGGTTACCAGGCTAGGCCCGAAAAGGGCCACGTGTGGGGGGTCCAGCCTCCCCGAAGCAGCCTTCCGAGTGGGCGTGAAGGCTGCTGGTTGCATTCTGGGAGACAGGCCTGATCGGGCTTTTGGACCGCAGCAGCCAATCTGTCAGGGAGTCACGTCCCCGCGTGCCGACCCGCCCCTCTTCCCAGCACGGGCTGGGGTCTAGCCACGCCCCTAGCGCCACCTGCCCGGGGGTCGTGTTGCTGTACCTGTGTTACCACGCTAGGCCCGAAAAGGGCCACGCGTGGGGGGTCCTGCCGCCCCAAAGCAGCCTTCCGAGTGGTCGTGAATGCTGCTGGTTGCATTGTGGGAGACAGGCCTAATCAGGCTTGAAGACCCCGGCAGCCATTCTGGCGGGGGTCAGGTCCCCGCTCGCCGGCCCCGCCCCTCTTCCCGCCCGGGCTTGGTCTAGCCACGCCCCTAGCGCCACTGGCCCGGGGGTCGGGTCTCTGTACCTGGGTTACCACGGCAGGTTGGAAAAGGGCCACGTGTGGGGGGTCCAGCCTCCCCGAAGCAGCCTTCCGAGTGGGCGTGAAGGCTGCTGGTTGCATTGTGGGAGAACCCTGATCAGGCTTGAAGACTCTGGCAGCCATTCTGGTGGGGGTCTCTCCCCGCTCGCCGGCCCCGCCCCTCTTCCCGGCCCGGGCTTGGGTCTAGCCACGGCCCTAGTGCCACCGGCCCGGGGGTTAGGTTGCTGTACCTGGGTTACCACGCTAGGCCCGAAAAGGGCCAGGCGTGGGGGGTGCAGCCTACCGGAAGCAGCCTTCTGAGTGGGCGTGAAGGCTGCTGGTTGTATTCCGGGAGACAGCCCTGAGCGGGCTTGAGGACCCCGGCAGCCATTCTGCCAGGGGACACGTCCCTGTGTGCCGGCCCCGTCCCTCTTCCTGGCCTGGCCTTGGGTCTAGCCACGCCCCTAGCGCCACCAGCCTGGGGGTCGTGTCGCTGTACCTGTGTTACCAGGCTAGGCCCGAAAAGGGCCATGCGTGGGGGGTCCAGCCTCCCCGAAGCAGCCTTCTGAGTGGGCGTGAAGGCTGCTGGTTGCATTCTGGGAGACAGGCCTGATGGGGCTTGAGGACCCCGGCAGCCATTCTGCTGGGGGTTACGTCCCCGCTGGCCGGCCCCGCCCCTCTTCCCAGCCGGGTCTTGCGTCTAGCCACGCCCCTAGCGCCACCAGCCCGGGGTTCGGGTCTCTGTACCTGGGTTACTAAGCTAGGCCCTAAAAGGGCCACGTGTGGGGGGTCCAGCCTCCCCGAAGCAGCCTTCCGAGTGGGCGTGAAGGCTGCTGGTTGCATTCTGGGAGACAGGCTTGATCGGGCTTTAGGACACCAGCAGCCATTCTGCCGGGGGTCACGGACCTGCGCGCCGGCCCCGTCTCTCTTCCTGGCCAGGGCTTGGGTCTAGCCACGCCCCTAGCACCACTGGCCCGGGATTTGGGTCGCTGTACCTGGGTTACCACGCTAGGCCCGAAAAGGGCCACATATGGGGGGTCCAGCATCCACGAAGCAGCCTTCTGAGCGGGCGTGAAGGCTGCTGGTTGCATTCTGGGAGACAGGCTCGATCAGGCTTGAGGAACGGGGCAGCCATTCTGCCGGGGGTCACGTTCCTGCGCGCCGGCCCTGCCCCTCTTCCTGGCCTTGGCTTGGGTCTAGCCACGCCCCTAGCGCCACCAGCCTGGGGGTCGGGTCGCTGTACCTGGGTTACCACACCATGCCCGAAAAGGGCCACGTGTAGGGGGTCTTGCCTCCCCGAAGCAGCCTTCTGAGTTGGCGTGAAGGCTGCTGGTTGCATTCTGGGAGACAGGCTTGATCAGGCTTGAGGACGCAGGCAGCCATTCTCCCGGGGGTCACGTCCCCGCGCGATGGCCCTGCCCCTCTTCCCAGCCCGGGCTTGGGTCTAGCCACGCCCCTAGCGCTTCTGGCCGTGGTTCGGGTCGCTGTACCTGGGTTACCAAGCTAGGCCCGAAAAGGGCCATGCGTGGGGTGTCCAGCCTCCCCGAAGCAGCCTTCCTGAGTGGGCGTGCAGGCTGCTGGTTGCATTCTGGGAGACAGGCCTGATGGGGCTTGAGGACCCCGGCAGCCATTCTGCTGGGGGTTACGTCCCCGCTGGCCGGCCCCGCCCCTCTTCCCAGCCGGGTCTTGGGTCTAGCCACGCCCCTAGCGCCACCAGCCCGGGGTTCGGGTCTCTGTACCTGGGTTACCAAGTTAGGCCCTAAAAGGGCCACGTGTGGGGGGTCCAGCCTCCCCGAAGCAGCCTTCCGAGTGGGCGTGAAGGCTGCTGGTTGCATTCTGGGAGACAGGCTTGATCGGCTTGAGGACACCAGCAGCCATTCTGCCGGGGGTCACGGACCTGCGCGCCGGCCCCGTCTCTCTTCCTGGCCAGGGCTTGGCTCTAGCCACGCCCCTAGCGCCACCTGCCCGGGGGTCGTGTCGCTGTACCTGGGTTACCACGCTAGGCCCGAAAAGGGCCACGCTTGGCGGGTCCTGCCGCCCCAAAGCAGCCTTCTGAGTGGCCGTGAAGGCTGCCGGTTGCATTCTGGGAGACAGGCCTGATCGGGCTTGAGGACCCCGGCAGCCATTCTGCTGGGGGTTTCGTCCCCGCTGGCCGGCCCCGCCCCTCTTCCCAGCCATTTCTTGGGTCTAGCCACACCCCTAGCCACAAGCACGGGGGTCGGGTCTCTGTACCTGGGTTACCAAGCTAGGCCCGAAAAGGGCCACGTGTGGGGCGTCCAGCCTCCCCGAAGCAGCCTACCTGAGTGGGCGTGAAGGCTGCTGGTTGCATTCTGGGAGACAGGCCTGATCGGGCTTGAGGACCTTGGCAGCCACTCTGCCGGGCGTCACGTTCCTGCGCGCCGGCCTCGCCCCTCTTCCCGGCCCAGGCTTGGGACTAGCCACGCCCCTAGCGCCACTGTCCCGGGGGTCGGGTTGCTGTACCTGGGTTACCACGCTAGGCCCGAAAAGGGCCACTTGTGGGGTGTCCAGCCTCCCTGAAGCAGCCTTCCGAGTGGGCGTGAAGGCTGCTGGTTGCATTCCGGGAGACAGGCTTGATCAGGCTTGAGGACCCCGGCAGTCATTCTGTTGGGTGTCACGTCCCAGCGCGACGGCCCCGCCCCTCTTCCTGGCCCAGGCTTGTGTCTAGCCACGCCCCTAGCACCACTGGCCCGGGATTTGGGTCGCTGTACCTGGGTTACCACGCTAGGCCCGAAAAGGGCCACGTGTGGGCGATCCAACCTCCCCGAAGCAGCCTTCTGAGCGGGCGTGAAGGCTGCTGGTTGCATTCTGGGAGACAGGCCTGATCGGGCTTGAGGACCCTGGCAGCCATTCTGCCTGGGGTCACTTCCCCTTGCGCCGGCCCCGCCCCTCTTCCCGGCCGTTCTTTTAGTCTAGGCACGCCCCTAGCGCTTCTGGCCCGGTGGTAGGGTCGCTGTACCTGGGTTACCACGCTAGGCCCGAAAAGGGCCACGTGTGGGGGTTCCAGCCTCCCCGAAGCCGCCTTCCTGAGTGGGCGTGAAGGCTGCTGGTTGCATTCTGGGAGACAGGCCTGATGGGGCTTGAGGACACCTGGCAGCCATTCTGGCGGGGGTCACGTCCCTGCGCTCCGGCCCCGCCCCTGTTCCCGCCCGGGCTTGGGTCTAGCCACGCCCCTAGCGCCACCTGCCCGTGGGTTGGGTTGCTGTACCTGGGTTACCACGCTAGACCGGAAAAGGGTCATGTGTGGGGGGTCCAGCCTCTCCGAAGCAGCCTTCTGAGTGGGCGTGAAGGCTGCTGGTTGCATTCTGGGAGACAGGCCTGATCGGGCTTGAGGACCCTGGCAGCCACTCTGCCGGGGGTCACGGCCCTGCGTGACGCCCTCGCCCCTCTTCCCGGCCCAGGCTTGGGACTAGCCACGCCCCTAGCGCCACTGTCCCGGGGGTCGGGTCTCTGTACCTGGGTTACCACGCTAGGCCCGAAAAGGGCCACGTGTGGGGGGTCCAGCCTCCCTGAAGCAGCATTCCGAGTGGGCGTGAAGGCTGCTGGTTGCATTCCAGGAGACAGGCTTGATCAGGCTTGAGGACCCCGGCAGCCATTCTGCTGGGTGTCACATCCCTGCGTGCAGGCGCCCCTCTTCCCTTCCCGGGCTTGGGTCTAGCCACGCCCCTAGCACCACTAGTCCGGGGTTCGGATCGCTGTACCTGGGTTACCACGCTAGGCCCGAAAAGGGCCACGCTTGGTGGGTCCAGCCTCCCCGAAGCAGCCTTCCTGAGTGGGCGTGAAGGCTGCTGGTTGCATTCCGGGAGACAGGCCTGATGGGGCTTGAGGACACCTGGCAGCCATTCTGGCGGGGGTCACGTCCCTGCGCTCCGGCCCCGCCCCTGTTCCCGCCCGGGCTTGGGTCTAGCCACGCCCCTAGCGCCACCTGCCCGTGGGTTGGGTTGCTGTACCTGGGTTACCACGCTAGACCGGAAAAGTGTCATGTGTGGGGGGTCCAGCCTCCCCGAAGCAGCCTTCCTGAGTGGGCGTGAAGGCTGCTGGTTGCATTCTGGGAGAAATGCCGGATCGGGCTTGAGGACCCCGGCAGCCATTCTGCTTGGTTCACGTCCACGGGTGCGGCCCCGCCCCTCTTCCTGGCCCGGGCTTGGGTCTAGCCAAGCCCCTAGCACCACAGGCCCGGGGGTCGGGTCGCTGTACCTGGGTTACCATGCTAGGCCTGAAAAGGGCCACGTGTGGGGGGTCCAGCCTCCCGGAAGCAGCCTTCTGAGTGGGCGTGAAGGCTGCTGGTTGCATTTCGGGAGACAGGCCTGATCGGGCTTGAGGACCCTGGCAGCCATTCTGGCAGGGGTCACGTCCCTGCGCGCCGGCCCTGCCCCTCTTCCCGGCCCAGGCTTGTGTCTAGCCACGCCCCTAGTGCCACCGGCCGGGGGTTCGGGTTGCTGTACCTGGGTTACCACGCTAGGCCCGAAAAGGGCCAGGCGTGGGGGGTCCATCCTCCCGGAAGCAGCCTTCTGAGTGGGCGTGAAGGCTGCTGTTTGCATTCCGGGAGACAGGCTTGATCAGGCTTTAGGACCCCGGTAGCCATTCTGCCGGGGGTCACGTCCCTGTGCGCCGGCCCCGCCCCTCTTCCTGGCCCAGGCTTGTGTCTAGCCACGCCCCTTGTGATACTGGCCCGGGGGTCAGGTTGCTGTACCTGGGTTACCACGCTAGGCCCGAAATGAGCAACGCGTGTTGGGTCCAGCCTCCCTGAAGCAGCCTTCCGAGTGGGCGTGAAGGCTGCTGGTTGCATTCTGGGAGACAGGCCTGATCAGGCTTGAAGACCCTGGCAGCCATTCTGCTGGGGGTCAGGTCCCCGCTCGCCGGCCCTGCCCCTCTTCCCGGCCCGGGCTTGGGTCTAGCCACGGCCCTAGTGCCACCACTAGCCCGGGGGTTAGGTTGCTGTACCTGGGTTACCACGCTAGGCCCGAAAAGGGCCAGGCGTGGGGGGTCCAGCCTCCCTGAAGCAGCCTTCTGAGTGGGCGTGAAGGCTGCTGGTTGTATTCCGGGAGACAGCCCTGAGCGGGCTTGAGGACCTCGGCAGCCATTCTGCCGGGGATCACGTCCCTTTGTGCCGGCCCCGTCCCTCTTCCCGGCCCGGGCTTGGGTCTAGCCACGCCCCTAGCGCCACCAACCGGGGTTCGGGTCAGTGTACCTGGGTTACCACGCTAGGCCCGAAAAGGGCCACGCGTGGGGGGTCCAGCCTCCCCGAAACAGCCTTCCTGAGTGTGCATGAAGGCTGCTGGTTGCATTCTGGGAGACAGGCTTGATCGGGCTTGAGGACACCGGAAGCCATTATGCTGGGGGTCATGTCCCTGTGCGGCGGCCCCGCTCCTCTTCCTGGCCCAGGCTTGGGTCTAGCCAAGCCCCTAGCACCACAGGCCCGGGGGTCGGGTCGCTGTACCTGGGTTACCACGCTAGGCCTGAAAAGGGCCACGTGTGGGGGGTCCAGCCTCCCGGAAGCAGCCTTCTGAGTGGGCGTGAAGGCTGCTGGTTGCATTTCGGGAGACAGGCCTGATCGGGGTTGAGGACCCTGGCAGCCATTCTGGCAGGGGTCACATCCCCGCGCGCTGGCCCTGCCCCTCTTCCCGGCCCAGGCTTGGGTCTAGCCACGCCCCTAGTGCTACCAGCCCGGGGGTCGGGTCGCTGTACCTGGATTACCACGCTAGGCCTGAAAAGGGCCACGCGTGGGGGTCCAGCCTCTCCGAAGCAGCCTTCCTGAGTGGGCGTGAATGCTGCTGGTTGCATTCTGGGAGACAGGCCTGATCGGGCTTGAGGACCCTGGCAGCCATTCTGCCGGGGGTTACGTCCCCATTCGCCGGCCCCGCCCCTCTTCTTGGCCTGGGCTTGGGTCTAGCCATGCCCCTAGTGCCACTGGCCCAGGGTTCGGGTCTCTGTACCTGGGTTACCACGCTAGGCCCGAAAAGGGCCAGGCGTGGGGGGTCCAGCCTCCCTGAAGCAGCCTTCTGAGTGGGCGTGAAGGCTGCTGGTTGTATTCCGGGAGACAGCCCTGAGCGGGCTTGAGGACCGCGGCAGCCATTCTGCCAGGGGACACGTCCCTGTGTGCCGGCCCCGTCCCTCTTCCTGGCCTGGCCTTGGGTCTAGCCACGCCCTAGCGCCACTGGCCCAGGGGTCGGGTCGCTGTACCTGGGTTACCACGCTAGGCCCGAAAAGGGCCACGTGTGGGGGGTCCTGCCTCCCCGAATCAGGCTTCTGAGTGGGCGTGAAGGCTGCTGCTTGCATTCCGGGAGACAGGCCTGATGGGGCTTGAGGACCGCGGCAGCCATTCTGCCAGAGGTCACGTCCCTGCGCGCCGGCCCCGCCCCTCTTCCTGGCCTGGGCTTGGGACTCGCCACGCCCCTAGCACCACTGGCAAGGGGGTCGGGTCGCTGTACCTGGGTTACCATGCTAGGCCCGAAAAGGGCCATGCGTGGGGTGTACATCCTCCCCGAAGCAGCCTTCCTCAGTGGGCGTGCAGGTTGCTGGTTGCATTCCGGGAGACAGGCCTGATGGGGCTTGAGGACCCCGGCAGCCATTCTGCTGGGTGTCACGTCCCTTTTGGCCGGCCCCGCCCCTCTTCCCAGCCCGGGCTTGGGTCTAGCCACGCCCCTAGTGCCACTGTCCCGGGTGTTGGGTCTCTGTACCTGGGTTACCACGCTAGGCCCGAAAAGGGCCACGTGTATGGGGTGCAGCCTCTCCGAAGCAGCCTTCTGAGTGGGCGTGAAGGCTGCTGGTTGCATTCTGGGAGACAGGCCTGATCGGGCTTGAGGACCCTGGCAGCCACTCTGCCGGGGGTCATGGCCCTGCGCACCGCCCTCGCCTCTCTTCCCGGCCCAGGCTTGGGACTAGCCACGCCCCTAGCGCTACTGTCCCGGGGGTCGGGTCTCTGTACCTGGGTTAACACGCTAGGCCCGAAAAGGGCCACGTGTGGGGGGTCCAGCCTCCCTGAAGCAGCATTCCGAGTGGGCGTGAAGGCTGCTGGTTGCATTCCAGGAGACAGGCTTGATCAGGCTTGAGGACCCCGGCAGCCATTCTGCTGGGTGTCACATCCCCGCGTGCCGGACCCGCCCCTCTTCCTGGCCCAGGCTTGGGTCTAGCCACGCCCCTAGCACCACTAGTCCGGGGTTCGGATCGCTGTACCTGGGTTACCAGGCTAGGCCCGAAAAGGGCCACGCGTGTTGGGTCCAGCCTCCCAGAAGCAGCCTTCCTGAGTGGGCGTGAAGGCTGCTGGTTGCATTCTGGGAGATAGTCCTGATCGGGCTTCAGGACCGCAGCAGCCATTCTGCTGGGGGTCACGTCCCCTTGCGCCGGCCCCGCCCCTCTTCCCGGCCCGGGCTTGGTCTAGCCACACCCCTAGCGCCACTGGCCCGGGGGTCGTGTCGCTGTACCTGGGTTACCACGGCAGGTTGGAAAAGGGCCACGTGTGGGGGGTCCAGCCTCCCCGAAGCAGCCTTCGGAGTGGGCGTGAATGCTGCTGGTCATTGTGGGAGCCAGGCCTGATAAGGCTTGAAGACCCCGGCAGCCATTCTGCTGGGGGTCAGGTCCCTGCTCGCCGGCCCCGCCCCTCTTCCCTGCCAGGGCTTGGGTCTAGCCACGGCCCTAGTGCCACTGCCCCGTGGGTTAGGTTGCTCTACCTGGGTTACCACGCTAGGCCCAAAACGGGCCAGTCGTGGGGGGTCTTGCCTCCCCGAAGCAGGCTTCTGAGTGGGCGTGAAGGATGCTGGTTGCATTCCGGGAGACAGGCTTCATCAGGCTTGAGGACCCCGGCAGCCATTCTGCCGGTGGTCACGTCCCTGCTCGCCGGCCCCGCCCCTCTTCCTGGCCTGGGCTTGGGACTCGCCACGCCCCTAGCGCCACTGGAACAGGGGTCAGGTTGCTGTACCTGGGTTACCATGCTAGCCCGAAAAGGGCCATGCGTGGGGTGTCCAGCCTCCCCGAAGCAGCCTTCCTGAGTGGGCGTGCAGGCTGCTGGTTGCATTCTGGGAGACAGGCTTAATCAGGCTTGAGGACGCCGGCAGCCATTCTGCTGGGGTTCACTTCCCCGCTGGCCGGCCCCGCCCCTCTTCCCAGCCCGGGCTTGGGTCTAGCCACGCCCCTAGCGCCACTTGCACGGGGGTCGTATTGCTCTACCTGGTTACCACGCTAGGCCCGAAAAGGGCTACGTGTGGGGGGTGCAGCCTCTCCGAAGCAGCCTTCTGAGTGGGCGTGAAGGCTGCTGGTTGCATTCTGGGAGACAGGCCTGATCGGGCTTGAGGACCCTGGCAGCCATTCTGGCGGGGGTCACGTCCCTGCTGGCCGGCCAGGCCAATCTTCCCGGCCCGGGCTTGGGTCTAGCCACGCCCTTAGCGCCACCAGCACGGGGGTCGGGTCTCTGTACCTGGGTTACCACGCTAGGCCCGAAAAGGGCCACGTGTGGGGGGTGCAGCCTCTCCGAAGCAGCCTTCTGTGTGGGCGTGAAGGCTGCTGGTTGCATTCTGGGAGACAGGCCTGATCGGGTTGAGGACCCTGGCAGCCACTCTGCCTGGGGTCACGTCCCCTTGCGCCGGCCCCGCCCCTCCTCCCGGCCCGGGCTTGGTCTAGCCACGCCCCTAGCGCCACTGGCCCGGGGGTCGTGTCGCTGTACCTGGGTTACCACGCGAGGCCCGAAAAGGGCCATATGTGGGGGGTCCAGCCTCCCCGAAGCAGCCTTCTGAGTGGGCGTGAAGGCTGCTGGTCATTGTGGGAGACAGGCCTGATCAGGCTTGAAGACCCCGGCAGCCATTCTGCTGGGGGTCAGGTCCCCGCTGGTCGGCCCCGCCCCTCTTCCCGGCCCGGGCTTGGGTCTAGCCACGGCCCTAGTGCCACTGGCCCCGGGTTTAGGTTGCTCTACGTGGGTTACCACGCTAGGCCCGAAAAGGGCCAGGCGTGGGGGGTCTTGCCTCCCCGAAGCAGGCTTCTGAGTGGGCGTGAAGGATGCTGGTTGCATTCCGGGAGACAGGCTTCATCAGGCTTGAGGACCCCGGCAGCCATTCTGCCGGTGGTCACGTCCCTGCGCACCGGCCCCGCCCCTCTTCCTGGCCTGGGCTTGGGACTCGCCACGCCCCTAGCGCCACTGGAACAGGGGTCAGGTTGCTGTACCTGGGTTACCATGCTAGGCCCGAAAAGGGCCATGCGTGGGGTGTCCAGCCTCCCCGAAGCAGCCGTCCTGAGTGGGCGTGCAGGCTGCTGGTTGCATTCTGGGAGACAGGCCTGAAGGGCTTGAGGACCGCGGCAGCCATTCTGCCAGGGGACACGTCCCTGTGTGCCGGCCCCGCCCCTCTTCCTGGACTGGCCTTGGGTCTAGCCACGCCCCTAGCGCCACTTGCCTGGTAGTCGGGTCGCTGTACCTGGGTTACCACGCTAGGCCCGAAAAGGGCCACGTGTGGGGGGTCTTGCCTCCCCGAAGCAGCCTTCTGAGTGGGCGTGAAGGCTGCTGGTTGCATTCCGGGAGACAGGCTTCATCAGGCTTGAGGACACCGGCAGCCATTCTGCCGGGTGTCACGTCCCTGTGCGACGGCCCCGCCCCTCTTCCCAGCCCGGGCATGGGTCTAGCCACGCCCCTAGCGCCACTAGCCCGGGGGTCGTGTTGCTGTACCTGGGTTACCACGCTAGGCCCGAAAAGGGCCACGTGTGGGGGATCCAGCCTCCCCGAAGCAGCCTTCTGAGTGGGCGTGAGGGCTGCTGGTTGCATTCTGGGAGACAGGCTTGATCGGGCTTTAGGACCCCGGGAGCCATTCTGCCGGGGGTCATGTCCCGTTTGGCGGGCCCCGCCCCTCTTCCCAGCCATTTCTTGGGTCTAGCCACGCCCCTAGCGCCACTGGCCCGGGGGTCGGGTCGCTGTACCTGGGTTACCAGGCTAGGCCCGAAAAGGGCCACGTGTGGGTGGTCCAGCCTCCCCGAAGCAGCCTTCCTGAGTGGGCGTGAAGGCTGCTGGTTGCATTCCGGGAGACAGCCCTGAACGGGCTTGAGGACCCTGGCAGCCATTCTGCCAGGGGACACGTCCCTGTGCGCAGGCCCCGCCCCTCTTCCTGGCCTGGGCTTGGGTCTAGCCACGCCCCTAGCGCCACCAGCCTGGGGGTCGGGTCGCTGTACCTGGGTTACCACGCTAGGCCCGAAAAGGGCCACAAGTGGGGGGTCCAGCCTTCCCGAAGCAGCCTTCCGAGTGGGCGTGAAGGCTGCTGGTTGCATTCCGGGAGACAGGCTTGATCTGGCTTCAGGACCCTGGCAGCCTTTCTGCCGGGGGTCACGTCCCTGCACGCCGGCCCCGCCCATTTTCCCGGCCCGGGCTTGGGTCTAGCCACGCCCCTAGCGCCACTGGCTCGGGGGTCGGGTCGCTGTACCTGGGTTACCACGCTAGGCCCGAAAAGGGCCACGTGTGAGGGGTCCAGCCTCCCCGAAGCAGCCTTCTGAGTGGGTGTGAAGGCTGCTGGTTGCATTCCTGGAGACAGCTTGATCGGGCTTGAGGATCCTGGCAGCCATTCTGCCGGGGGTCACGTCCCCGCGCGACGGCCCTGCCCCTCTTCTCAGCCCGGGCTTGGGTCTACCCGCGCCCCTAGCGCCACTGGCCCGGGGGTCGGGTCTCTGTACCTGGGTTACCACACTAGGCCCGAAAAGGGCCACGTGTGAGGGGTCCAGCCTCCCCGAAGCAGCCTTCCGAGTGGGCGTGAAGGCTGCTGGTTGCATTCTGGGAGACAGGCCTGATCGGGCTTGAGGACCCTGGCAGCCATTCTGCCAGTGGTCACGTCCATGCGCGACGGCCCCGCCCCTCTTCCCGGCCCCGGCTTGGGTCTAGCAACGCCCCTAGTGCCACTGGCTCGTGGGTTAGACTGCTGTACCTGGGTTACCACGCTAGGCCCGGAAAGGGCCATGCGTGGGGTGTCCAGCCTCCCCGAAGCAGCCTTCTGAGTGGGCGTGAAGGCTGCTGGTTGCATTCCAGGAGACAGGCCTGATCAGGCTTGAGGACACCGGCAGCCATTCTGCCAGGGGTCACGTCCCTGCGCTCCGGCCCCGCCCCTCTTCCTGGCCCGGGCTTGGTCTAGCCACGCCCCTAGCGCCACTGGCCCGGGGTTCGGGTCGCTGTACCTGGGTTACCACGCTAGGCCCGAAAAGGGCCATGCTGTGGGGGGTCCAGCCTCCCCGAAGCAGCCTTCCGAGTGGGCGTGAAGGCTGCTGGTTGCATTCCGGGAGACAGGCCTGATCGGGCTTGAGGACCCTGGCAGCCATTTTGCCAGGGGTCACGTACCCACTGGACGGCCCCGCCCCTCTTTCCGGCCCGGCTTTGAGTCTAGCCACACCCCTAGCGCCACTGGCCCGGGGTTGGGTCGCTGTACCTGGGTTACCAGGCTAGGCCCGAAAAGGGCCATGCGTGGGGTGTACATCCTCCCCGAAGCAGCCTTCCTGAGTGGGCGTGAAGGTTGCTGGTTGCATTCCGGGAGACAGGCCTGATCGGGCTTGAGGACCCCGGCAGCCATTCTGCTGGGTGTCACGTACCTGCTGGCCGGCCCCGCCCCTCTTCCCAGCCCGGGCTTGGGTCTAGCCACGCCCCTAGTGCCACTGGCCCGGGGTTGGGTCTGCTGTACCTGGGTTACCACGCTAGGCCCGAAAAGGGCCAGCGTGGGGTGTCCAGCCTCCCGAAGCAGCCTTCTGAGTGGGCGTGAAGGCTGCTGGTTGCATTCTGGGAGACAGGCCTGATCGGGCTTGAGGACCCTGGCAGCCATTCTGCCGGGGGTCACGTCCCTGCGCGCCGGCCTCGCCCCTCTTCCCGGCCCAGGCTTGGGTCTAGCCACGCCCCTAGCGCCACTGCCCGGGGGTCGTGTCGCTGTACCTGGGTTACCACGCTAGGCCCGAAAAGGGCCACGTGTGGGGGGTCCAGCCTCCCTGAAGCAGCCTTCCGAGTGGGCGTGAAGGCTGCTGGTTGCATTCCGGGAGACAGGCTTGATCAGGCTTGAGGACCACGGCAGCCATTCTGCTGGGTGTCACGTCCCGCGTGCCGGCCCCGCCCCTCTTCCTGGCCCAGGCTTGGGTCTAGCCACGCCCCTAGCACCACTAGCCCGGGGTTCGGTCGCTGTACCTGGGTTACCACGCTAGGCCCGAAAAGGGCCACGCGTGTGGGGTCCAGCCTCCCAGAAGCAGCCTTCTGAGTGGGCGTGAAGGCTGCTGGTTGCATTCGGGAGACAGGCCTGATCGGGCTTCAGGACCGCGGCAGCCATTTTGCTGGGGGTCACGTCCCCTTGCGCCGGCCCCGCCCCTCTTCCCGGCCCGGGCTTGGTCTAGCCACGCCCCTAGCGCCACTGGCCCGGGGGTTGGGTCGCTGTACTTGGGTTACCACGCTATGCCCGAAAAGGGCCACGTGTGGGGGGTCCAGCCTCCCCGAAGCAGCCTTCTGAGTGGGCGTGAAGGCTGCTGGTTGCATTCTGGGAGACAGGCCTGATACGGCTTGAGGCCCCGGCAGCCATTCTGCTGGGGGTCAGGTCCCTGCTCGCCGGCCCCGCCCCTCTTCCCAGCCCGGGCTTGGGTCTAGCCACGCCCCTAGCGCCACTGCCCGTGGGTTAGGGTCGCTGTACCTGGGTTACCACGCTAGGCCCGAAATGGCCATGCGTGGGGTTCCAGCCTCCCCGAAGCAGCCTTCTGAGTGGGCGTGAAGGATGCTGGTTGCATTCCGTGAGACAGGCTTGATCAGGCTTGAGGACCCTGGCAGCCATTCTGCCGGGGTCACGTCCCTGCTCGCCGGCCCCGCCCCTCTTCCTGGCCCGGGCTTGGGTCTCGCCACGCCCCTAGCGCCACTGGCCAGGGGTCGGGTCGCTGTACCTGGGTTACCACGCTAGGCCCGAAAAGGGCCAGCGTGGGGGTCCAGCCTCCCCGAAGCAGCCTTCCTGAGTGGGCGTGAAGGCTGCTGGTTGCATTCTGGGAGACAGGCTTGATCAGGCTTGAGGACGCCGGCAGCCATTCTGCTGGGGTTCACGTCCCCGCTGGCCGGCCCCGCCCCTCTTCCCAGCCCGGGCTTGGGTCTAGCCACGCTCCTAGCGCCACTGGCCCGGGGGTCGGGTTGCTGTACCTGTGTTACCACACTAGGCCCGAAAAGGGCCACGTGTGGGGGGTCCAGCCTCCCCGAAGCAGCCTTCTGAGTGGGCGTGAAGGCTGCTGGTTGCATTCTGGGAGACAGGCCTGATCGGGCTTGAGGACCCTGGCAGCCATTCTGCCGGTGGTCACGTCCCTGCGCGCCGGCCCCGCCCCTCTTCCCGGCCCGGGCTTGGGTCTAGCCACGCCCCTAGCGCCACTGGCACGGGGGTCGGGTCTGCTGTACCTGGGTTACCACGCTAGGCCCGAAAAGGGCCAGGCGTGGGGGGTCCAGCCTCCCGAAGCAGCCTTCTGAGTGGGCGTGAAGGCTGCTGGTTGCATTCTGGGAGACAGGCCTGATCGGGCTTGAGGACCCGGCAGCCATTCTGCCAGGGGTCACGTCCCTGCGCGCCGGCCCCGCCCCTCTTCCTGGCCCAGGCTTGGGTCTAGCCACGCCCCTAGCGCCACTGGCCGGGGGTTCGGGTCGCTGTACCTGGGTTACCAGGCTAGGCCCGAAAAGGGCCACGTGTGGGGGGTCCAGCCTCCCCGAAGCAGCCTTCCTGAGTGGGCGGGAAGGCTGCTGGTTGCATTCCGGGAGACAGGCCTGATCGGGCTTGAGGACCCTGGCAGCCATTCTGCTGGGGTCACGTCCCCTGCGCCGGCCTCGCCCCTCTTCCCGGCCCGGGCTTGGTCTAGCCACGCCCCTAGCGCCACTGGCCCGGGGGTCGGGTCGCTGTACCTGGGTTACCACGCTAGGCCCGAAAAGGGCCATGCGTGGGGGGTCCAGCCTCCCCGAAGCAGCCTTCTGAGTGGGCGTGAAGGCTGCTGGTTGCATTCCGGGAGACAGGCCTGATCGGGCTTGAGGACCCCGGCAGCCATTCTGCTGGGGGTCACGTCCCTGCTGGCCGGCCCCGCCCCTCTTCCCGGCCCGGGCTTGGGTCTAGCCACGGCCCTAGTGCCACTGGCCCCGGGGGTTAGGTTGCTCTACCTGGGTTACCACGCTAGGCCCGAAAAGGGCCACGTGTATGGGGTGCAGCCTCTCCGAAGCAGCCTTCTGAGTGGGCGTGAAGGCTGCTGGTTGCATTCTGGGAGACAGGCCTGATCGGGCTTGAGGACCCTGGCAGCCACTCTGCCGGGGGTCACGGCCCTGCGCACCGCCCTCGCCTCTCTTCCCGGCCCAGGCTTGGGACTAGCCACGCCCCTAGCGCCACTGTCCCGGGGGTCGGGTCTCTGTACCTGGGTTACCACGCTAGGCCCGAAAAGGGCCACGTGTGGGGGGTCCAGCCTCCCTGAAGCAGCATTCCGAGTGGGCGTGAAGGCTGCTGGTTGCATTCCAGGAGACAGGCTTGATCAGGCTTGAGGACCCCGGCAGCCATTCTGCTGGGTGTCACATCCCCGCGTGCCGGCCCCGCCCCTCTTCCTGGCCCAGGCTTGGGTCTAGCCACGCCCCTAGCACCACTAGTCCGGGGTTCGGATCGCTGTACCTGGGTTACCAGGCTAGGCCCGAAAAGGGCCACGCGTGTTGGGTCCAGCCTCCCAGAAGCAGCCTTCCTGAGTGGGCGTGAAGGCTGCTGGTTGCATTCCGGGAGATAGTCCTGATCGGGCTTCAGGACCGCAGCAGCCATTCTGCTGGGGGTCACGTCCCCTTGCGCCGGCCCCGCCCCTCTTCCCGGCCCGGGCTTGGTCTAGCCACACCCCTAGCGCCACTGGCCCGGGGGTCGTGTCGCTGTACCTGGGTTACCACGGCAGGTTGGAAAAGGGCCACGTGTGGGGGGTCCAGCCTCCCCGAAGCAGCCTTCGGAGTGGGCGTGAATGCTGCTGGTCATTGTGGGAGACAGGCCTGATAAGGCTTGAAGACCCCGGCAGCCATTCTGCTGGGGGTCAGGTCCCTGCTCGCCGGCCCCGCCCCTCTTCCCTGCCAGGGCTTGGGTCTAGCCACGGCCCTAGTGCCACTGCCCCGTGGGTTAGGTTGCTCTACCTGGGTTACCACGCTAGGCCCAAAAAGGGCCAGTCGTGGGGGGTCTTGCCTCCCCGAAGCAGGCTTCTGAGTGGGCGTGAAGGATGCTGGTTGCATTCCGGGAGACAGGCTTCATCAGGCTTGAGGACCCCGGCAGCCATTCTGCCGGTGGTCACGTCCCTGCTCGCCGGCCCCGCCCCTCTTCCTGGCCTGGGCTTGGGACTCGCCACGCCCCTAGCGCCACTGGAACAGGGGTCAGGTTGCTGTACCTGGGTTGCCATGCTAGGCCCGAAAAGGGCCATGCGTGGGGTGTCCAGCCTCCCCGAAGCAGCCTTCCTGAGTGGGCGTGCAGGCTGCTGGTTGCATTCTGGGAGACAGGCTTGATCAGGCTTGAGGACGCCGGCAGCCATTCTGCTGGGGTTCACTTCCCCGCTGGCCGGCCCCGCCCCTCTTCCCAGCCCGGGCTTGGGTCTAGCCACGCCCCTAGCGCCACTTGCACGGGGGTCGTATTGCTCTACCTGGTTACCACGCTAGGCCCGAAAAGGGCTACGTGTGGGGGGTGCAGCCTCTCCGAAGCAGCCTTCTGAGTGGGCGTGAAGGCTGCTGGTTGCATTCTGGGAGACAGGCCTGATCGGGCTTGAGGACCCTGGCAGCCATTCTGGCGGGGGTCACGTCCCTGCTGGCCGGCCAGGCCAATCTTCCCGGCCCGGGCTTGGGTCTAGCCACGCCCTTAGCGCCACCAGCACGGGGGTCGGGTCTCTGTACCTGGGTTACCACGCTAGGCCCGAAAAGGGCCACGTGTGGGGGGTGCAGCCTCTCCGAAGCAGCCTTCTGTGTGGGCG
The DNA here is from genome assembly GCF_017591425.1 of Ochotona curzoniae. Taxonomy (NCBI): domain Eukaryota; kingdom Metazoa; phylum Chordata; class Mammalia; order Lagomorpha; family Ochotonidae; genus Ochotona; species Ochotona curzoniae. Next base: position 77,394 of record NW_024464965.1, on the reverse strand, counting down.
TGAAGGCTGCTGGTTGCATTCTGGGAGACAGGCCTGATCGGGTTGAGGACCCTGGCAGCCACTCTGCCTGGGGTCACGGCCCTGCGCGCTGCCCTCGCCCCTCTTCCCGGCCCAGGCTTGGGACTAGCCACGCCCCTAGCACCACTAGTCCGGGGGTTGGATCGCTGTACCTGGGTTACCAGGCTAGGCCCGAAAAGGGCCACGCGTGTTGGGTCCAGCCTCCCAGAAGCAGCCTTCCTGAGTGGGCGTGAAGGCTGCTGGTTGCATTCCGGGAGATAGTCCTGATCGGGCTTCAGGACCCTGGCAGCCATTCTGCTGGGGGTCACGTCCCCTTGTGCCGGCCCCGCCCCTCCTCCCGGCCCGGGCTTGGTCTAGCCACGCCCCTAGCGCCACTGGCCCGGGGGTCGTGTCGCTGTACCTGGGTTACCACGCGAGGCCCGAAAAGGGCCATGTGTGGGGGGTCCAGCCTCCCCGAAGCAGCCTTCTGAGTGGGCGTGAAGGCTGCTGGTCATTGTGGGAGACAGGCCTGATCAGGCTTGAAGACCCCGGCAGCCATTCTGCTGGGGGTCAGGTCCCCGCTGGTCGGCCCCGCCCCTCTTCCCGGCCCGGGCTTGGGTCTAGCCACGGCCCTAGTGCCACTGGCCCCGGGGTTAGGTTGCTCTACCTGGGTTACCACGCTAGGCCCGAAAAGGGCCAGGCGTGGGGGGTCTTGCCTCCCCGAAGCAGGCTTCTGAGTGGGCGTGAAGGATGCTGGTTGCATTCCGGGAGACAGGCTTCATCAGGCTTGAGGACCCCGGCAGCCATTCTGCCGGTGGTCACGTCCCTGCGCACCGGCCCCGCCCCTCTTCCTGGCCTGGGCTTGGGACTCGCCACGCCCCTAGCGCCACTGGAACAGGGGTCAGGTTGCTGTACCTGGGTTACCATGCTAGGCCCGAAAAGGGCCATGCGTGGGGTGTCCAGCCTCCCCGAAGCAGCCGTCCTGAGTGGGCGTGCAGGCTGCTGGTTGCATTCTGGGAGACAGGCCTGAAGGGCTTGAGGACCGCGGCAGCCATTCTGCCAGGGGACACGTCCCTGTGTGCCGGCCCCGCCCCTCTTCCTGGACTGGCCTTGGGTCTAGCCACGCCCCTAGCGCCACTTGCCTGGTAGTCGGGTCGCTGTACCTGGGTTACCACGCTAGGCCCGAAAAGGGCCACGTGTGGGGGGTCTTGCCTCCCCGAAGCAGCCTTCTGAGTGGGCGTGAAGGCTGCTGGTTGCATTCCGGGAGACAGGCTTCATCAGGCTTGAGGACACCGACAGCCATTCTGCCGGGTGTCACGTCCCTGTGCGACGGCCCCGCCCCTCTTCCCAGCCCGGGCATGGGTCTAGCCACGCCCCTAGCGCCACTAGCCCGGGGGTCGTGTTGCTGTACCTGGGTTACCACGCTAGGCCCGAAAAGGGCCACGTGTGGGGGATCCAGCCTCCCCGAAGCAGCATTCTGAGTGGGCGTGAGGGCTGCTGGTTGCATTTGGGAGACAGGCTTGATCGGGCTTTAGGACCCCGGCAGCCATTCTGCCGGGGGTCATGTCCCGTTCTGCGGGCCCCGCCCCTCTTCCCAGCCATTTCTTGGGTCTAGCCACGCCCCTAGCGCCACTGGCCCGGGGGTCGGGTCGCTGTACCTGGGTTACCAGGCTAGGCCCGAAAAGGGCCACGTGTGGGTGGTCCAGCCTCCCCGAAGCAGCCTTCCTGAGTGGGCGTGAAGGCTGCTGGTTGCATTCCGGGAGACAGCCCTGAACGGGCTTGAGGACCCTGGCAGCCATTCTGCCAGGGGACACGTCCCTGTGCGCAGGCCCCGCCCCTCTTCCTGGCCTGGGCTTGGGTCTAGCCACGCCCCTAGCGCCACCAGCCTGGGGGTCGGGTCGCTGTACCTGTGTTACCACGCTAGGCCCGAAAAGGGCCACAAGTGGGGGGTCCAGCCTTCCCGAAGCAGCCTTCCGAGTGGGCGTGAAGGCTGCTGGTTGCATTCCGGGAGACAGGCTTGATCTGGCTTCAGGACCCTGGCTGCCTTTCTGCCGGGGGTCACGTCCCTGCACGCCGGCCCCGCCCATTTTCCCGGCCCGGGCTTGGGTCTAGCCACGCCCCTAGCGCCACTGGCTCGGGGGTCGGGTCGCTGTACCTGGGTTACCACGCTAGGCCCGAAAAGGGCCACGTGTGAGGGGTCCAGCATCCCCGAAGCAGCCTTCTGAGTGGGTGTGAAGGCTGCTGGTTGCATTCCTGGAGACAGCTTGATCGGGCTTGAGGATCCTGGCAGCCATTCTGCCGGGGGTCACGTCCCCGCGCGACGGCCCCGCCCCTCTTCCCAGCCTGGGCTTGGGTCTAGCCACGCCCCTAGCGCCACTGGCCCGGGGGTCGGGTCTCTGTACCTGGGTTACCACACTAGGCCCGAAAAGGGCCACGTGTGAGGGGTCCAGCCTCCCCGAAGCAGCCTTCCGAGTGGGCGTGAAGGCTGCTGGTTGCATTCTGGGAGACAGGCCTGATCGGGCTTGAGGACCCTGGCAGCCATTCTGCCAGTGGTCACGTCCATGCGCGCCGGCCCCGCCCCTCTTCCTGGCCCGGGCTTGTGTCTCGCCACGCCCCTAGTGCCACTGGCTCGTGGGTTAGACTGCTGTACCAGGGTTACCACGCTAGGCCCGAAAAGGGCCAGGCGTGGAGTGTCCAGCCTCCCCGAAGCAGCCTTCTGAGTTGGCGTGAAGAATGCTGGTTGCATTCCAGGAGACAGCCCTGATCAGGCTTGAGGACACCGGCAGCCATTCTGCCAGGGGTCACGTCCCTGCGCTCCGGCCCCGCCCCTCTTCCTGGCCCGGGCTTGAGTCTAGCCATGCCCCTAGCGCCACTGGCCCGGGGTTCGGGTCGCTGTACCTGGGTTACCATGCTAGGCCCGAAAAGGGCCATGCTTGGGGGTCCAGCCTCCCAGAAGCAGCCTTCCGAGTGGGCGTGAAGGCTGCTGGTTGCATTCCGGGAGACAGGCCTGATCGGGCTTGAGGACCCTGGCAGCCATTTTGCCAGGGGTCACGTCCCCACTGGACGGCCCCGCCCCTTTTCCGGGCCCTTTTTTTAGTCTAGCCACACCCCTAGCGCTTCTGGCCCGGTGGTTGGGTCGCTGTACCTGGGTTACCAGGCTAGGCCCGAAAAGGGCCACGGGTGGGGGGTCCTGCCGCCCCAAAGCAGCCTTCTGAGTGGGCGTGAAGGCTGCTGGTTGCATTCTGGGAGACAGGCCTGATCGGGCTTGAGGACTCTGGCAGCCATTCTGCTGGGGGTTACGTCCCCGCTGGCCGGCCCCGCCCCTCTTCCCAGCCATTTCTTGGCTCTAGCCACACCCCTAGCGCCACAAGCACGGGGGTCGGGTCTCTGTACCTGGGTTACCAGGCTAGGCCCGAAAAGGGCCACGTGTGGGGGGTCCAGCCTCCCTGAAGCAGCCTTCCTGAGTGGGCGTGAAGGCTGCTGGTTGTATTCTGGGAGACAGGCCTGATCGGGCTTGAGGACCCTGGCAGCCACTCTGCCGGTGGTCACGTCCCTGTGCGCCGGCCTCGCCCCTCTTCCCGGCCCAGGCTTGGGACTAGCCACGCCCCTAGCGCCACTGTCCCGGGGGTCGGGTTGCTGTACCTGGGTTACCACGCTAGGCCCGAAAAGGGCCACGTGTGGGAGGTCCAGCCTCCCCGAAGCAGCCTTCCGAGTGGGCGTGAAGGCTGCTGGTTGCATTCCGGGAGACAGGCTTGATCAGGCTTGAGGACCCCGGCAGTCATTCTGTTGGGTGTCACGTCCCCGCGCGACGGCCCCGCCCCTCTTCCTGGCCCAGGCTTGTGTCTAGCCATGCCCCTAGCACCACTGGCCCGGGATTTGGGTCGCTGTACCTGGGTTACCACGCTAGGCCCGAAAAGGGCCACACGTGGCCGATCCAACCTCCCCGAAGCAGTCTTCCGATTGGGCGTGAAGGCTGCTGGTTGCATTCCGGGAGACAGGCCTGATCGGGCTTGAGGACCCTGGCAGCCATTCTGCCAGTGGTCACGTCCCCACTGGCCGGCCCCGCCCCTCTTCCCGGCCATTTCTTGGCTCTAGCCACACCCCTAGTGCCACCAGCCCGGGGGTCGGGTCGCTGTACCTGGGTTACCAGGCTAGGCCCGAAAAGGGCCACGGGTGGGGGGTCCAGCCTCCCCGAAGCAGCCTTCCGAGTGGGCGTGAAGGCTGCTGGTTGCATTCAGGGAGACAGGCCTGATGGGGCTTGTGGCCCGCAGCAGCCAATCTGCCAGGGAGTCACGTCCCCTCGTGCCGGCCCCGCCCCTCTTCCTGGCCTGGGCTTGGATATAGCCACGCCCCTAGCGCCACTAGCCCGGGGGTTGGGTCGCTGTACCTGGGTTAGCAAGCTAGGCCCGAAAAGGGCCATGCGTGGGGGGTCCAGCCACCACGGAGCAGCCTTCTGAGTGGGCGTGAAGGCTGATGGTTGCATTCTGGGAGACAGGCCTGATGGGGATTGTGGCCGGCAGCAGCCAATCTGCCAGGGAGTCACGTCCCCTCGTGCCGGCCCCGCCCCTCTTCCTGGCCCGGGCTTGGATCTAGCCACGCCCCTAGCGCCACTGGCCCGGGGTTCGGGTCGCTGTACCTGGGTTACCACGCTAGGCCCGAAAAGGGCCATGTGTGGGGGTCCAGCCTCCCCGAAGCAGCATTCTGAGTGGGCGTGAGGGCTGCTGGTTGCATTCTGGGAGACAGGCTTGATCGGGCTTGAGGACCCCAGCAGCCATTCTGCCGGGGGTCATGTCCCGTTCCGCGGGCCCCGCCCCTCTTCCCAGCCCGGGCTTGGTTCTAGCCACGCACCTAGCGCCAGTGGCCCAGGGGTCGGGTCGCTGTACCTGGGTTACCACGCTAGGCCCGAAAAGGGCCACGTGTGGGGGGTCCAGCCTCCCTGAAGCAGCCTTCCGAGTGGGCGTGAAGGCTGCTGGTTTCATTCCGGGAGACAGGCTTGATCGTGCTTGAGGACCCCAGGAGCCATTCTGCTGGGTGTCACGTCCCCGCGTGCCGGCCCCGCCCCTCCTCCTGGCCCAGGCTTGGGTCTAGCCACGCCCCTAGCACCACTAGTCTGGGGGTTGGGTCGCTGTACCTGGGTTATCACGCTAGGCCCGAATAGGGCCACGTGTGGGGGTCCAGCCTCCCCGAAGCAGCCTTCCTGAGTGGGCGTGAAGGCTGCTGGTTGCATTCCGGGATATAGACCTGATCAGGCTTCAGGACCCCGGCAGCCATTCTGCCGGGGGTCATGTCTCCTTGCTCCGGCCCCGCCCCTCTTCCCAGCCATTTCTTGGGTCTAGCCACGCCCCTAGCGCCACTGGCCCGGGGGTCGTGTCGCTGTACCTGGGTTACCACGCTAGGCCCGAAAAAGGCCACGTGTGGGGGGTCCAGCCTCCCCGAAGCAGCCTTCTGAGGGGGCGTGAAGGCTGCCTGTTACATTCCGGGGGACAGGCCTGATCGGGCTTGAGGACCCCGGCAGCCATTCTGCCTGTGGTCACATACCCACATGCCGGCCCCGGCTCTCTTCCTGGCTCAGGCTTGGGTTTACCCACGCCATTAGCGCCACTGGCCCTGGGGTCGTGTCGCTGTACCTGGGTTACCACGCTAGGCCCGAAAAGGGCCACGGGTGGGTGGTCCAGCCTCCCCGAAGCAGCATTCTGAGTGGGCGTGAAGGCTGCTGGTTGCATTCTGGGAGACAGGCCTGATGGGGCTTGAGGACCCCGGTAGCCATTCTGGCGGGGGACACGTCCCTGTGCGCCGGCCCCGCACCTCTTCCTGGCCCTGGCTTAGGTCTAGCCACGCCCCTAGCGCCACTGGCTCGGTGTTCGGGTCGCTGTACCTGGGTTACCACGCTAGGCCCGAAAAGGGCCACGCTTGGTGGGTCCAGCCTCCCGGAAGCAGCCTTCCTGAGTGGGCGTGAAGGCTGCTGGTTGCATTCTGGGAGACAGGCCTGATGGGGCTTGAGGACACCTGGCAGCCATTCTGGCGGGGGTCAGGTCCCCACTCGCCGGCCCCGCCCCTGTTCCCGCCCGGGCTTGGGTCTAGCCACGCCCCTAGCGCAACCAGCCCGAGGGTTGTGTCGCTGTACCTGGGTTACCACGCTAGGCCCGAAAAGGGCCATGCGTGGGGGGTCCAGCCTCCCCGAAGCAGCCTTCTGAGTGGGCGTGAAGGCTGCTGGTTGCATTCCGGGAGACAGGCTTCATCAGGCTTGAGGACCCCGGCAGCCATTCTGCTGGGTGTCACGTCCCCTTGCGACGGCCCCGCCCCTCTTCCCAGCCCGGGCTTGGGTCTAGCCATGCCCCTAGCGCCATTGGCCCGGGGGTCGGGTCGCTGTACCTGGGTTAACACGTTAGGCCCGAAAAGGGCCACGTGTGGGGCGTCCAGCCTCCCCGAAGCAGCCTTCCGAGTGGGCGTGAATGCTGCTGGTTGCATTGTGGGAGACATGCCTGATCAGGCTTGAAGACCCCGGCAGCCATTCTGCTGGGGGTCAGGTCCCCGCTCACCGTCCCCGCCCCTCTTCCCGGCCGTTCTTTTAGTCTAGCCACACCCCTAGCGCTTCTGGCCCGGTGGTTGGGTCTCTGTACCTGGGTTACCAGGCTAGGCCCGAAAAGGGCCACGCGTGGGGGGTCCAGCCTCTCCGAAGCAGCCTTCCGAGTGGGCGTGAAGGCTGCTGGTTGCATTCCGGGAGACAGGCCTGATGGGGATTGTGAACCGCAGCAGCCAATCTGTCAGGGAGTCATGTCCCCACGCGCCGGCCTCGCCCCTCTTCCCAGCCCGGGCTTGGGTCTAGCCACGCCCCAGGCGCCACCAACCTGGGGGTCGGGTTGCTGTACCTGGGTTACCACGCTAGGCCCGAAAAGGGCCACGTGTGGGGGGTCCAGCCTCCCCGAAGCAGCATTCTGAGTGGGCGTGAGGGCTGCTGGTTGCATTCCGAGAGACAGGCTTGTTCGGGCTTTAGGACCCCGGCAGCCATTCTGCAGGGGGTCATGTCCCTGCTCGCCGGCCCCACCCCTCTTCCCGGCTCAGGCTAGGGTCTAGCCACGCCCCTAGCGCCACTTGCCAGGGGTCGGGTCGTTGTACCTGGGTTACCACGCTAGGCCCGAAAAGGGCCAGGCGTGGGGGGTCCAGCCTCCCCGAAGCAGCCTTCCTGAGTGGGCGTGAAGGCTGCTGGTTGCATTCCGGGAGACAGGCCTGATCAGGCTTGAGGACCCGGCAGCCATTCTGCCAGGGGACACGTCCCTGTGCGACGGCCCCGCCCCTCTTCCCATCCCGGGCTTGGGTCTAGCCACGCCCCTAGCGCCACTGGCCCGGGGGTTGGGTCGCTGTACCTGGGTTACCACGCTAGGCCCGAAAAGGGCCACGTGTGGGGGGTCCAGCCTCCCTGAAGCAGCCTGCCTGAGTGGGCGTGAAGGCTGCTGGTTGCATTGTTGGAGACAGGCCTTATCAGGCTTGAAGACCCCGGCAGCCATTTTGGCGGGGGTCAGGTCCCTGCTCGCCTGCCCCGCCCCTCTTCCCGGCCCGGGCTTGGGTCTAGCCACGGCCCTAGTGCCACCAGCCTGGGGGTCGGGTCGCTGTACCTGGGTTACCACGCTAGGCCCGAAAAGGGCCACGTGTGGGGGGTCTTGCCTCCCCGAAGCAGCCTTCTGAGTGGGCGTGAAGGCTGCTGGTTGCATTCCGGGAGACAGGCTTCATCAGGCTTGAGGACCCCGGCAGCCATTCTGCCGGGGGTCACGTCCCTGCGCGACGGCCCCGCCCCTCTTCCCAGCCCGGGCTTGGGTCTAGCCACGCCCCTAGCGCCACTGGCACGGGGGTCGTGTTGCTGTACCTGGGTTACCACGCTAGGCCCGAAAAGGGCCACGTGTGGGGGTCCAGCCTCCCCGAAGCAGCCTTCTGAGTGGGCGTGAAGGCTGCTGGTTGCATTCCGGGAGACAGGCTTGATCGGGCTTGAGGACCCCGGCAGCCATTCTGCCGTGGGTCACGTCCCCGCGTGCCGGCCCCGCCCCTCTTCCCAGCCCGGGCTTGGGTCTAGCCACGCCCCTAGCGCCACTGGCCCAGGGGTCGGGTCGCTGTACCTGGGTTACCAGGCTAGGCCCGAAAAGGGCCACGTGTGGGGGTCCAGCCTCCCCGAATCAGCCTTCTGAGTGGGCGTGAAGGCTGCTGGTTGCATTCCGGGAGACAGGCCTGATCGGGCTTGAGGACCCTGGCAGCCATTCTGCCAGGGGTCACGTCCCTGTGCGCCGGCCCCGCCCCTCTTCCTGGCCTGGGCTTGGGTCTAGCCACGCCCCTAGCGCCACCAGCACGGGGGTCGGGTCGCTGTACCTGGGTTACCACGCTATGCCCGAAAAGGGCCACGTGTGGGGGGTCATGCCTCCCCGAAGCAGCCTTCTGAGTGGGCGTGAAGGCTGCTGGTTGCATTCTGGGAGACAGGCTTGATCAGGCTTGAGGACGCCGGCAGCCATTCTGCCGGGGGTCACGTCCCCGCGCTACGGCCCTGCCCCTCTTCCCAGCCCGGGCTTGGGTCTAGCCACGCCCCTAGCGCCACTGGCCCGGGGTTCGGGTCGCTGTACCTGGGTTACCACGCTAGGCCCGAAAAGGGCCACGCGTGGGGGGTCCAGCCTCCCCGAAGCAGCCTTCCGAGTGGGCGTGAAGGCTGCTGGTTGCATTCCGGGAGACAGGCCTGATGGGGCTTTAGGACCGCAGCAGCAAATCTGTCAGGGAGTCACGTCCCCGCGTGCCGGCCCGCCCCTCTTCCCAGCCCGGGCTTGGGTCTAGCCACGCCCCTAGCGCCACCTGCCAGGGGGTCGGGTCGTTGTACCTGGGTTACCAGGCTAGGCCCGAAAAGGGCCACGTGTGGGGGGTCCAGCCTCCCCGAAGCAGCCTTCTGAGTGGGCGTGAAGGCTGCTGGTTGCATTCCGGGAGACAGCCCTGAACGGGCTTGAGGACCCTGGCAGCCATTCTGCCAGGGGATACGTCCCTGTGCGCCGGCCCCGCCCCTCTTCCTGGCCTGGGCTTGGGTCTAGCCACGCCCCTAGCGCCACCAGCATGGGGGTCGTGTCGCTGTACCTGGGTTACCACACCATGCCCGAAAAGGGCCACGTGTGGGGGGTCTTGCCTCCCCGAAGCAGCCTTCTGAGTGGGCGTGAAGGCTGCTGGTTGCATTCTGGGAGACAGGCATGATCAGGCTTGAGGACGCCGGCAGCCATTCTGCCGGGGGTCACGTCCCCGCGCTACGGCCCCGCCCCTCTTCCTGGCCCGGGCTTGGGTCTAGCCACGCCCCTAGCGCCACTGGCCCGGGGTTCGGGTCGCTGTACCTGGGTTACCAGGCTAGGCCCGAAAAGGGCCACGCGTGGGGTGTCCAGCCTCCCCGAAGCAGCCTTCCTGAGTGGGCGTGAAGGCTGCTGGTTGCATTCCGGGAGACAGGCCTGATCGGGCTTTTGGACCGCAGCAGCCAATCTGTCAGGGAGTCACGTCCCCGCGTGCCGGCCCGCCCCTCTTCCCAGCCCGGGCTTGGGTCTAGCCACGCCCCTAGCGCCACCTGCCAGGGGGTCGTGTCGCTGTACCTGGGTTACCACGCTAGGCCCGAAAAGGGCCATGCGTGGGGGGTCCAGCCTCCCCGAAGCAGCCTTCTGAGTGGGCGTGAAGGCTGCTGGTTGCATTCCGGGAGACAGGCCTGATCAGGCTTAAGGAACCCGGCAGCCATTCTGGCGGGGGTCACGTTCCTGCGCGCCGGCCCCGCCCCTCTTCCTGGCCCAGGCTTGGGTCTAGCCACGCCCCTAGCGCCACCAGCCTGGGGGTCGGGTCGCTGTACCTGGGTTACCACACCAGGCCCGAAAAGGGCCACGTGTGGGGGGTCTTGCCTCCCCGAAGCAGCCTTCTGAGTGGGCGTGAAGGCTGCTGGTTGCATTCTGGGAGACAGGCTTGATCAGGCTTGAGGACGCCGGCAGCCATTCTGCCTGGGGTCAGGTCCCCGCGCGACGGCCCTGCCCCTCTTCCCAGCCCGGGCTTGGGTCTAGCCACGCCCCTTGCGCCACAGGCCCGGGGGTCGGGTCGCTGTACCTGTGTTACCACGCTAGGCCCGAAAAGGGCCACGTGTGGGGGGTCCAGCATCCCCGAAGCAGCCTTCCTGAGTGGGCGTGAAGGCTGCTGGTTGCATTCTGGGAGACAGGCCTGATCGGGCTTGAGGACAGCGGCAGCCATTCTGCTGGGGGTTACGTCACCGCTGGCCGGCCCCGCCCCTCTTCCCAGCCATTTCTTGGGTCTAGCCACGCCCCTAGCGCCACAAGCCCGGGGGTCGGGTCTCTGTACCTGGGTTACCAAGCTAGGCCCGAAAAGGGCCACGTGTGGGGGGTCCAGCATCCCCGAAGCAGCCTTCCTGAGTGGGCGTGAAGGCTGCTGGTTGCATTCTGGGAGACAGGCATGATCGGGCTTTAGGACAGCGGCAGCCATTCTGGCGGGGGTCACGGCCGTGCGCGCCGGCCCCGCCCCTCTTCCTGGCCCGGGCTTGGGTCAAGCCACGCCCCTAGCGCCACTGTCCCGGGTGTCGGGTCGCTGTACCTGGGTTACCAAGCTAGGCCCGAAAAGGGCCATGCCTGGGGGGTCCAGCCTCCCCGAAGCCGCCTTCTGAGTGGGCGTGAAGGCTGCTGGTTGCATTCCGGGAGACAGGCCTGATCAGGCTTGAGGACCCTGGCAGCCATTCGCCAAGGGTCACGTCCCTGTGCGCCGGCCCCGACCCTCCTCCTGGCCCAGGCTTGGGTCTAGCCACGCCCCTAGCACCACTAGCCTGGGAGTCGGCTCGCTGTACCTGGGTTATCACGCTAGGCCCGAATAGTGCCACGTGTGCGGGTCCAGCCTCCCCGAAGCAGCCTTTCTGAGTGGGCGTGAAGGCTGCTGGTTGCATTCCGGGAGACAGGCCTGATCGGGCTTGAGGACCCCGGCAGCCATTCTGCCTGGGGTCACATCCCCACATGCCGGCCCCGCCTCTCTTCCTGGCTCAGGCTTGGGTTTACCCACGCCCCTAGCGCCACTGGCCCTGGGGTCGTGTCGCTGTACCTGGGTTACCACGCTAGGCCCGAAAAGGGCCACGGGTGGGTGGTCCAGCCTCCCCGAAGCAGCCTTCTGAGTGGGCGTGAAGGCTGCTGGTTGCATTCTGGGAGACAGGCCTGATCGGGCTTGAGGACCCTGGCAGCCATTCTGCCAGGGGTCACGTCCCCGCGCGCGGCCCTGCCCCTCTTCCCGGCCCAGGCTTGGGTCTAGCCACGCCCCTAGCGCCACTGGCCCGGGGGTCGTGTCGCTGTACCTGGGTTACCACGCTAGGCCCGAAAAGGGCCACGGGTGGGTGGTCCAGCCTCCCCGAAGCAGCCTTCTGAGTGGGCGTGAAGGCTGCTGGTTGCATTCTGGGAGACAGGCCTGATCGGGCTTCAGGACCCGGCAGCCATTCTGCCGGGGGTCACGTCCCCGCTGGCCGGCCCTGCCCCTCTTCCCGGCCCGGGCTTGGGTCTAGCCACGCCCCTAGCGCCACTGGCCCGGGGGTCGTGTCGCTGTACCTGGGTTACCACGCTAGGCCCGAAAAGGGCCACGCGTGGGGGGTCCAGCCTCCCCGAAGCAGCCTTCTGAGTGGGCGTGAAGGCTGCTGGTTGCATTCCGGGAGACAGGCCTGATCGGGCTTGAGGACCCTGGCAGCCATTCTGCCGGGGTCACGTCCCCTCGCGCCGGCCCCGCCCCTCTTCCTGGCCCGGGCTTGGGTCTAGCCACGCCCCTAGCGCCACTGGCCAGGGGGTCGGGTCGCTGTACCTGGGTTACCATGCTAGGCCCGAAAAGGGCCACGTGTGGGGGGTCCAGCCTCCCCGAAGCAGCCTTCTGAGTGGGCGTGAAGGCTGCTGGTTGCATTCCGGGAGACAGCCCTGAACGGGCTTGAGGACCCTGGCAGCCATTCTGCCAGGGGTCACGTCCCTGTGCGCCGGCCCCGCCCCTCTTCCTGGCCTGGGCTTGGGTCTAGCCACGCCCCTAGCGCCACCAGCCTGGGGGTCGGGTCGCTGTACCTGGGTTACCACACCATGCCCGAAAAGGGCCACGTGTGGGGGTCTTGCCTCCCCGAAGCAGCCTTCTGAGTGGGCGTGAAGGCTGCTGGTTGCATTCTGGGAGACAGGCATGATCAGGCTTGAGGACGCCGGCAGCCATTCTGCCGGGGGTCACGTCCCCGCGCTACGGCCCTGCCCCTCTTCCCAGCCCGGGCTTGGGTCTAGCCACGCCCCTAGCGCCACTGGCCCGGGGTTCGGGTCGTTGTACCTGGGTTACCAGGCTAGGCCCGAAAAGGGCCACGCGTGGGGTGTCCAGCCTCCCCGAAGCAGCCTTCCGAGTGGGCGTGAAGGCTGCTGGTTGCATTCCGGGAGACAGGCCTGATGGGGCTTTTGGACCGCAGCAGCAAATCTGTCAGGGAGTCACGTCCCCGCGTGCCGGCCCGCCCCTCTTCCCAGCCCGGGCTTGGGTCTAGCCACGCCCCTAGCGCCACCTGCCAGGGGGTCGTGTCGCTGTACCTGTGTTACCACGCTAGGCCCGAAAAGGGCCATGCGTGGGGGGTCCAGCCTCCCCGAAGCAGCCTTCTGAGTGGGCGTGATGGCTGCTGGTTGCATTCCGGGAGACAGGCCTGATCAGGCTTGAGGACCCTGGCAGCCATTCGCCAAGGGTCACGTCCCTGTGCGCTGGCCCCGTTTCTCTTCCTGGCCAGGGCTTGAGTCTAGCCACGCCCCTAGCACCACTGGCCGGGATTTGGGTCGCTGTACCTGGGTTACCACGCTAGGCCCGAAAAGGGCCACGTGTGGGGGGTCCAGCATCCCCGAAGCAGCCTTCTGAGCGGGCGTGAAGGCTGCTGGTTGCATTCCGGGAGACAGGCCTGATCAGGCTTGAGGAACCCGGCAGCCATTCTGGCGGGGGTCACGTTCCTGCGCGCCGGCCCCGCCCCTCTTCCTGGCCCAGGCTTGGGTATAGCCACGCCCCTAGCGCCACCAGCCTGGGGGTCTGGTCGCTGTACCTGGGTTACCACACCATGCCCGAAAAGGGCCACGTGTGGGGGGTCTTGCCTCCCCGAAGCAGCCTTCTGAGTTGGCGTGAAGGCTGCTGGTTGCATTCTGGGAGACAGGCTTGATCAGGCTTGAGGACGCCGGCAGCCATTCTGCCTGGGGTCAGGTCCCCGCGCGACGGCCCTGCCCCTCTTCCCAGCCCGGGCTTGGGTCTAGCCACGCCCCTTGCGCTTCTGGCCCGGGGGTCGGGTCGCTGTACCTGTGTTACCACGCTAGGCCCGAAAAGGGCCACGTGTGGGGGGTCCAGCATCCCCGAAGCAGCCTTCCTGAGTGGGCGTGAAGGCTGCTGGTTGCATTCTGGGAGACAGGCCTGATCGGGCTTGAGGACAGCGGCAGCCATTCTGCTGGGGGTTACGTCACCGCTGGCCGGCCCCGCCCCTCTTCCCAGCCATTTCTTGGGTCTAGCCACGCCCCTAGCGCCACAAGCCCGGGGGTCGGGTCTCTGTACTTGGGTTACCAAGCTAGGCCCGAAAAGGGCCACGTGTGGGGGGTCCAGCATCCCCGAAGCAGCCTTCCTGAGTGGGCGTGAAGGCTGCTGGTTGCATTCTGGGAGACAGGCATGATCGGGCTTTAGGACAGCGGCAGCCATTCTGGCGGGGGTCACGGCCGTGCGCGCCGGCCCCGCCCCTCTTCCTGGCCCGGGCTTGGGTCAAGCCACGCCCCTAGCGCCACTGTCCCGGGTGTCGGGTCGCTGTACCTGGGTTACCAAGCTAGGCCCGAAAAGGGCCATGCCTGGGGGGTCCAGCCTCCCCGAAGCCGCCTTCTGAGTGGGCGTGAAGGCTGCTGGTTGCATTCCGGGAGACAGGCCTGATCAGGCTTGAGGACCCTGGCAGCCATTCGCCAAGGGTCACGTCCCTGTGCGCCGGCCCCGACCCTCCTCCTGGCCCAGGCTTGGGTTTAGCCACGCCCCTAGCACCACTAGCCTGGGAGTCGGCTCGCTGTACCTGGGTTATCACGCTAGGCCCGAATAGGGCCACGTGTGGGGGTCCAGCCTCTCTGAAGCAGCCTTCCTGAGTGGGCGTGAAGGCTGCTGGTTGCATTCCGGGAGATAGGCCTGATCGGGCTTGAGGACCCCGGCAGCCATTCTGCCTGGGGTCACATCCCCACATGCCGGCCCCGCCTCTCTTCCTGGCTCAGGCTTGGGTTTACCCACGCCCCTAGCGCCACTGGCCCTGGGGTCGTGTCGCTGTACCTGGGTTACCACGCTAGGCCCGAAAAGGGCCACGGGTGGGTGGTCCAGCCTCCCCGAAGCAGCCTTCTGAGTGGGCGTGAAGGCTGCTGGTTGCATTCTGGGAGACAGGCCTGATCGGGCTTCAGGACCCTGGCAGCCATTCTGGCAGGGGTCACGTCCCCGCGCGCTGGCCCTGCCCCTCTTCCCGGCCCAGGCTTGGGTCTAGCCACGCCCCTAGCGCCACTGGCCCGGGGGTCGTGTCGCTGTACCTGGGTTACCACGCTAGGCCCGAAAAGGGCCACGGGTGGGTGGTCCAGCCTCCCCGAAGCAGCCTTCTGAGTGGGCGTGAAGGCTGCTGGTTGCATTCTGGGAGACAGGCCTGATCGGGCTTCAGGACCCTGGCAGCCATTCTGGCAGGGGTCACGTCCCCGTGCGCTGGCCCTGCCCCTCTTCCCGGCCCAGGCTTGGGTCTAGCCACGCCCCTAGCGCCACTGGCCCGGGGGTCGTGTCGCTGTACCTGTGTTACCACGCTAGGCCTGAAAATGGCCACGCGTGGGGGGTCCAGCCTCCCCGAAGCAGCCTTCCTGAGTGGGCGTGAATGCTGCTGGTTGCATTCCGGGAGACAGGCCTGATCGGGATTGAGGACCCTGGCAGCCATTCTGCCGTGGGTTACTTCCCCATTCGCCGGCCCCGCCCCTATTCTTGGCCTGGGCTTGGGTCTAGCAATGCCCCTAGTGCCACTGGCCAGGGGGTCGTGTCGCTGTACCTGGGTTACCAGGCTAGGCCCGAAAAGCTCCACGTGTGGGGGGTCCAGCCTCCCCGAAGCAGCCTTCCGAGTGGGCGTGAAGGCTGCTGGTTGCATTCCGGGAGACAGGCCTGATCAGGTTTGAGGACCCTGGCAGCCATTCTGCCTGGGGTCACGTCCCTGTGCGCCGGCCACGTCTCTCTTCCTGGCCAGGGCTTGAGTCTAGACATGCCCCTAGCACCACTGGCCCGGGATTTGGGTCGCTGTACCTGGGTTACCACGCTAGGCCCGAAAAGGGCCACACGTGGGCGATCCAACCTCCCCGAAGCAGTCTTCCGATTGTGCGTGAAGGCTGCTGGTTGCATTCTGGGAGACAGGCCTGATCGGGCTGGAGGACCCTGGCAGCCATTTTGCCAGGGGTCACGTCCCCACTGGACGGCCCCGCCCCTCTTCCGGGCACTTTTTTTAGTCTAGCCACACCCCTAGCGCTTCTGGCCCGGTGGTTGGGTCGCTGTACCTGGGTTACCAGGCTAGGCCCGAAAAGGGCCACGGGGGGGGGGTCCAGCCTCCCTGAAGCAGCCTTCCGAGAGGGCGTGAAGGCTGCTGGTTGCATTTCGGGAGACAGCCCTGAGCGGGCTTGGGGACCCCGGCAGCCATTTTGCCGGGGGTCACGTCCCTGCGTGCCGGCCCCGCCCCTCTTCCCAGCCCGGGCTTGGGTCTAGCCACGCCCCTAGCGCCACTGGCCCAGGGGTCAGGTTGCTGTACCTGGGTTACCACGCTAGGCCCGAAAAGGGCCACGTGTGGGGGGTCCAGCCTCCCCGAAGCAGCCTTCCTGAGTGGGCGTGCAGGCTGATGGTTGCATTCTGGGAGACAGGCCTGATGTGCTTGAGGACCGCGGCAGCCATTCTCGCGGGGGTTACGTCCCCGCTCGCCCACCCGCCCCTCTTCTTGGCCCGGGCTTGTGTCTAGCAACGCCCCTAGTGCCACCGGCCCGGGGGTCAGGTTGCTGTACCTGGGTTACCACGCTAGGCCCGAAAAGGGTCAGGCATGGGTGGTCCAGCCTCCCTGAAGCAGCCTTCTGCTTGGGCGTG
This sequence comes from Ochotona curzoniae, assembly GCF_017591425.1. Classification (NCBI taxonomy): domain Eukaryota; kingdom Metazoa; phylum Chordata; class Mammalia; order Lagomorpha; family Ochotonidae; genus Ochotona; species Ochotona curzoniae. The sequence goes on along the minus strand of NW_024464965.1, from coordinate 61,278 downwards.
AAGGCTGCTGGTTGCATTCTGGGAGACAGCCCAGAGGGGGCTTGAGGACCCTGGCAGCCATTTTGCCGGGGGTCACGTCCCCGCGTGCCCGCCCCGCCCCTCTTCCCAGCCCGGGCTTGGGTCTAGCCACGCCCCTAGCGCCACTGGCCTGGGGGTCTGGTCGCTGTACCTGCGTTACCACGCTAGGCCCGAAAAGGGCCATGTGTGGGGGGTCCAGCCTCCCAGAAGCAGCCTTCCGAGTGGGCGTGAAGGCTGCTGGTTGCATTCCGGGAGACAGATTTGATAGGGCTTGAGGACCCCGGCAGCCATTCTGGCAGTGGTCATGTCCCCGCTGGCCGGCCCCGCCCCACTTCCCAGCCCGGGCTTGGGTCTATCCATGCCCCTAGCGCCACTTGCCCAGGGGTCGGGTCGCTGTACCTGGGTTACCACGCTAGGCCCGAAAAAGGGCCATGCTTGGGGGGTCCAGCCTCCCGAAGCAGCCTTCTGAGTGGGCGTGAAGGCTGCTGGTTGCATTCCGGGAGACAGGCTTGATCAGGCTTGAGGACCCCGGCAGCCATTCTGCCTGGGGTCACGTCCCAGCACGCCGGCCCCGCCCCTCTTTCTGGCCCAGGCTTGTGTCTAGCCACGCCCCTAGTGCCACCGGCCCAGGGGTCAGGTTGCTGTACCTGGGTTACCACGCTAGGCCCGAAAAGAGCAACGCATGTTGTGTCCAGCCTCCCCGAAGCAGCCTTCTGAGTGGGCTTGAAGGCTGCTGGTTGCATTCTGGGAGACATGCCTGATACGGCTTGAGGACCGCGGCAGCCATTCTGCCGGGGGTCACGTCCTCGTGACGGCCCCGCCCCTCATCCCATTCCGGGCTTGGTTCTAGCCACGCCCCTAGCGCCACTGGCCTGGGAGTCGGGTCGCTGTAGCTCGGTTACCACGCTAGGCCTGAAAAGGGCCACGCGTGGGGTGTCCAGCCTCTCCGAAGCAGTCTTCCTAGAGGGCGTGAAGGCTGCTGGTTGCATTTGGGAGACAGGCTTGATCGGGCTTGAGCACCACGGGAGCCATTCTGGCGGGTGTCACGTCCCAGCACGCCGGCCCCGCCCCTCTTCCTGGCCCAGGCTTGTGTCTAGCCACGCCCCTAGTGCTACCAGCCCGGGGGTCAGGTTGCTGTACCTGGGTTACCATGCTAGGCCCGAAAAGGGCCACGTGTGGGGGGTCCAGCCTCCCCGAAGCAGCCTTCCTGAATGGGCGTGGAGGCTGCTGGTTGCATTCCGGGAGATAGGACTGATCGGGCTTGAGGACCCTGGCAGCCATTCTGCCAGGGGTCACGTCCCCACTGGCCGGCCCCGTCCCTCTTCCCGGCCGTTCTTTTAGTCTAGCCACACCCCTAGCGCTTCTGGCCCGGTGGTCGGGTCACTGTACCTGGGTTACCAGGCTAGGCCCGAAAAGGGCCACGCGTGGGGGGTCCAGCCTCTCCAAAGCAGCCTTCCGAGTGGGCGTGAAGGCTGCTGGTTGCATTCCGGGAGACAGCCCTGATGGGGCTTGTGGACCGCTGCAGCCAATCTGCCAGGGAGTCACGTCCCTGCGTGCCCTCCCCGCCCCTCTTCCCAGCCCGGGCTTGGGTCTAGCCACGCCGCTAGCGCCACCAACCTGGGGGTCGGGTTGCTGTACCTGGGTTACCACGCTAGGCCCGAAAATGGCCACGTGTGGGGGGTCCAGCCTCCCCGAAGCAGCATTCTGAGTGGGCGTGAAGGCTGCTGGTTGCATTCTGGGAGACAGGCCTGATCGGGCTTGAGGACCCTGGCAGCCATTCTGGCGGTGGTCACGTCCCTGTGCGCCGGCCCCGTCTCTCTTCATGGCCAGGGCTTGAGTCTAGCCACGCCCCTAGCACCAAAGGCCCGCGATTTGGGTCGCTGTACCTGGGTTACCACACTAGGCCCGAAAAGGGCCACGCGTGGGCGGTCCAACCTCCCCGAAGCAGTCTTCCAAGTGGGCGTGAAGGCTGCTGGTTGCATTCTGGGAGACAGGCCTGATCGGTTTTGAGGACCGCGGCAGCCATTATGCCAGGGGTCACGTCCCCACTGGCCGGCCCCGCCCCTCTTCCTGGCCAGGGCTTGAGTCTAGCCACGCCCCTAGCACCACTGGCACGGGGGTCGGGTCGCTGTACCTGGGTTACCACGCTAGGCCCGAAAAGGGCCACGTGTGAGGGGTCCAGCCTCCCCGAAGCAGCATTCTGAGTGGGCGTGAGGGCTGCTGGTTGCATTCCGGGAGACAGGCTTGATCGGGCTTGAGGACCCCGGGAGCCATTGTGCCGGTGGTCATGTACCGTTCCGCGGGCTCCGCCCCTCTTCCCGGCCCGGGCTTGGGTCTAGCCACGCCCCTAGCGAAACTTGCCCGGGGGTCGGGTTGCTGTACCTGGGTTACCACGCTTTGCCCGAAAAGGGCCATGTGTGGGGGGTCCAGCCTCTCTGAAGCAGCCTTCTGAGTGGGCGTGAATGCTGCTGGTTGCATTGTGGGAGACAGGCCTGATCAGGCTTGAAGACCCCGGCAGCCATTCTGCTGGGGGTCAGGTCCCCGCTCGCCGGCCCCGCCCCTCTTCCCGGCCCTGGCTTGGGTCTAGCCACGGCCCTACTGCCACCGGCCCCGGGGTTAGGTTGCTGTACCTGGGTTACCAGCTAGGCCCGAAAAGGGCCAGGTGTGGGGGGTCTTGCCTCCCCGAAGCAGGCTTCTGAGTGGGCGTGAAGGATGCTGGTTGCATTCCGGGAGACAGGCTTCATCAGGCTTGAGGACCCCGGCAGCCATTCTGCCGGTGGTCACGTCCCTGCGCGCCGGCCCCGCCCCTCTTCCTGGCCCAGGCTTGGGTCTAGCCACGCCACTAGCGCCACTGGCACGGGGGTCGTGTTGCTGTACCTGGGTTACCACGCTAGGCCCGAAAAGGGCCACGTGTGGGGGATCCAGCCTCCCCGAAGCAGCATTCTGAGTGGGCGTGAGGGCTGTGCTTGCATTCGGGGCACAGGCTTGATCGGGCTTTAGGACCCCGGGAGCCATTCTGGCGTGGGTCACGTCCCCGCGTGCCGGCCCGCCCCTCTTCCCAGCCCGGGCTTGGGTCTAGCCACGCCCCTAGTGCCACCTGCCAGGGGGTCGGGTCGTTGTACCTGGGTTACCAGGCTAGGCCCGAAAAGGGCCACGTGTGGGGAGTCCAGCCTGCCCGAAGCAGCCTTCTGAGTGGGCGTGAAGGCTGCTGGTTGCATTCCGGGAGACAGCCCTGAACGGGCTTGAGGACCCTGGCAGCCATTCTGCCAGGGGATACGTCCCTGTGCGCCGGCCCCGCCCCTCTTCCTGGCCTGGGCTTGGGTCTAGCCACGCCCCTAGCACCACCAGCATGGGGGTCGGGTCGCTGTACCTGGGTTCCCACACCATGCCCGAAAAGGGCCACGTGTGGGGGGTCTTGCCTCCCCGAAGCAGCCTTCTGAGTGGGCGTGAAGGCTGCTGGTTGCATTCTGGGAGACAGGCTTGATCAGGCTTGAGGACGCCGGCAGCCATTCTGCCGGGGGTCACGTCCCCGCGCTACGGCCCTGCCCCTCTTCCCAGCCCGGGCTTGGGTCTAGCCACGCCCCTAGCGCCACTGGCCCGGGGTTCGGGTCGTTGTACCTGGGTTACCAGGCTAGGCCCGAAAAGGGCCACGCGTGGGGTGTCCAGCCTCCCCGAAGCAGCCTTCCGAGTGGGCGTGAAGGCTGCTGGTTGCATTCCGGGAGACAGGCCTGATGGGGCTTTTGGACCGCAGCAGCAAATCTGTCAGGGAGTCACGTCCCCGCGTGCCGGCCCTGCCCCTCTACCCAGCCCGGGCTTGGGTCTAGCCACGCCCCTAGCGCCACCTGCCAGGGAGTCGTGTCGCTGTACCTGTGTTACCACGCTAGGCCCGAAAAGGGCCATGCGTGGGGGGTCCAGCCTCCCCGAAGCAGCCTTCTGAGTGGGCGTGATGGCTGCTGGTTGCATTCCGGGAGACAGGCCTGATCAGGCTTGAGGACCCTGGCAGCCATTCGCCAAGGGTCACGTACCTGTGCGCTGGCCCCGTATCTCTTCCTGGCCAGGGCTTGAGTCTAGCCACGCCCCTAGCACCACTGGCCGGGATTTGGGTCGCTGTACCTGGGTTACCACGCTAGGCCCGAAAAGGGCCACGTGTGGGGGGTCCAGCATCCCCGAAGCAGCCTTCTGAGCGGGCGTGAAGGCTGCTGGTTGCATTCCGGGAGACAGGCCTGATCAGGCTTGAGGAACCCGGCAGCCATTCTGGCGGGGGTCACGTTCCTGCGCGCCGGCCCCGCCCCTCTTCCTGGCCCAGGCTTGGGTATAGCCACGCCCCTAGCGCCACCAGCCTGGGGGTCTGGTCGCTGTACCTGGGTTACCACACCATGCCCGAAAAGGGCCACGTGTGGGGGGTCTTGCCTCCCCGAAGCAGCCTTATGAGTTGGCGTGAAGGCTGCTGGTTGCATTCTGGGAGACAGGCTTGATCAGGCTTGAGGACGCCGGCAGCCATTCTGCCTGGGGTCAGGTCCCCGCGCGACGGCCCTGCCCCTCTTCCCAGCCCGGGCTTGGGTCTAGCCACGCCCCTTGCGCTTCTGGCCCGGGGGTCGGGTCGCTGTACCTGTGTTACCACGCTAGGCCCGAAAAGGGCCACGTGTGGGGGGTCCAGCATCCCCGAAGCAGCCTTCCTGAGTGGGCGTGAAGGCTGCTGGTTGCATTCTGGGAGACAGGCCTGATCGGGCTTGAGGACAGCGGCAGCCATTCTGCTGGGGGTTACGTCACCGCTGGCCGGCCCCGCCCCTCTTCCCAGCCATTTCTAGGGTCTAGCCACGCCCCTAGCGCCACAAGCCCGGGGGTCGGGTCTCTGTACTTGGGTTACCAAGCTAGGCCCGAAAAGGGCCACGTGTGGGGGGTCCAGCATCCCCGAAGCAGCCTTCCTGAGTGGGCGTGAAGCCTGCTGGTTGCATTCTGGGAGACAGGCATGATCGGGCTTTAGGACAGCGGCGGCCATTCTGGCGGGGGTCACGGCCGTGCGCGCCGGCCCCGCCCCTCTTCCTGGCCCGGGCTTGGGTCAAGCCACGCCCCTAGCGCCACTGTCCCGGGTGTCGGGTCGCTGTACCTGGGTTACCAAGCTAGGCCCGAAAAGGGCCATGCCTGGGGGGTCCAGCCTCCCTGAAGCCGCCTTCTGAGTGGGCGTGAAGGCTGCTGGTTGCATTCCGGGAGACAGGCCTGATCAGGCTTGAGGACCCTGGCAGCCATTCGCCAAGGGTCACGTCCCTGTGCGCCGGCCCCGACCCTCCTCCTGGCCCAGGCTTGGGTCTAGCCACGCCCCTAGCACCACTAGCCTGGGAGTCGGCTCGCTGTACCTGGGTTATCACGCTAGGCCCGAATAGGGCCACGTGTGGGGGTCCAGCCTCCCTGAAGCAGCCTTCCTGAGTGGGCGTGAAGGCTGCTGGTTGCATTCCGGGAGACAGCCCTGAACGGGCTTGAGGACCCTGGCAGCCATTCTGCCAGGGGATACGTCCCTGTGCGCCGGCCCCGCCCCTCTTCCTGGCCTGGGCTTGGGTCTAGCCACGCCCCTAGCACCACCAGCCATGGGGGTCGGGTCGCTGTACCTGGGTTCCCACACCAGGCCCGAAAAGGGCCACGTGTGGGTGGTCCAGCCTCCCCGAAGCAGCCTTCTGAGTGGGCGTGAAGGCTGCTGGTTGCATTCTGGGAGACAGGCTTGATCAGGCTTGAGGACGCCGGCAGCCATTCTGCGGGGGTCACGTCCCCGCGCTACGGCCCCGCCCCTCTTCCCAGCCCAGGCTTGGGTCTAGCCACGCCCCTAGCGCCACTGGCCCGGGGTTCGGGTCGTTGTACCTGGGTTACCAGGCTAGGCCCGAAAAGGGCCACGCGTGGGGTGTCCAGCCTCCCCGAAGCAGCCTTCCGAGTGGGCGTGAAGGCTGCTGGTTGCATTCCGGGAGACAGGCCTGATGGGGCTTTTGGACCGCAGCAGCAAATCTGTCAGGGAGTCACGTCCCCGCGTGCCGGCCCGCCCCTCTACCCAGCCCGGGCTTGGGTCTAGCCACGCCCCTAGCGCCACCTGCCAGGGAGTCGTGTCGCTGTACCTGGGTTACCACGCTAGGCCCGAAAAGGGCCATGCGTGGGGGGTCCAGCCTCCCCGAAGCAGCCTTCTGAGTGGGCGTGATGGCTGCTGGTTGCATTCCGGGAGACAGGCCTGATCAGGCTTGAGGACCCTGGCAGCCATTCGCCAGGGTCACGTACCTGTGCGCTGGCCCCGTATCTCTTCCTGGCCAGGGCTTGAGTCTAGCCACGCCCCTAGCACCACTGGCCGGGATTTGGGTCGCTGTACCTGGGTTACCACGCTAGGCCCGAAAAGGGCCACGTGTGGGGGGTCCAGCATCCCGAAGCAGCCTTCTGAGCGGGCGTGAAGGCTGCTGGTTGCATTCCGGGAGACAGGCCTGATCAGGCTTGAGGAACCCGGCAGCCATTCTGGCGGGGGTCACGTTCCTGCGCGCCGGCCCCGCCCCCTTCCTGGCCCAGGCTTGGGTATAGCCACGCCCCTAGCGCCACCAGCCTGGGGGTCTGGTCGCTGTACCTGGGTTACCACACCATGCCCGAAAAGGGCCACGTGTGGGGGGTCTTGCCTCCCCGAAGCAGCCTTATGAGTTGGCGTGAAGGCTGCTGGTTGCATTCTGGGAGACAGGCTTGATCAGGCTTGAGGACGCCGGCAGCCATTCTGCCTGGGGTCAGGTCCCCGCGCGACGGCCCTGCCCCTCTTCCCAGCCCGGGCTTGGGTCTAGCCACGCCCCTTGCGCTTCTGGCCCGGGGGTCGGGTCGCTGTACCTGTGTTACCACGCTAGGCCCGAAAAGGGCCACGTGTGGGGGGTCCAGCATCCCCGAAGCAGCCTTCCTGAGTGGGCGTGAAGGCTGCTGGTTGCATTCTGGGAGACAGGCCTGATCGGGCTTGAGGACAGCGGCAGCCATTCTGCTGGGGGTTACGTCACCGCTGGCCGGCCCCGCCCCTCTTCCCAGCCATTTCTAGGGTCTAGCCACGCCCCTAGCGCCACAAGCCCGGGGGTCGGGTCTCTGTACTTGGGTTACCAAGCTAGGCCCGAAAAGGGCCACGTGTGGGGGGTCCAGCATCCCCGAAGCAGCCTTCCTGAGTGGGCGTGAAGCCTGCTGGTTGCATTCTGGGAGACAGGCATGATCGGGCTTTAGGACAGCGGCGGCCATTCTGGCGGGGGTCACGGCCGTGCGCGCCGGCCCCGCCCCTCTTCCTGGCCCGGGCTTGGGTCAAGCCACGCCCCTAGCGCCACTGTCCCGGGTGTCGGGTCGCTGTACCTGGGTTACCAAGCTAGGCCCGAAAAGGGCCATGCCTGGGGGGTCCAGCCTCCCTGAAGCCGCCTTCTGAGTGGGCGTGAAGGCTGCTGGTTGCATTCCGGGAGACAGGCCTGATCAGGCTTGAGGACCCTGGCAGCCATTCGCCAAGGGTCACGTCCCTGTGCGCCGGCCCCGACCCTCCTCCTGGCCCAGGCTTGGGTCTAGCCACGCCCCTAGCACCACTAGCCTGGGAGTCGGCTCGCTGTACCTGGGTTATCACGCTAGGCCCGAATAGGGCCACGTGTGGGGGTCCAGCCTCCCTGAAGCAGCCTTCCTGAGTGGGCGTGAAGGCTGCTGGTTGCATTCCGGGAGATAGGCCTGATCGGGCTTGAGGACCCCGGCAGCCATTCTGTCTGGGGTCACATCCCCACATGCCGGCCCCGCCTCTCTTCCTGGCTCAGGCTTGGGTTTACCCACGCCCCTAGCGCCACTGGCCCTGGGGTCGTGTCGCTGTACCTGGGTTACCACGCTAGGCCCGAAAAGGGCCACGCGTGGGGGGTCCAGCCTCCCCGAAGCAGCCTTCTGAGTGGGCGTGAAGGCTGCTGGTTGCATTGTGGGAGACAGGCCTGATCGGGCTTGAGGACCCCGGCAGCCATTCTGCTTGGTTCACGTCCACGCGTGCGGCCCCGCCCCTCTTCCCGGCCCAGGCTTGGGTCTAGCCACGCCCCTAGCGCCACTGGCCCGGGGTTCGGGTCGTTGTACCTGGGTTACCAGGCTAGGCCCGAAAAGGGCCACGCGTGGGGTGTCCAGCCTCCCCGAAGCAGCCTTCCGAGTGGGCGTGAAGGCTGCTGGTTGCATTCCGGGAGACAGGCCTGATGGGGCTTTTGGACCGCAGCAGCAAATCTGTCAGGGAGTCACGTCCCCGCGTGCCGGCCCGCCCCTCTTCCCAGCCCGGGCTTGGGTCTAGCCACGCCCCTAGCGCCACTGGCCCGGGGGTCGTGTCGCTGTACCTGGGTTACCACGGCAGGTTGGAAAAGGGCCACGTGTGGGGGGTCCAGCCTCCCCGAAGCAGCCTTCTGAGTGGGCGTGAAGGCTGCTGGTTGCATTGTGGGAGACAGGCCTGATCAGGCTTGAAGACCCCGGCAGCCATTCTGCTGGGGGTCAGGTCCCCGCTCGCCGGCCCCGCCCCTCTTCCCGGCCCTGGCTTGGGTCTAGCAACGGCCCTACTGCCACCGGCCCCGGGGTTAGGTTGCTGTACCTGGGTTACCAGCTAGGCCCGAAAAGGGCCAGGCGTGGGGGGTCTTGCCTCCCCGAAGCAGGCTTCTGAGTGGGCGTGAAGGCTGCTGGTTGCATTCTGGGAGACAGGCTTGATCAGGCTTGAGGACGCCGGCAGCCATTCTGCCTGGGGTCAGGTCCCCGCGCGACGGCCCTGCCCCTCTTCCCAGCCCGGGCTTGGGTCTAGCCACGCCCCTTGCGCTTCTGGCCCGGGGGTCGGGTCGCTGTACCTGTGTTACCAGGCTAGGCCCGAAAAGGGCCACGCGTGGGGTGTCCAGCCTCCCCGAAGCAGCCTTCCGAGTGGGCGTGAAGGCTGCTGGTTGCATTCCGGGAGACAGGCCTGATGGGGCTTTTGGACCGCAGCAGCAAATCTGTCAGGGAGTCACGTCCCCGCGTGCCGGCCCTGCCCCTCTACCCAGCCCGGGCTTGGGTCTAGCCACGCCCCTAGCGCCACCTGCCAGGGAGTCGTGTCGCTGTACCTGTGTTACCACGCTAGGCCCGAAAAGGGCCATGCGTGGGGGGTCCAGCCTCCCCGAAGCAGCCTTCTGAGTGGGCGTGATGGCTGCTGGTTGCATTCCGGGAGACAGGCCTGATCAGGCTTGAGGACCCTGGCAGCCATTCGCCAAGGGTCACGTACCTGTGCGCTGGCCCCGTATCTCTTCCTGGCCAGGGCTTGAGTCTAGCCACGCCCCTAGCACCACTGGCCGGGATTTGGGTCGCTGTACCTGGGTTACCACGCTAGGCCCGAAAAGGGCCACGTGTGGGGGGTCCAGCATCCCCGAAGCAGCCTTCTGAGCGGGCGTGAAGGCTGCTGGTTGCATTCCGGGAGACAGGCCTGATCAGGCTTGAGGAACCCGGCAGCCATTCTGGCGGGGGTCACGTTCCTGCGCGCCGGCCCCGCCCCTCTTCCTGGCCCAGGCTTGGGTATAGCCACGCCCCTAGCGCCACCAGCCTGGGGGTCTGGTCGCTGTACCTGGGTTACCACACCATGCCCGAAAAGGGCCACGTGTGGGGGGTCTTGCCTCCCCGAAGCAGCCTTATGAGTTGGCGTGAAGGCTGCTGGTTGCATTCTGGGAGACAGGCTTGATCAGGCTTGAGGACGCCGGCAGCCATTCTGCCTGGGGTCAGGTCCCCGCGCGACGGCCCTGCCCCTCTTCCCAGCCCGGGCTTGGGTCTAGCCACGCCCCTTGCGCTTCTGGCCCGGGGGTCGGGTCGCTGTACCTGTGTTACCACGCTAGGCCCGAAAAGGGCCACGTGTGGGGGGTCCAGCATCCCCGAAGCAGCCTTCCTGAGTGGGCGTGAAGGCTGCTGGTTGCATTCTGGGAGACAGGCCTGATCGGGCTTGAGGACAGCGGCAGCCATTCTGCTGGGGGTTACGTCACCGCTGGCCGGCCCCGCCCCTCTTCCCAGCCATTTCTAGGGTCTAGCCACGCCCCTAGCGCCACAAGCCCGGGGGTCGGGTCTCTGTACTTGGGTTACCAAGCTAGGCCCGAAAAGGGCCACGTGTGGGGGGTCCAGCATCCCCGAAGCAGCCTTCCTGAGTGGGCGTGAAGCCTGCTGGTTGCATTCTGGGAGACAGGCATGATCGGGCTTTAGGACAGCGGCGGCCATTCTGGCGGGGGTCACGGCCGTGCGCGCCGGCCCCGCCCCTCTTCCTGGCCCGGGCTTGGGTCAAGCCACGCCCCTAGCGCCACTGTCCCGGGTGTCGGGTCGCTGTACCTGGGTTACCAAGCTAGGCCCGAAAAGGGCCATGCCTGGGGGGTCCAGCCTCCCTGAAGCCGCCTTCTGAGTGGGCGTGAAGGCTGCTGGTTGCATTCCGGGAGACAGGCCTGATCAGGCTTGAGGACCCTGGCAGCCATTCGCCAAGGGTCACGTCCCTGTGCGCCGGCCCCGACCCTCCTCCTGGCCCAGGCTTGGGTCTAGCCACGCCCCTAGCACCACTAGCCTGGGAGTCGGCTCGCTGTACCTGGGTTATCACGCTAGGCCCGAAAAGGGCCACGTGTGGGGGTCCAGCCTCCCTGAAGCAGCCTTCCTGAGTGGGCGTGAAGGCTGCTGGTTGCATTCCGGGAGATAGGCCTGATCGGGCTTGAGGACCCCGGCAGCCATTCTGTCTGGGGTCACATCCCCACATGCCGGCCCCGCCTCTCTTCCTGGCTCAGGCTTGGGTTTACCCACGCCCCTAGCGCCACTGGCCCTGGGGTCGTGTCGCTGTACCTGGGTTACCACGCTAGGCCCGAAAAGGGCCACGGGTGGGTGGTCCAGCCTCCCCGAAGCAGCCTTCTGAGTGGGCGTGAAGGCTGCTGGTTGCATTGTGGGAGACAGGCCTGATCGGGCTTGAGGACCCCGGCAGCCATTCTGCTTGGTTCACGTCCACGCGTGCGGCCCCGCCCCTCTTCCCGGCCCAGGCTTGGGTCTAGCCACGCCCCTAGCGCCACTGGCCCGGGGTTCGGGTCGTTGTACCTGGGTTACCAGGCTAGGCCCGAAAAGGGCCACGCGTGGGGTGTCCAGCCTCCCCGAAGCAGCCTTCCGAGTGGGCGTGAAGGCTGCTGGTTGCATTCCGGGAGACAGGCCTGATGGGGCTTTTGGACCGCAGCAGCAAATCTGTCAGGGAGTCACGTCCCCGCGTGCCGGCCCGCCCCTCTTCCCAGCCCGGGCTTGGGTCTAGCCACGCCCCTAGCGCCACTGGCCCGGGGGTCGTGTCGCTGTACCTGGGTTACCACGGCAGGTTGGAAAAGGGCCACGTGTGGGGGGTCCAGCCTCCCCGAAGCAGCCTTCTGAGTGGGCGTGAAGGCTGCTGGTTGCATTGTGGGAGACAGGCCTGATCAGGCTTGAAGACCCCGGCAGCCATTCTGCTGGGGGTCAGGTCCCCGCTCGCCGGCCCCGCCCCTCTTCCCGGCCCTGGCTTGGGTCTAGCCACGGCCCTACTGCCACCGGCCCCGGGGTTAGGTTGCTGTACCTGGGTTACCAGCTAGGCCCGAAAAGGGCCAGGCGTGGGGGGTCTTGCCTCCCCGAAGCAGGCTTCTGAGTGGGCGTGAAGGCTGCTGGTTGCATTCTGGGAGACAGGCTTGATCAGGCTTGAGGACGCCGGCAGCCATTCTGCCTGGGGTCAGGTCCCCGCGCGACGGCCCTGCCCCTCTTCCCAGCCCGGGCTTGGGTCTAGCCACGCCCCTTGCGCTTCTGGCCCGGGGGTCGGGTCGCTGTACCTGTGTTACCACGCTAGGCCCGAAAAGGGCCACGTGTGGGGGGTCCAGCATCCCCGAAGCAGCCTTCCTGAGTGGGCGTGAAGGCTGCTGGTTGCATTCTGGGAGACAGGCCTGATCGGGCTTGAGGACAGCGGCAGCCATTCTGCTGGGGGTTACGTCACCGCTGGCCGGCCCCGCCCCTCTTCCCAGCCATTTCTTGGGTCTAGCCACGCCCCTAGCGCCACAAGCCCGGGGGTCGGGTCTCTGTACTTGGGTTACCAAGCTAGGCCCGAAAAGGGCCACGTGTGGGGGGTCCAGCATCCCCGAAGCAGCCTTCCTGAGTGGGCGTGAAGGCTGCTGGTTGCATTCTGGGAGACAGGCATGATCGGGCTTTAGGACAGCGGCAGCCATTCTGGCGGGGGTCACGGCCGTGCGCGCCGGCCCCGCCCCTCTTCCTGGCCCGGGCTTGGGTCAAGCCACGCCCCTAGCGCCACTGTCCCGGGTGTCGGGTCGCTGTACCTGGGTTACCAAGCTAGGCCCGAAAAGGGCCATGCCTGGGGGGTCCAGCTTCCCCGAAGCCGCCTTCTGAGTGGGCGTGAAGGCTGCTGGTTGCATTCCGGGAGACAGGCCTGATCAGGCTTGAGGACCCTGGCAGCCATTCGCCAAGGGTCACGTCCCTGTGCGCCGGCCCCGACCCTCCTCCTGGCCCAGGCTTGGGTCTAGCCACGCCCCTAGCACCACTAGCGTGGGAGTCGGCTCGCTGTACCTGGGTTATCACGCTAGGCCCGAATAGGGCCACGTGTGGGGGTCCAGCCTCCCTGAAGCAGCCTTCCTGAGTGGGCGTGAAGGCTGCTGGTTGCATTCCGGGAGATAGGCCTGATCGGGCTTGAGGACCCCGGCAGCCATTCTGCCTGGGGTCACATCCCCACATGCCGGCCCCGCCTCTCTTCCTGGCTCAGGCTTGGGTTTACCCACGCCCCTAACGCCACTGGCCCTGGGGTCGTGTCGCTGTACCTGGGTTACCACGCTAGGCCCGAAAAGGGCCACGGGTGGGTGGTCCAGCCTCCCCGAAGCAGCCTTCTGAGTGGGCGTGAAGGCTGCTGGTTGCATTCCGGGAGACAGGCCTGATCGGGCTTGAGGACCCCGGCAGCCATTCTGCTTGGTTCACGTCCACGCGTGCCGGCCCCGCCCCTCTTCCCGGCCCAGGCTTGGGTCTAGCCACGCCCCTAGCGCCACTGGCCCGGGGTTCGGGTCGTTGTACCTGGGTTACCAGGCTAGGCCCGAAAAGGGCCACGCGTGGGGTGTCCAGCCTCCCCGAAGCATCCTTCCTGAGTGGGCGTGAAGGCTGCTGGTTGCATTCCGGGAGACAGGCCTGATGGGGCTTTTGGACCGCAGCAGCAAATCTGTCAGGGAGTCACGTCCCCGCGTGCCGGCCCGCCCCTCTTCCCAGCCCGGGCTTGGGTCTAGCCACGCCCCTAGCGCCACTGGCCCGGGGGTCGTGTCGCTGTACCTGGGTTACCACGGCAGGTTGGAAAAGGGCCACGTGTGGGGGGTCCAGCCTCCCCGAAGCAGCCTTCTGAGTGGGCGTGAAGGCTGCTGGTTGCATTGTGGGAGACAGGCCTGATCAGGCTTGAAGACCCCGGCAGCCATTCTGCTGGGGGTCAGGTCCCCGCTCGCCGGCCCCGCCCCTCTTCCCGGCCCTGGCTTGGGTCTAGCCACGGCCCTACTGCCACCGGCCCCGGGGTTAGGTTGCTGTACCTGGGTTACCAGCTAGGCCCGAAAAGGGCCAGGCGTGGGGGGTCTTGCCTCCCCGAAGCAGGCTTCTGAGTGGGCGTGAAGGCTGCTGGTTGCATTCCGGGAGACAGGCTTCATCAGGCTTGAGGACCCCGGCAGCCATTCTGCCAGGGGTCACGTCCCTGCGTGCCGGCCCCGCCCCTCTTCCTGGCCTGGGCTTGGGTCTAGCCACGCCCCTAGCGCCACTGGCCCAGGGGTCAGGTTGCTGTACCTGAGTTACCATGCTAGGCCCGAAAAGGGCCATGCGTGGGGTGTCCAGCCTCCCTGAAGCAGCCTTCCTGAGTGGGCGTGAAGGCTGCTGGTTGCATTGTTGGAGACAGGCCTTATCAGGCTTGAAGACCCCGGCAGCCATTTTGGCGGGGGTCAGGTCCCTGCTCGCCTGCCCTGCCCCTCTTCCCGGCCCGGGCTTGGGTCTGGCCACGGCCCTAGTGCCACCAGCCTGGGGGTCGGGTCGCTGTACCTGGGTTACCACGCTAGGCCCGAAAAGGGCCACGTGTGGGGTGTCTTGCCTCCCCGAAGCAGCCTTCTGAGTGGGCGTGAAGGCTGCTGGTTGCATTCCGGGAGAAAGGCTTCATCAGGCTTGAGGACCCCGGCAGCCATTCTGCCAGGGGTCACGTCCCTGCGCGACGGCCCCGCCCCTCTTCCCAGCCCGGGCTTGGGTCTAGCCACGCCCCTAGCGCCACTGGCACGGGGGTCGTGTTGCTGTACCTGGGTTACCACGCTAGGCCCGAAAAGGGCCACGTGTGGGGGATCCAGCCTCCCCGAAGCAGCATTCTGAGTGGGCGTGAGGGCTGCTGCTTGCATTCGGGGCACAGGCTTGATCGGGCTTTAGGACCCCGGGAGCCATTCTGCCGTGGGTCACGTCCCCGCGTGCAGGCCCCGCCCCTCTTCCCAGCCCGGGCTTGGGTCTAGCCACGCCCCTAGCGCCACTGGCCCAGGGGTCGGGTCGTTGTACCTGGGTTACCAGGCTAGGCCCGAAAAGGGCCACGTGTGGGGGGTCCATCCTCCCTGAAGCAGCCTTCTGAGTGGGCGTGAAGGCTGCTGGTTGCATTCCGGGAGACAGCCCTGAACGGGCTTGAGGACCCTGGCAGCCATTCTGCCAGGGGACACGTCCCTGTGCGCCGGCCCCGCCCCTCTTCCTGGCCTGGGCTTGGGTCTAGCCACGCCCCTAGCGCCACCAGCATGGGGGTCGGGTCGCTGTACCTGGGTTCCCACACCATGCCCGAAAAGGGCCACGTGTGGGTGTCTTGCCTCCCCGAAGCAGCCTTCTGAGTGGGCGTGAAGGCTGCTGGTTGCATTCTGGGAGACAGGCTTGATCAGGCTTGAGGACGCCGGCAGCCATTCTGCCGGGGGTCACGTCCCCGCGCTACGGCCCTGCCCCTCTTCCCAGCCCGGGCTTGGGTCTAGCCACGCCCCTAGCGCCACTGGCCCGGGGTTCGGGTCGCTGTACCTGGGTTACCACGCTAGGCCCGAAAAGGGCCACGCGTGCGGTGTCCAGCCTCCCAGAAGCAGCCTTCCGAGTGGGCGTGAAGGCTGCTGGTAGCATTCCGGGAGACAGGCCTGATGGGGCTTTTGGACCGCAGCAGCAAATCTGTCAGGGAGTCACGTCCCCGCGTGCCGGCCCGCCCCTCTTCCCAGCCCGGGCTTGGGTCTAGCCACGCCCCTAGCGCCACCTGCCAGGGGGTCGGGTCGTTGTACCTGGGTTACCAGGCTAGGCCCGAAAAGGGCCACGTGTGGGGGGTCCAGCCTCCCCGAAGCAGCCTTCTGAGTGGGCGTGAAGGCTGCTGGTTGCATTCCGGGAGACAGGCCTGATCAGGCTTGAGGACCCTGGCAGCCATTCTGCCAGGGGATACGTCCCTGTGCGCCGGCCCCGCCCCTCTTCCTGGCCTGGGCTTGGGTCTAGCCACGCCCCTAGCGCCACCAGCATGGGGGTCGGGTCGCTGTACCTGGGTTCCCACACCATGCCCGAAAAGGGCCACGTGTGGGGGGTCTTGCCTCCCCGAAGCAGCCTTCTGAGTGGGCGTGAAGGCTGCTGGTTGCATTCTGGGAGACAGGCTTGATCAGGCTTGAGGACGCCGGCAGCCATTCTGCCGGGGGTCACGTCCCCGCGCTACGGCCCTGCCCCTCTTCCCAGCCCGGGCTTGGGTCTAGCCACGCCCCTAGTGCCACTGGCCCGGGGTTCGGGTTGTTGTACCTGGGTTACCAGGCTAGGCCCAAAAAGGGCCACACGTGGGGTGTCCAGCCTCCCCGAAGCAGCCTTCCGAGTGGGCGTGAAGGCTGCTGGTTGCATTCCGGGAGACAGGCCTGATGGGGCTTTTGGACCGCAGCAGCAAATCTGTCAGGGAGTCACGTCCCCGCGTGCCGGCCCGCCCCTCTTCCCAGCCCGGGCTTGGGTCTAGCCACGCCCCTAGCGCCACCTGCCAGGGAGTCGTGTCGCTGTACCTGTGTTACCACGCTAGGCCCGAAAAGGGCCACACGTGGGCGATCCAACCTCCCCGAAGCAGTCTTCCGATTGTGCGTGAAGGCTGCTGGTTGCATTCTGGGAGACAGGCCTGATCGGGCTGGAGGACCCTGGCAGCCATTTTGCCAGGGGTCACGTCCCCACTGGACGGCCCCGCCCCTCTTCCGGGCACTTTTTTTAGTCTAGCCACACCCCTAGCGCTTCTGGCCCGGTGGTTGGGTCGCTGTACCTGGGTTACCAGGCTAGGCCCGAAAAGGGCCACGGGGGGGGGGTCCAGCCTCCCTGAAGCAGCCTTCCGAGAGGGCGTGAAGGCTGCTGGTTGCATTTCGGGAGACAGCCCTGAGCGGGCTTGGGGACCCCGGCAGCCATTTTGCCGGGGGTCACGTCCCTGCGTGCCGGCCCCGCCCCTCTTCCCAGCCCGGGCTTGGGTCTAGCCACGCCCCTAGCGCCACTGGCCCAGGGGTCAGGTTGCTGTACCTGGGTTACCACGCTAGGCCCGAAAACGGCCACGTGTGGGGGGTCCAGCCTCCCCGAAGCAGCCTTCCTGAGTGGGCGTGCAGGCTGATGGTTGCATTCTGGGAGACAGGCCTGATGTGCTTGAGGACCGCGGCAGCCATTCTCGCGGGGGTTACGTCCCCGCTCGCCCACCCGCCCCTCTTCTTGGCCCGGGCTTGTGTCTAGCAACGCCCCTAGTGCCACCGGCCCGGGGGTCAGGTTGCTGTACCTGGGTTACCACGCTAGGCCCGAAAAGGGTCAGGCATGGGTGGTCCAGCCTCCCTGAAGCAGCCTTCTGCTTGGGCGTGAAGGCTGCTGGTTGCATTCTGGGAGACAGCCCAGAGGGGGCTTGAGGACCCTGGCAGCCATTTTGCCGGGGGTCACGTCCCCGCGTGCCCGCCCCGCCCCTCTTCCCAGCCCGGGCTTGGGTCTAGCCACGCCCCTAGCGCCACTGGCCTGGGGGTCTGGTCGCTGTACCTGCGTTACCACGCTAGGCCCGAAAAGGGCCATGTGTGGGGGGTCCAGCCTCCCAGAAGCAGCCTTCCGAGTGGGCGTGAAGGCTGCTGGTTGCATTCCGGGAGACAGATTTGATAGGGCTTGAGGACCCCGGCAGCCATTCTGGCAGTGGTCATGTCCCCGCTGGCCGGCCCCGCCCCACTTCCCAGCCCGGGCTTGGGTATATCCATGCCCCTAGCGCCACTTGCCCAGGGGTCAGGTCGCTGTACCTGGGTTACCACGCTAGGCCCGAAAAAGGGCCATGTGTGGGGGGTCCAGCCTCCCGAAGCAGCCTTCTGAGTGGGCGTGAAGGCTGCTGGTTGCATTCCGGGAGACAGGCTTGATCAGGCTTGAGGACCCCGGCAGCCATTCTGCCTGGGGTCACGTCCCAGCACGCCGGCCCCGCCCCTCTTTCTGGCCCAGGCTTGTGTCTAGCCACGCCCCTAGTGCCACCGGCCCAGGGGTCAGGTTGCTGTACCTGGGTTACCACGCTAGGCCCGAAAAGAGCAACGCATGTTGTGTCCAGCCTCCCCGAAGCAGCCTTCTGAGTGGGCTTGAAGGCTGCTGGTTGCATTCTGGGAGACATGCCTGATACGGCTTGAGGACCGCGGCAGCCATTCTGCCGGGGGTCACGTCCTCGTGACGGCCCCGCCCCTCATCCCATTCCGGGCTTGGTTCTAGCCACGCCCCTAGCGCCACTGGCCTGGGAGTCGGGTCGCTGTAGCTGGGTTACCACGCTAGGCCTGAAAAGGGCCACGCGTGGGGTGTCCAGCCTCTCCGAAGCAGTCTTCCTAGAGGGCGTGAAGGCTGCTGGTTGCATTTGGGAGACAGGCTTGATCGGGCTTGAGCACCACGGGAGCCATTCTGGCGGGTGTCACGTCCCAGCACGCCGGCCCGCCCCTCTTCCTGGCCCAGGCTTGTGTCTAGCCACGCCCCTAGTGCTACCAGCCCGGGGGTCAGGTTGCTGTACCTGGGTTACCATGCTAGGCCCGAAAAGGGCCACGTGTGGGGGGTCCAGCCTCCCCGAAGCAGCCTTCCTGAATGGGCGTGGAGGCTGCTGGTTGCATTCCGGGAGATAGGACTGATCGGGCTTGAGGACCCTGGCAGCCATTCTGCCAGGGGTCACGTCCCCACTGGCCGGCCCCGTCCCTCTTCCCGGCCGTTCTTTTAGTCTAGCCACACCCCTAGCGCTTCTGGCCCGGTGGTCGGGTCACTGTACCTGGGTTACCAGGCTAGGCCCGAAAAGGGCCACGCGTGGGGGGTCCAGCCTCTCCAAAGCAGCCTTCCGAGTGGGCGTGAAGGCTGCTGGTTGCATTCCGGGAGACAGCCCTGATGGGGCTTGTGGACCGCTGCAGCCAATCTGCCAGGGAGTCACGTCCCTGCGTGCCCTCCCCGCCCCTCTTCCCAGCCCGGGCTTGGGTCTAGCCACGCCGCTAGTGCCACCAACCTGGGGGTCGGGTTGCTGTACCTGGGTTACCACGCTAGGCCCGAAAATGGCCACGTGTGGGGGGTCCAGCCTCCCCGAAGCAGCATTCTGAGTGGGCGTGAAGGCTGCTGGTTGCATTCTGGGAGACAGGCCTGATCGGGCTTGAGGACCCTGGCAGCCATTCTGGCGGGGGTCACGTCCCTGTGCGCCGGCCCCGTCTCTCTTCATGGCCAGGGCTTGAGTCTAGCCACGCCCCTAGCACCAAAGGCCCGCGATTTGGGTCGCTGTACCTGGGTTACCACACTAGGCCCGAAAAGGGCCACGCGTGGGCGGTCCAACCTCCCCGAAGCAGTCTTCCAAGTGGGCGTGAAGGCTGCTGGTTGCATTCTGGGAGACAGGCCTGATCGGTTTTGAGGACCGCGGCAGCCATTATGCCAGGGGTCACGTCCCCACTGGCCGGCCCCGCCCCTCTTCCTGGCCAGGGCTTGAGTCTAGCCACGCCCCTAGCACCACTGGCACGGGGGTCGGGTCGCTGTACCTGGGTTACCACGCTAGGCCCGAAAAGGGCCACGTGTGAGGGGTCCAGCCTCCCCGAAGCAGCATTCTGAGTGGGCGTGAGGGCTGCTGGTTGCATTCCGGGAGACAGGCTTGATCGGGCTTGAGGACCCCGGGAGCCATTGTGCCGGTGGTCATGTACCGTTCCGCGGGCTCCGCCCCTCTTCCCGGCCCGGGCTTGGGTCTAGCCACGCCCCTAGCGAAACTTGCCCGGGGGTCGGGTCGCTGTACCTGGGTTACCACGCTTTGCCCGAAAAGGGCCATGTGTGGGGGGTCCAGCCTCTCTGAAGCAGCCTTCTGAGTGGGCGTGAATGCTGCTGGTTGCATTCCGGGAGATAGGCCTGATCGGGCTTGAGGACCCCGGCAGCCATTCTGCCTGGGGTCACATCCCCACATGCCGGCCCCGCCTCTCTTCCTGGCTCAGGCTTGGGTTTACCCACGCCCCTAACGCCACTGGCCCTGGGGTCGTGTCGCTGTACCTGGGTTACCACGCTAGGCCCGAAAAGGGCCACGGGTGGGTGGTCCAGCCTCCCCGAAGCAGCCTTCTGAGTGGGCGTGAAGGCTGCTGGTTGCATTCCGGGAGACAGGCCTGATCGGGCTTGAGGACCCCGGCAGCCATTCTGCTTGGTTCACGTCCACGCGTGCCGGCCCCGCCCCTATTCCCGGCCCAGGCTTGGGTCTAGCCACGCCCCTAGCGCCACTGGCCCGGGGTTCGGGTCGTTGTACCTGGGTTACCAGGCTAGGCCCGAAAAGGGCCACGCGTGGGGTGTCCAGCCTCCCCGAAGCAGCCTTCCGAGTGGGCGTGAAGGCTGCTGGTTGCATTCCGGGAGACAGGCCTGATGGGGCTTTTGGACCGCAGCAGCAAATCTGTCAGGGAGTCACGTCCCCGCGTGCCGGCCCGCCCCTCTTCCCAGCCCGGGCTTGGGTCTAGCCACGCCCCTAGCGCCACTGGCCCGGGGGTCGTGTCGCTGTACCTGGGTTACCACGGCAGGTTGGAAAAGGGCCACGTGTGGGGGGTCCAGCCTCCCCGAAGCAGCCTTCTGAGTGGGCGTGAAGGCTGCTGGTTGCATTGTGGGAGACAGGCCTGATCAGGCTTGAAGACCCCGGCAGCCATTCTGCTGGGGGTCAGGTCCCCGCTCGCCGGCCCCGCCCCTCTTCCCGGCCCTGGCTTGGGTCTAGCCACGGCCCTACTGCCACCGGCCCCGGGGTTAGGTTGCTGTACCTGGGTTACCAGCTAGGCCCGAAAAGGGCCAGGCGTGGGGGGTCTTGCCTCCCCGAAGCAGGCTTCTGAGTGGGCGTGAAGGATGCTGGTTGCATTCCGGGAGACAGGCTTCATCAGGCTTGAGGACCCCGGCAGCCATTCTGCCAGGGGTCACGTCCCTGCGTGCCGGCCCCGCCCCTCTTCCTGGCCTGGGCTTGGGACTCGCCACGCCCCTAGCGCCACTGGCCCAGGGGTCAGGTTGCTGTACCTGAGTTACCATGCTAGGCCCGAAAAGGGCCATGCGTGGGGTGTCCAGCCTCCCTGAAGCAGCCTTCCTGAGTGGGCGTGAAGGCTGCTGGTTGCATTGTTGGAGACAGGCCTTATCAGGCTTGAAGACCCCGGCAGCCATTTTGGCGGGGGTCAGGTCCCTGCTCGCCTGCCCTGCCCCTCTTCCCGGCCCGGGCTTGGGTCTGGCCACGGCCCTAGTGCCACCAGCCTGGGGGTCGGGTCGCTGTACCTGGGTTACCACGCTAGGCCCGAAAAGGGCCACGTGTGGGGTGTCTTGCCTCCCCGAAGCAGCCTTCTGAGTGGGCGTGAAGGCTGCTGGTTGCATTCCGGGAGACAGGCTTCATCAGGCTTGAGGACCCCGGCAGCCATTCTGCCGGGGGTCACGTCCCTGCGCGACGGCCCCGCCCCTCTTCCCAGCCCGGGCTTGGGTATAGCCACGCCCCTAGCGCCACTGGCCCGGGGTTCGGGTTGTTGTACCTGGGTTACCAGGCTAGGCCCAAAAAGGGCCACGCGTGGGGTGTCCAGCCTCCCCGAAGCAGCCTTCCGAGTGGGCGTGAAGGCTGCTGGTTGCATTCCGGGAGACAGGCCTGATGGGGCTTTTGGACCGCAGCAGCAAATCTGTCAGGGAGTCACGTCCCCGCGTGCCGGCCCGCCCCTCTTCCCAGCCCGGGCTTGGGTCTAGCCACGCCCCTAGCGCCACCTGCCAGGGAGTCGTGTCGCTGTACCTGTGTTACCACGCTAGGCCCGAAAAGGGCCATGCGTGGGGGGTCCAGCCTCCCCGAAGCAGCCTTCTGAGTGGGCGTGATGGCTGCTGGTTGCATTCCGGGAGACAGGCCTGATCAGGCTTGAGGACCCTGGCAGCCATTCGCCAAGGGTCACGTCCCTGTGCGCTGGCCCCGTATCTCTTCCTGGCCAGGGCTTGAGTCTAGCCACGCCCCTAGCACCACTGGCCGGGATTTGGGTCGCTGTACCTGGGTTACCACGCTAGGCCCGAAAAGGGCCACGTGTGGGGGGTCCAGCATCCCCGAAGCAGCCTTCTGAGTGGGCGTGAAGGCTGCTGGTTGCATTCCGGGAGACAGGCCTGATCAGGCTTGAGGAACCCGGCAGCCATTCTGGCGGGGGTCACGTTCCTGCGCGCCGGCCCCGCCCCTCTTCCTGGCCCAGGCTTGGGTATAGCCACGCCCCTAGCGCCACCAGCCTGGGGGTCTGGTCGCTGTACCTGGGTTACCACACCATGCCCGAAAAGGGCCACGTGTGGGGGGTCTTGCCTCCCCGAAGCAGCCTTCTGAGTTGGCGTGAAGGCTGCTGGTTGCATTCTGGGAGACAGGCTTGATCAGGCTTGAGGACGCCGGCAGCCATTCTGCCTGGGGTCAGGTCCCCGCGCGACGGCCCTGCCCCTCTTCCCAGCCCGGGCTTGGGTCTAGCCACGCCCCTTGCGCTTCTGGCCCGGGGGTCGGGTCGCTGTACCTGTGTTACCACGCTAGGCCCGAAAAGGGCCACGTGTGGGGGGTCCAGCATCCCCGAAGCAGCATTCCTGAGTGGGCGTGAAGGCTGCTGGTTGCATTCTGGGAGACAGGCCTGATCGGGCTTGAGGACAGCGGCAGCCATTCTGCTGGGGGTTACGTCACCGCTGGCCGGCCCCGCCCCTCTTCCCAGCCATTTCTTGGGTCTAGCCACGCCCCTAGCGCCACAAGCCCGGGGGTCGGGTCTCTGTACTTGGGTTACCAAGCTAGGCCCGAAAAGGGCCACGTGTGGGGGTCCAGCATCCCCGAAGCAGCCTTCCTGAGTGGGCGTGAAGGCTGCTGGTTGCATTCTGGGAGACAGGCATGATCGGGCTTTAGGACAGCGGCAGCCATTCTGGCGGGGGTCACGGCCGTGCGCGCCGGCCCCGCCCCTCTTCCTGGCCCGGGCTTGGGTCAAGCCACGCCCCTAGCGCCACTGTCCCGGGTGTCGGGTCGCTGTACCTGGGTTACCAAGCTAGGCCCGAAAAGGGCCATGCCTGGGGGGTCCAGCCTCCCCGAAGCCGCCTTCTGAGTGGGCGTGAAGGCTGCTGGTTGCATTCCGGGAGACAGGCCTGATCAGGCTTGAGGACCCTGGCAGCCATTCGCCAAGGGTCACGTCCCTGTGCGCCGGCCCCGACCCTCCTCCTGGCCCAGGCTTGGGTCTAGCCACGCCCCTAGCACCACTAGCCTGGGAGTCGGCTCGCTGTACCTGGGTTATCACGCTAGGCCCGAATAGGGCCACGTGTGGGGGTCCAGCCTCCCTGAAGCAGCCTTCCTGAGTGGGCGTGAAGGCTGCTGGTTGCATTCCGGGAGATAGGCCTGATCGGGCTTGAGGACCCCGGCAGCCATTCTGCCTGGGGTCACATCCCCACATGCCGGCCCCGCCTCTCTTCCTGGCTCAGGCTTGGGTTTACCCACGCCCCTAGCGCCACTGGCCCTGGGGTCGTGTCGCTGTACCTGGGTTACCACGCTAGGCCCGAAAAGGGCCACACGTGGGCGATCCAACCTCCCCGAAGCAGTCTTCCGATTGTGCGTGAAGGCTGCTGGTTGCATTCTGGGAGACAGGCCTGATCGGGCTGGAGGACCCTGGCAGCCATTTTGCCAGGGGTCACGTCCCCACTGGACGGCCCCGCCCCTCTTCCGGCACTTTTTTAGTCTAGCCACCCCCCTAGAGCCTCTGGCCCGGTGGTTGGGTCGCTGTACCTGGGTTACCAGGCTAGGCCCGAAAAGGGCCACGGGGGGGTTCCAGCCTCCCCGAAGCAGCCTTCCGAGAGGGCGTAAAGGCTGCTGGTTGCATTTCGGGAGACAGCCCTGAGCGGGCTTGGGGACCCCGGCAGCCATTTTGCCGGGGGTCACGTCCCTGCGTGCCGGCCCCGCCCCTCTTCCCAGCCCGGGCTTGGGTCTAGCCACGCCCCTAGCGCCACTGGCCCAGGGGTCGGGTTGCTGTAGCTGGGTTACCACGCTAGGCCCGAAAAGGGCCACGTGTGGGGGGTCCAGCCTCCCCGAAGCAGCCTTCCTGAGTGGGCGTGCAGGCTGATGGTTGCATTCTGGGAGACAGGCCTGATGTGCTTGAGGACCCTGGCAGCCATTCTCGCGGGGTTACGTCCCCGCTCGCCGCACCCGCCCCTCTTCTTGGCCCGGGCTTGGGTCTAGCAACGCCCCTAGTGCCACCGGCCCGGGGGTCAGGTTGCTGTACCTGGGTTACCACGCGAGGCCCGAAAAGGGCCAGGCATGGGGTCCAGCCTCCCCGAAGCAGCCTTCCGAGTGGGCGTGAAGGCTGCTGGTTGCATTGTGGGAGACAGGCCTGATCGGGCTTGAGGACCTCGGCAGCCAATCTGCTGGGGGTCACCTCCCTGCGCGCCGGCCCCGCCCCTCTTCCCGGCATGGGCTTGTGTCTCGCCACGCCCCTAGCGCCACTGGCCCAGGGGTCGGGTCGCTGTACCTGGGTTACCAAGCTAGGCCCGAAAAGGGCCATGCCTGTTGAGTCCAGCCTCCCTGAAGCAGCCTTCTGCTTGGGCGTGAAGGCTGCTGGTTGCATTCTGGGAGACAGCCAGATGGGGCTTGAGGACCCTGGCAGCCATTTTGCCGGGGGTCACGTCCCCGCGTGCCCGCCCCGCCCCTCTTCCCAGCCCGGGCTTGGGTCTAGCCACGCCCCTAGCGGCACTGGCCTGGGGGTCTGGTCGCTGTACCTGCGTTACCACGCAAGGCCCGAAAAGGGCCATGTGTGGGGGGTCCAGCCTCCCAGAAGCAGCCTTCCGAGTGGGCGTGAAGGCTGCTGGTTGCATTCCGGGAGACAGATTTGATAGGGCTTGAGGACCCCGGCAGCCATTCTGGCAGTGGTCATGTCCCCGCTGGCCGGCCCCGCCCCACTTCCCAGCCCGGGCTTGGGTCTATCCATGCCCCTAGCGCCACTTGCCCAGGGGTCGGGTCGCTGTACCTGGGTTACCACGCTAGGCCCGAAAAGGGCCATGCTTGGGGGGTCCAGCCTCTCCGAAGCAGCCTTCCGAGTGGGCGTGAAGGCTGCTGGTTGCATTCCGGGAGACAGGCTTGATCAGGCTTGAGGACCCCGGCAGACATTCTGCCTGGGGTCACGTCCCAGCACGCCGGCCCCGCCCCTCTTCCTGGCCCAGGCTTGTGTGTAGCCACGCCCCTAGTGCCACCGGCCCGGGGTCAGGTTGCTGTACCTGGGTTACCACGCTAGGCCCGAAAAGGGCCACGATGTGGGGGTCCAGCCTCCCCGAAGCAGCCTTCTGAGTGGGCGTGAAGGCTGCTGGTTGCATTCTGGGAGACAGGCCTGATACGGCTTGAGGACCGCGGCAGCCATTCTGCCGGGGTCACGTCCTCGTGACGGCCCCGTCCCTCATCCCATGCCGGGCTTGGTTCTAGCCACGCCCCTAGCGCCACTGGCCTGGGAGTCGGGTCGCTGTACCTGGGTTACCACGCTAGGCCCGAAAAGGGCCACGCGTGGGGTGTCCAGCCTCTCCGAAGCAGTCTTCCTAGAGGGCGTGAAGGCTGCTGGTTGCATTCTGGGAGACAGGCCTGATCAGGCTTGAGGACCCCGGCAGCCATTCTGCCGGGGTCACGTCCTCGCTCAGGCCCTGCCCCTCTTCCCGGCCTGGGCTTGGGTCTAGCCACGCCCCTTGCGCCACTGGCCTGGGGGTCGGGTCGCTGTACCTGGGTTACCACGCTATGCCCGAAAAGGGCCACGTGTGGGGGTCCAGCCTCCCCGAAGCAGCCTTCTGAGTGGGCGTGAGGGCTGCTGGTTGCATTTCGGGAGACAGGCTTGATCGGGCTTGAGCACCACGGGAGCCATTCTGGCGGGTGTCACATCCCAGCACGCCGGCCCCGACCCTCTTCCTGGCCCAGGCTTGTGTCTAGCCACGCCCCTAGTTCTACCAGCCCGGGGGTCAGGTTGCTGTACCTGGGTTACCACGCTAGGCCCGAAAAGGGCCACGTGTGGGGGGTCCAGCCTCCCCGAAGCAGCCTTCCTGAATGGGCGTGGAGGCTGCTGGTTGCATTCCGGGAGATAGGACTGATCGGGCTTGAGGACCCTGGCAGCCATTATGCCAGGGGTCACGTCCCCACTGGCCGGCCCCGCCCCTCTTCCTGGCCAGGGCTTGAGTCTAGCCACGCCCCTAGTGCCACCGACCCGGGGGTTAGGTCGCTGTACCTGGGTTACCACGCTAGGCCCGAAAAGGGCCACGTGTGAGGGGTCCAGCCTCCCCGAAGCAGCATTCTGAGTGGGCGTGAGGGCTGCTGGTTGCATTCCGGGAGACAGGCTTGATCGGGCTTGAGGACCCCGGGAGCCATTGTGCCTGGGGTCATGTACCGTTCCGCGGGCTCCGCCCCTCTTCCCGGCCCGGGCTTGGGTCTAGCCACGCCCCTAGCGCCACTTGCCCGGGGGTCGGGTCGCTGTACCTGGGTTACCACGCTTTGCCCGAAAAGGGCCATGTGTGGGGGGTCCAGCCTCCCCGAAGTAGCCTTCCTGAGTGGGCGTGAAGGCTGCTGGTTGCATTGTGGGAGACAGGCCTGATCAGGCTTGAGGACCCTAGCAGCCATTCTGCCAGGGGTCAAGTCCCTGCGTGCCGTCCCCGCCCCTCTTCCTGGCCTGGGCTTGGGACTCGCCACGCCCCTAGCGCCAATGGCCCGGGGGTCGGGTTGCTGTACCTGGGTTACCACACTAGGCCCGAAAAGGGCCATGCGTGGGGTGTCCATCCTCCCCGAAGCAGCCTTCCTCAATTGGCGTGCAGGCTGCTGGTTGCATTCTGGGAGACAGGACTGATGGGGCTTGAGGACCCCGGCAGCCATTCTGCTGGGGGTCACGTACCCACTGGCCGGCCCCGGGCCTCTTCCCAGCCTGGTCTTGGGTCTGCCACGCCCCTAGCGCCACCAGCCTTGGGGTCGGGTCGCTGTACCTGGGTTACCACGCTAGGCCCGAAAAGGGCCACGTGTAGGGGGTCTTTCCTCCCCGAAGCAGCCTTCTGAGTGGGCGTGAAGGCTGCTGGTTGCATTCTGGGAGACAGGCTTCATCAGGTTTGAGGACCCCGGCAGCCATTCTGCTGGGGGTCACGTCCCTGCGCGACGGCCCTGCCCCTCTTCCCAGCCCGGGCTTGGGCCTAGCCACGCCCCTAGCGCCACTGCCGGGGGTCGGGTCGCTGTCCCTGGTTACCACGCTATGCCCGAAAAGGGCCACGTGTGGGGGGTCCAGCCTCCCCGAACAGCCTTCCGAGTCGGCGTGAAGGCTGCTGGTTGCATTGTGGGAGACAGGCTTGATCAGGCTTGAGGAACCCGGCAGCCATTCTGGCGGGGGTCACGTCCCAGCACGCCGGCCCCGCCCCTCTTCCTGGCCTGGGCTTGGGACTCGCCACGCCCCTAGCGCCACTGGCCCAGGGGTCAGGTTGCTGTACCTGGGTTACCACGCTAGGCCCGAAAAGGGCCACGTGTGGGGGGTCTTGCCTCCCCGAAGCAGCCTTCCTGAGTGAGCGTGAAGGCTGCTGGTTGCATTCCGGGAGAAGGGCCTGATCGGGCTTGAGGACCCGGCAGCCATTCTGCTGGGGATCACGTCCCTGTGCGCCGGCCCCGTCTCTCTTCCTGGCCCGGGCTTGAGTCTAGCCACGCCCCTAGCACCACTGGCCCACGATTTGGGTCGCTGCACCTGGGTTACCACGCTATGCCCGAAAAGGGACATGTGTGGGGGGTCCAGCCTCCCAGAAGCAGTCTTCCTCAGTTGGCGTGCAGGCTGCTCTTTGCATTCTGGGAGACAGGACTGATGGGGCTTGAGGACCCCGGCAGCCATTCTGCTGGGGGTCACGTCCCCGCTGGCCGGCCCTGCCCCTCTTCCCGGCCCGGGCTTGGGTCTAGCCACGCCCCCTAGCACCACTGGTCCAGGGGTCGGGTCGCTGTACCTGGGTTACCAGGCTAGGCCGGAAAAGGGCCACGCCTGGGGGGTCCAGCCTCTCTGAAGCAGCCTTCCTAGTGGGCGTGAAAGGTGCTGGTTGCATTCCGGGAGACAGGCCTGATGGGGCTTGTGGACCGCAGCAGCCAATCTGCCAGGGAGTCACGTCTCCGCGTGCCCGCCCCGCCCCTCTTCCCCGCCCGGGCTTGGGTCTAGCCACGCCCCTAGCGCCACCAACCCGGGGGTCAGGTCACTGTACCTGGGATACCACGCTAGGCCCGAAAAGGGCCACGTGTGGGGTTCTTGCCTCCCCGAAACAGCCTTCTGAGTGGGCGTGAAGGCTACTGGTTGCATTCTGGGAGACAGGCTTGATCAGGCTTGAGGACCCCGGCAGCCATTCTGGCGGGGGTCACGTCCCCGCTGGCCGGCCCTGCCCCTCTTCCCAGCCCGGGCTTGGGTCTAGCCACGCCCCTAGCACCACTTGCCTGGGGGTCGCGTTGCTGTACTTGGGTTACCACGCTTTGCCCGAAAAGGGCCACGTGTGGGATGTCCAGCCTCCCCGAAGCAGCCTTCCTGAGAGGGCGTGAAGGCTGCTGGTTGCATTGTTGGAGACAGGCCTGATCGGGCTTGAGGACCCTGGCAGCCATTCTGCCAGGGGTCAAGTCCCTGCGTGCCGTCCCCACCCCTCTTCCTGGCCTGGGCTTGGGACTCGCCACGCCCCTAGCGCCAATGGCCCAGGGGTCGGGTCGCTGTACCTGGGTTACCAGGCTAGGCCCGAAAAGGGCCATGCGTGGGGTGTCCATCCTCCCCGAAGCAGCCTTCCTCAGTTGGCGTGCAGGCTGCTGGTTGCTTTCTGGGAGACAGGCCTGATGGGGCTTGTGGACCGCAGCAGCCAATATGCCAGGGAGTCACGTCCCTGCGTGCCCGCCCCGCCCCTCTTCCCAGCCCGGGCTTGGGTCTAGCCACACCCTTAGCGCCACCAGCCTGGGGGTCGGGTCGCTGTACCTGGGTTACCAGGCTAGGACCGAAAAGGGCCATGCCTGGGGGGTCCAGCCTCCCCGAAGCCGCCTTCTGAGTGGGCGTGAAGGCTGCTGGTTGCATTCTGGGAGACAGGCCTGATCGGACTTGAGGACCCTGGCAGCCATTCTGCTGGGGGTCACGTCCCTGTGCGCCGGCCCCGTCTCTCTTCCTGGCCCGGGCTTGAGTCTAGCCACGCCCCTAGCGCCACCAGCATGGGGGTCGGGTCGCTGTACCTGGGTTCCCACACCATGCCCGAAAAGGGCCACGTGTGGGGGGTCTTGCCTCCCCGAAGCAGCCTTCTGAGTGGGCGTGAAGGCTGCTGGTTGCATTCTGGGAGACAGGCTTGATCAGGCTTGAGGACGCCGGCAGCCATTCTGCCGGGGGTCACGTCCCCGCGCTACGGCCCTGCCCCTCTTCCCAGCCCGGGCTTGGGTCTAGCCACGCCCCTAGTGCCACTGGCCCGGGGTTCGGGTCGTTGTACCTGGGTTACCAGGCTAGGCCCGAAAAGGGCCACGCGTGGGGTGTCCAGCCTCCCCGAAGCAGCCTTCCGAGTGGGCGTGAAGGCTGCTGGTTGCATTCCGGGAGACAGGCCTGATGGGGCTTTTGGACCGCAGCAGCAAATCTGTCAGGGAGTCACGTCCCCGCGTGCCGGCCCGCCCCTCTTCCCAGCCCGGGCTTGGGTCTAGCCACGCCCCTAGCGCCACCTGCCAGGGAGTCGTGTCGCTGTACCTGTGTTACCACGCTAGGCCCGAAAAGGGCCATGCGTGGGGGGTCCAGCCTCCCCGAAGCAGCCTTCTGAGTGGGCGTGATGGCTGCTGGTTGCATTCCGGGAGACAGGCCTGATCAGGCTTGAGGACCCTGGCAGCCATTCGCCAAGGGTCACGTCCCTGTGCGCTGGCCCCGTATCTCTTCCTGGCCAGGGCTTGAGTCTAGCCACGCCCCTAGCACCACTGGCCGGGATTTGGGTCGCTGTACCTGGGTTACCACGCTAGGCCCGAAAAGGGCCACGTGTGGGGGGTCCAGCATCCCCGAAGCAGCCTTCTGAGTGGGCGTGAAGGCTGCTGGTTGCATTCCGGGAGACAGGCCTGATCAGGCTTGAGGAACCCGGCAGCCATTCTGGCGGGGGTCACGTTCCTGCGCGCCGGCCCCGCCCCTCTTCCTGGCCCAGGCTTGGGTATAGCCACGCCCCTAGCGCCACCAGCCTGGGGGTCTGGTCGCTGTACCTGGGTTACCACACCATGCCCGAAAAGGGCCACGTGTGGGGGGTCTTGCCTCCCCGAAGCAGCCTTCTGAGTTGGCGTGAAGGCTGCTGGTTGCATTCTGGGAGACAGGCTTGATCAGGCTTGAGGACGCCGGCAGCCATTCTGCCTGGGGTCAGGTCCCCGCGCGACGGCCCTGCCCCTCTTCCCAGCCCGGGCTTGGGTCTAGCCACGCCCCTTGCGCTTCTGGCCCGGGGTTCGGGTCGCTGTACCTGTGTTACCACGCTAGGCCCGAAAAGGGCCACGTGTGGGGGGTCCAGCATCCCCGAAGCAGCCTTCCTGAGTGGGCGTGAAGGCTGCTGGTTGCATTCTGGGAGACAGGCCTGATCGGGCTTGAGGACAGCGGCAGCCATTCTGCTGGGGGTTACGTCACCGCTGGCCGGCCCCGCCCCTCTTCCCAGCCATTTCTTGGGTCTAGCCACGCCCCTAGCGCCACAAGCCCGGGGGTCGGGTCTCTGTACTTGGGTTACCAAGCTAGGCCCGAAAAGGGCCACGTGTGGGGGGTCCAGCATCCCCGAAGCAGCCTTCCTGAGTGGGCGTGAAGGCTGCTGGTTGCATTCTGGGAGACAGGCATGATCGGGCTTTAGGACAGCGGCAGCCATTCTGGCGGGGGTCACGGCCGTGCGCGCCGGCCCCGCCCCTCTTCCTGGCCCGGGCTTGGGTCAAGCCACGCCCCTAGCGCCACTGTCCCGGGTGTCGGGTCGCTGTACCTGGGTTACCAAGCTAGGCCCGAAAAGGGCCATGCCTGGGGGGTCCAGCCTCCCCGAAGCCGCCTTCTGAGTGGGCGTGAAGGCTGCTGGTTGCATTCCGGGAGACAGGCCTGATCAGGCTTGAGGACCCTGGCAGCCATTCGCCAAGGGTCACGTCCCTGTGCGCCGGCCCCGACCCTCCTCCTGGCCCAGGCTTGGGTCTAGCCACGCCCCTAGCACCACTAGCCTGGGAGTCGGCTCGCTGTACCTGGGTTATCACGCTAGGCCCGAATAGGGCCACGTGTGGGGGTCCAGCCTCCCTGAAGCAGCCTTCCTGAGTGGGCGTGAAGGCTGCTGGTTGCATTCCGGGAGATAGGCCTGATCGGGCTTGAGGACCCCGGCAGCCATTCTGCCTGGGGTCACATCCCCACATGCCGGCCCCGCCTCTCTTCCTGGCTCAGGCTTGGGTTTACCCACGCCCCTAGCGCCACTGGCCCTGGGGTCGTGTCGCTGTACCTGGGTTACCACGCTAGGCCCGAAAAGGGCCACGGGTGGGTGGTCCAGCCTCCCCGAAGCAGCCTTAATGAGTGGGCGTGAATGCTGCTGGTTGCATTCCGGGAGACAGGCCTGATCGGGCTTGAGGACCCTGGCAGCCATTCTGCCGTGGGTTACTTCCCCATTCGCCGGCCCCGCCCCTCTTCTTGGCCTGGGCTTGGGTCTAGCAATGCCCCTAGTACCACTGGCCAGGGGGTCGTGTCTCTGTACCTGGGTTACCACGCTAGGCCCGAAAAGCTCCACATGTGGGGGGTCCAGCCTCCCGAAGCAGCCTTCCGAGTGGGCTTGAAGGCTGCTGGTTGCATTCCGGGAGACAGGCCTGATCAGGTTTGAGGACCCTGGCAGCCATTCTGCCTGGGGTCACGTCCCTGTGCGCCGGCCACGTCTCTCTTCCTGGCCAGGGCTTGAGTCTAGACATGCCCCTAGCACCACTGGCCCGGGATTTGGGTCGCTGTACCTGGGTTACCACGCTAGGCCCGAAAAGGGCCACACGTGGGCGATCCAACCTCCCCGAAGCAGTCTTCCGATTGTGCGTGAAGGCTGCTGGTTGCATTCTGGGAGACAGGCCTGATCGGGCTGGAGGACCCTGGCAGCCATTTTGCCAGGGGTCACGTCCCCACTGGACGGCCCCGCCCCTCTTCCGGGCACTTTTTTTAGTCTAGCCACACCCCTAGAGCTTCTGGCCCGGTGGTTGGGTCGCTGTACCTGGGTTACCAGGCTAGGCCCGAAAAGGGCCACGGGGGGGTTCCAGCCTCCCCGAAGCAGCCTTCCGAGAGGGCGTAAAGGCTGCTGGTTGCATTTCGGGAGACAGCCCTGAGCGGGCTTGGGGACCCCGGCAGCCATTTTGCCGGGGGTCACGTCCCTGCGTGCCGGCCCCGCCCCTCTTCCCAGCCCGGGCTTGGGTCTAGCCACGCCCCTAGCGCCACTGGCCCAGGGGTCGGGTTGCTGTAGCTGGGTTACCACGCTAGGCCCGAAAAGGGCCACGTGTGGGGGGTCCAGCCTCCCCGAAGCAGCCTTCCTGAGTGGGCGTGCAGGCTGATGGTTGCATTCTGGGAGACAGGCCTGATGTGCTTGAGGACCCTGGCAGCCATTCTCGCGGGGTTTACGACCCGCTCGCCCACCCGCCCCTCTTCTTGGCCCGGGCTTGTGTCTAGCAACGCCCCTAGTGCCACCGGCCCGGGGGTCAGGTTGCTGTACCTGGGTTACCACGCTAGGCCCGAAAAGGGCCAGGCATGGGTGGTCCAGCCTCCCCGAAACAGCCTTCCGAGTGGGCGTGAAGGCTGCTGGTTGCATTCTGGGAGACAGGCCTGATCGGGCTTGAGGACCTCGGCAGCCAATCTGCTGGGGGTCACCTCCCTGCGCGCCGGCCCCGCCCCTTTTCCCGGCATGGGCTTGTGTCTCGCCACGCCCCTAGCGCCACTGGCCCAGGGGTCGGGTCGCTGTACCTGGGTTACCAAGCTAGGCCCGAAAAGGGCCATGCCTGTTGAGTCCAGCCTCCCTGAAGCAGCCTTCTGCTTGGGCGTGAAGGCTGCTGGTTGCATTCTGGGAGACAGCCCAGAGGGGGCTTGAGGACCCTGGCAGCCATTTTGCCGGGGGTCACGTCCCCGCGTGCCCGCCCCGCCCCTCTTCCCAGCCCGGGCTTGGGTCTAGCCACGCCCCTAGCGGCACTGGCCTGGGGGTCTGGTCGCTGTACCTGCGTTACCACGCAAGGCCCGAAAAGGGCCATGTGTGGGGGGTCCAGCCTCCCAGAAGCAGCCTTCCGAGTGGGCGTGAAGGCTGCTGGTTGCATTCCGGGAGACAGATTTGATAGGGCTTGAGGACCCCGGCAGCCATTCTGGCAGTGGTCATGTCCCCGCTGGCCGGCCCCGCCCCACTTCCCAGCCCGGGCTTGGGTCTATCCATGCCCCTAGCGCCACTTGCCCAGGGGTCGGGTCGCTGTACCTGGGTTACCACGCTAGGCCCGAAAAGGGCCATGCTTGGGGGGTCCAGCCTCTCCAAAGCAGCCTTCCGAGTGGGCGTGAAGGCTGCTGGTTGCATTCCGGGAGACAGGCTTGATCAGGCTTGAGGACCCCGGCAGCCATTCTGCCTGGGGTCACGTCCCAGCACGCCGGCCCCGCCCCTCTTCCTGGCCCAGGCTTGTGTCTAGCCACGCCCCTAGTGCCACCGGCCCAGGTGTCAGGTTGCTGTACCTGGGTTACCACGCTAGGCCCGAAAAGAGCAACGCATGTTGTGTCCAGCCTCCCCGAAGCAGCCTTCTGAGTGGGCTTGAAGGCTGCTGGTTGCATTCTGGGAGACATGCCTGATACGGCTTGAGGACCGCGGCAGCCATTCTGCCGGGGGTCACGTCCTCGTGACGGCCCCGCCCCTCATCCCATTCCGGGCTTGGTTCTAGCCACGCCCCTAGCGCCACTGGCCTGGGAGTCGGGTCGCTGTAGCTGGGTTACCACGCTAGGCCTGAAAAGGGCCACGCGTGGGGTGTCCAGCCTCTCCAAAGCAGTCTTCCTAGAGGGCGTGAAGGCTGCTGGTTGCATTTGGGAGACAGGCTTTATCAGGCTTGAGGACCCCGGCAGCCATTCTGCCGGGGGTCATGTCCTCGCTCAGGCCCTGCCCCTATTCCCGGCCTGGGCTTGGGTCTAGCCACGCCCCTTGCGCCACTGGCCTGGGGGTCGGGTCGCTGTACCTGGGTTACCACGCTATGCCCGAAAAGGGCCACGTGTGGGGGGACTTGCCTCCCCGAAGCAGCCTTCTGAGTGGGCGTGAGGGCTGCTGGTTGCATTTCGGGAGACAGGCTTGATCGGGCTTGAGCACCACGGGAGCCATTCTGGCGGGTGTCACGTCCCAGCACGCCGGCCCCGCCCCTCTTACTGGCCCAGGCTTGTGTCTAGCCACGCCCCTAGTGCTACCAGCCCGGGGGTCAGGTTGCTGTACCTGGGTTACCACGCTAGGCCCGAAAAGGGCCACGTGTGGGGGGTCCAGCCTCCCCGAAGCAGCCTTCCTGAATGGGCGTGGAGGCTGCTGGTTGCATTCCGGGAGATAGGACTGATCGGGCTTGAGGACCCTGGCAGCCATTCTGCCAGGGGTCATGTCCCCACTGGCCGGCCCCGTCCCTCTTCCCGGCCGTTCTTTTAGTCTAGCCACACCCCTAGCGCTTCTGGCCCGGTGGTCGGGTCACTGTACCTGGGTTACCAGGCTAGGCCCGAAAAGGGCCACGCGTGGGGGGTCCAGCCTCTCCAAAGCAGCCTTCCGAGTGGGCGTGAAGGCTGCTGGTTGCATTCCGGGAGACAGCCCTGATGGGGCTTGTGGACCGCTGCAGCCAATCTGCCAGGGAGTCACGTCCCTGCGTGCCCTCCCCGCCCCTCTTCCCAGCCCGGGCTTGGGTCTAGCCACGCCGCTAGCGCCACCAACCTGGGGGTCGGGTTGCTGTACCTGGGTTACCACGCTAGGCCCGAAAAGGGCCATGCATGTTGGGTCCAGCCTCCCCGAAGCAGCATTCTGAGTGGGCGTGAAGGCTGCTGGTTGCATTCTGGGAGACAGGCCTGATCGGGCTTGAGGACCCTGGCAGCCATTCTGGCGGGGGTCACGTCCCTGTGCGCCGGCCCCGTCTCTCTTCATGGCCAGGGCTTGAGTCTAGCCACGCCCCTAGCACCAAAGGCCCGCGATTTGGGTCGCTGTACCTGGGTTACCACACGAGGCCCGAAAAGGGCCACGCGTGGGCGGTCGAACCTCCCCGAAGCAGTCTTCCAAGTGGGCGTGAAGGCTGCTGGTTGCATTCTGGGAGACAGGCCTGATCGGTCTTGAGGACCGCGGCAGCCATTATGCCAGGGGTCACGTCCCCACTGGCCGGCCCCGCCCCTCTTCCTGGCCAGGGCTTGAGTCTAGCCACGCCCCTAGCACCACTGGCACGGGGGTCGGGTCGCTGTACCTGGGTTACCACGCTAGGCCCGAAAAGGGCCACGTGTGAGGGGTCCAGCCTCCCCGAAGCAGCATTCTGAGTGGGCGTGAGGGCTGCTGGTTGCATTCCGGGAGACAGGCTTGATCGGGCTTGAGGACCCCGGGAGCCATTGTGCCGGTGGTCATGTACCGTTCCGCGGGCTCCGCCCCTCTTCCCGGCCCGGGCTTGGGTCTAGCCACGCCCCTAGCGCCACTTGCCCGGGGGTCGGGTAGCTGTACCTGGGTTACCACGCTTTGCCCGAAAAGGGCCATGTGTGGGGGGTCCAGCCTCCCCGAAGTAGCCTTCCTGAGTGGGCGTGAAGGCTGCTGGTTGCATTGTGGGAGACAGGCCTGATCAGGCTTGAGGACCCTAGCAGCCATTCTGCCAGGGGTCAAGTCCCTGCGTGCCGTCCCCGCCCCTCTTCCTGGCCTGGGCTTGGGACTCGCCACGCCCCTAGCGCCAATGGCCCGGGGGTCGGGTTGCTGTACCTGGGTTACCACACTAGGCCCGAAAAGGGCCATGCGTGGGGTGTCCATCCTCCCCGAAGCAGCCTTCCTCAATTGGCGTGCAGGCTGCTGGTTGCATTCTGGGAGACAGGACTGATGGGGCTTGAGGACCCCGGCAGCCATTCTGCTGGGGGTCACGTACCCACTGGCCGGCCCCGGGCCTCTTCCCAGCCTGGTCTTGGGTCTGCCACGCCCCTAGCGCCACCAGCCTTGGGGTCGGGTCGCTGTACCTGGGTTACCACGCTAGGCCCGAAAAGGGCCACGTGTAGGGGGTCTTTCCTCCCCGAAGCAGCCTTCTGAGTGGGCGTGAAGGCTGCTGGTTGCATTCTGGGAGACAGGCTTCATCAGGTTTGAGGACCCCGGCAGCCATTCTGCTGGGGGTCACGTCCCTGCGCGACGGCCCTGCCCCTCTTCCCAGCCCGGGCTTGGGCCTAGCCACGCCCCTAGCGCCACTTGCCTGGGGGTCGGGTCGCTGTCCCTGGTTACCACGCTATGCCCGAAAAGGGCCACGTGTGGGGGGTCCAGCCTCCCCGAACAGCCTTCCGAGTCGGCGTGAAGGCTGCTGGTTGCATTGTGGGAGACAGGCTTGATCAGGCTTGAGGAACCCGGCAGCCATTCTGGCGGGGGTCACGTCCCAGCACGCCGGCCCCGCCCCTCTTCCTGGCCTGGGCTTGGGACTCGCCACGCCCCTAGCGCCACTGGCCCAGGGGTCAGGTTGCTGTACCTGGGTTACCACGCTAGGCCCGAAAAGGGCCACGTGTGGGGGGTCTTGCCTCCCCGAAGCAGCCTTCCTGAGTGAGCGTGAAGGCTGCTGGTTGCATTCCGGGAGAAGGGCCTGATCGGGCTTGAGGACCCGGCAGCCATTCTGCTGGGGATCACGTCCCTGTGCGCCGGCCCCGTCTCTCTTCCTGGCCCGGGCTTGAGTCTAGCCACGCCCCTAGCACCACTGGCCCACGATTTGGGTCGCTGCACCTGGGTTACCACGCTATGCCCGAAAAGGGACATGTGTGGGGGGTCCAGCCTCCCAGAAGCAGTCTTCCTCAGTTGGCGTGCAGGCTGCTCTTTGCATTCTGGGAGACAGGACTGATGGGGCTTGAGGACCCCGGCAGCCATTCTGCTGGGGGTCACGTCCCCGCTGGCCGGCCCTGCCCCTCTTCCCGGCCCGGGCTTGGGTCTAGCCACGCCCCCTAGCACCACTGGTCCAGGGGTCGGGTCGCTGTACCTGGGTTACCTGGCTAGGCCGGAAAAGGGCCACGCCAGGGGGTCCAGCCTCTCTGAAGCAGCCTTCCAAGTGGGCGTGAAAGGTGCTGGTTGCATTCCGGGAGACAGGCCTGATGGGGCTTGTGGACCGCAGCAGCCAATCTGCCAGGGAGTCACGTCTCCGCGTGCCCGCCCCGCCCCTCTTCCCCGCCCGGGCTTGGGTCTAGCCACGCCCCTAGCGCCACCAACCCGGGGGTCAGGTCACTGTACCTGGGATACCACGCTAGGCCCGAAAAGGGCCACGTGTGGGGTTCTTGCCTCCCCGAAACAGCCTTCTGAGTGGGCGTGAAGGCTACTGGTTGCATTCTGGGAGACAGGCTTGATCAGGCTTGAGGACCCCGGCAGCCATTCTGGCGGGGGTCACGTCCCCGCTGGCTGGCCCTGCCCCTCTTCCCAGCCCGGGCTTGGGTCTAGCCACGCCCCTAGCACCACTTGCCTGGGGGTCGCGTTGCTGTACTTGGGTTACCACGCTTTGCCCGAAAAGGGCCACGTGTGGGATGTCCAGCCTCCCCGAAGCAGCCTTCCTGAGAGGGCGTGAAGGCTGCTGGTTGCATTGTTGGAGACAGGCCTGATCGGGCTTGAGGACCCTGGCAGCCATTCTGCCAGGGGTCAAGTCCCTGCGTGCCGTCCCCACCCCTCTTCCTGGCCTGGGCTTGGGACTCGCCACGCCCCTAGCGCCAATTGCCAGGGGTCGGGTCGCTGTACCTGGGTTACCAGGCTAGGCCCGAAAAGGGCCATGCGTGGGGTGTCCATCCTCCCCGAAGCAGCCTTCCTCAGTTGGCGTGCAGGCTGCTGGTTGCTTTCTGGGAGA
This sequence comes from Ochotona curzoniae, assembly GCF_017591425.1. Lineage (NCBI taxonomy): Eukaryota > Metazoa > Chordata > Mammalia > Lagomorpha > Ochotonidae > Ochotona > Ochotona curzoniae. Next base: position 23,846 of record NW_024464965.1, on the reverse strand, counting down.
CAGGCCTGATGGGGCTTGTGGACCGCAGCAGCCAATATGCCAGGGAGTCACGTCCCTGCGTGCCCGCCCCGCCCCTCTTCCCAGCCCGGGCTTGGGTCTAGCCACACCCTTAGCGCCACCAGCCTGGGGGTCGGGTCGCTGTACCTGGGTTACCAGGCTAGGACCGAAAAGGGCCACGGGTGGTGGGTCTTGCCTCCCCGAAGCAGCCTTCTGAGTGGGCGTGAAGGCTGCTGGTTGCATTCTGGGAGACAGGCCTGATCGGACTTGAGGACCCTGGCAGCCATTCTGCTGGGGGTCACGTCCCTGTGCGCCGGCCCCGTCTCTCTTCCTGGCCCGGGCTTGAGTCTAGCCACGCCCCTAGCGCCACCAGCATGGGGGTCGGGTCGCTGTACCTGGGTTCCCACACCATGCCCGAAAAGGGCCACGTGTGGGGGGTCTTGCCTCCCCGAAGCAGCCTTCTGAGTGGGCGTGAAGGCTGCTGGTTGCATTCTGGGAGACAGGCTTGATCAGGCTTGAGGACGCCGGCAGCCATTCTGCCGGGGGTCACGTCCCCGCGCTACGGCCCTGCCCCTCTTCCCAGCCCGGGCTTGGGTCTAGCCACGCCCCTAGTGCCACTGGCCCGGGGTTCGGGTCGTTGTACCTGGGTTACCAGGCTAGGCCCGAAAAGGGCCACGCGTGGGGTGTCCAGCCTCCCCGAAGCAGCCTTCCGAGTGGGCGTGAAGGCTGCTGGTTGCATTCCGGGAGACAGGCCTGATGGGGCTTTTGGACCGCAGCAGCAAATCTGTCAGGGAGTCACGTCCCCGCGTGCCGGCCCGCCCCTCTTCCCAGCCCGGGCTTGGGTCTAGCCACGCCCCTAGCGCCACCTGCCAGGGAGTCGTGTCGCTGTACCTGTGTTACCACGCTAGGCCCGAAAAGGGCCATGCGTGGGGGGTCCAGCCTCCCCGAAGCAGCCTTCTGAGTGGGCGTGATGGCTGCTGGTTGCATTCCGGGAGACAGGCCTGATCAGGCTTGAGGACCCTGGCAGCCATTCGCCAAGGGTCACGTCCCTGTGCGCTGGCCCCGTATCTCTTCCTGGCCAGGGCTTGAGTCTAGCCACGCCCCTAGCACCACTGGCCGGGATTTGGGTCGCTGTACCTGGGTTACCACGCTAGGCCCGAAAAGGGCCACGTGTGGGGGGTCCAGCATCCCCGAAGCAGCCTTCTGAGTGGGCGTGAAGGCTGCTGGTTGCATTCCGGGAGACAGGCCTGATCAGGCTTGAGGAACCCGGCAGCCATTCTGGCGGGGGTCACGTTCCTGCGCGCCGGCCCCGCCCCTCTTCCTGGCCCAGGCTTGGGTATAGCCACGCCCCTAGCGCCACCAGCCTGGGGGTCTGGTCGCTGTACCTGGGTTACCACACCATGCCCGAAAAGGGCCACGTGTGGGGGGTCTTGCCTCCCCGAAGCAGCCTTCTGAGTTGGCGTGAAGGCTGCTGGTTGCCTTCTGGGAGACAGGCTTGATCAGGCTTGAGGACGCCGGCAGCCATTCTGCCTGGGGTCAGGTCCCCGCGCGACGGCCCTGCCCCTCTTCCCAGCCCGGGCTTGGGTCTAGCCACGCCCCTTGCGCTTCTGGCCCGGGGTTCGGGTCGCTGTACCTGTGTTACCACGCTAGGCCCGTAAAGGGCCACGTGTGGGGGGTCCAGCATCCCCGAAGCAGCCTTCCTGAGTGGGCGTGAAGGCTGCTGGTTGCATTCTGGGAGACAGGCCTGATCGGGCTTGAGGACAGCGGCAGCCATTCTGCTGGGGGTTACGTCACCGCTGGCCGGCCCCGCCCCTCTTCCCAGCCATTTCTTGGGTCTAGCCACGCCCCTCGCGCCACAAGCCCGGGGGTCGGGTCTCTGTACTTGGGTTACCAAGCTAGGCCCGAAAAGGGCCACGTGTGGGGGGTCCAGCATCCCCGAAGCAGCCTTCCTGAGTGGGCGTGAAGGCTGCTGGTTGCATTCTGGGAGACAGGCATGATCGGGCTTTAGGACAGCGGCAGCCATTCTGGCGGGGGTCACGGCCGTGCGCGCCGGCCCCGCCCCTCTTCCTGGCCCGGGCTTGGGTCAAGCCACGCCCCTAGCGCCACTGTCCCGGGTGTCGGGTCGCTGTACCTGGGTTACCAAGCTAGGCCCGAAAAGGGCCATGCCTGGGGGGTCCAGCCTCCCCGAAGCCGCCTTCTGAGTGGGCGTGAAGGCTGCTGGTTGCATTCCGGGAGACAGGCCTGATCAGGCTTGAGGACCCTGGCAGCCATTCGCCAAGGGTCACGTCCCTGTGCGCCGGCCCCGACCCTCCTCCTGGCCCAGGCTTGGGTCTAGCCACGCCCCTAGCACCACTAGCCTGGGAGTCGGCTCGCTGTACCTGGGTTATCACGCTAGGCCCGAATAGGGCCACGTGTGGGGGTCCAGCCTCCCTGAAGCAGCCTTCCTGAGTGGGCGTGAAGGCTGCTGGTTGCATTCCGGGAGATAGGCCTGATCGGGCTTGAGGACCCCGGCAGCCATTCTGCCTGGGGTCACATCCCCACATGCCGGCCCCGCCTCTCTTCCTGGCTCAGGCTTGGGTTTACCCACGCCCCTAGCGCCACTGGCCCTGGGGTCGTGTCGCTGTACCTGGGTTACCACGCTAGGCCCGAAAAGGGCCACGGGTGGGTGGTCCAGCCTCCCCGAAGCAGCCTTAATGAGTGGGCGTGAATGCTGCTGGTTGCATTCCGGGAGACAGGCCTGATCGGGCTTGAGGACCCTGGCAGCCATTCTGCCGTGGGTTACTTCCCCATTCGCCGGCCCCGCCCCTCTTCTTGGCCTGGGCTTGGGTCTAGCAATGCCCCTAGTACCACTGGCCAGGGGGTCGTGTCTCTGTACCTGGGTTACCACGCTAGGCCCGAAAAGCTCCACATGTGGGGGGTCCAGCCTCCCCGAAGCAGCCTTCCGAGTGGGCTTGAAGGCTGCTGGTTGCATTCCGGGAGACAGGCCTGATCAGGTTTGAGGACCCTGGCAGCCATTCTGCCTGGGGTCACGTCCCTGAGCGCCGGCCACGTCTCTCTTCCTGGCCAGGGCTTGAGTCTAGACATGCCCCTAGCACCACTGGCCCGGGATTTGGGTCGCTGTACCTGGGTTACCACGCTAGGCCCGAAAAGGGCCACACGTGGGCGATCCAACCTCCCCGAAGCAGTCTTCCGATTGTGCGTGAAGGCTGCTGGTTGCATTCTGGGAGACAGGCCTGATCGGGCTGGAGGACCCTGGCAGCCATTTTGCCAGGGGTCACGTCCCCACTGGACGGCCCCGCCCCTCTTCCGGGCACTTTTTTTAGTCTAGCCACACCCCTAGAGCTTCTGGCCCGGTGGTTGGGTCGCTGTACCTGGGTTACCAGGCTAGGCCCGAAAAGGGCCACGGGGGGGTTCCAGCCTCCCCGAAGCAGCCTTCCGAGAGGGCGTAAAGGCTGCTGGTTGCATTTCGGGAGACAGCCCTGAGCGGGCTTGGGGACCCCGGCAGCCATTTTGCCGGGGGTCACGTCCCTGCGTGCCGGCCCCGCCCCTCTTCCCAGCCCGGGCTTGGGTCTAGCCACGCCCCTAGCGCCACTGGCCCAGGGGTCGGGTTGCTGTAGCTGGGTTACCACGCTAGGCCCGAAAAGGGCCACGTGTGGGGGGTCCAGCCTCCCCGAAGCAGCCTTCCTGAGTGGGCGTGCAGGCTGATGGTTGCATTCTGGGAGACAGGCCTGATGTGCTTGAGGACCCTGGCAGCCATTCTCGCGGGGTTTACGACCCGCTCGCCCACCCGCCCCTCTTCTTGGCCCGGGCTTGTGTCTAGCAACGCCCCTAGTGCCACCGGCCCGGGGGTCAGGTTGCTGTACCTGGGTTACCACGCTAGGCCCGAAAAGGGCCAGGCGTGGGGGGTCCAGCCTCCCCGAAACAGCCTTCCGAGTGGGCGTGAAGGCTGCTGGTTGCATTCTGGGAGACAGGCCTGATCGGGCTTGAGGACCTCGGCAGCCAATCTGCTGGGGGTCACCACCCTGCGCGCCGGCCCCGCCCCTTTTCCCGGCATGGGCTTGTGTCTCGCCACGCCCCTAGCGCCACTGGCCCAGGGGTCGGGTCGCTGTACCTGGGTTACCAAGCTAGGCCCGAAAAGGGCCATGCCTGTTGAGTCCAGCCTCCCTGAAGCAGCCTTCTGCTTGGGCGTGAAGGCTGCTGGTTGCATTCTGGGAGACAGCCCAGAGGGGGCTTGAGGACCCTGGCAGCCATTTTGCCGGGGGTCACGTCCCCGCGTGCCCGCCCCGCCCCTCTTCCCAGCCCGGGCTTGGGTCTAGCCACGCCCCTAGCGGCACTGGCCTGGGGGTCTGGTCGCTGTACCTGCGTTACCACGCAAGGCCCGAAAAGGGCCATGTGTGGGGGGTCCAGCCTCCCAGAAGCAGCCTTCCGAGTGGGCGTGAAGGCTGCTGGTTGCATTCCGGGAGACAGATTTGATAGGGCTTGAGGACCCCGGCAGCCATTCTGGCAGTGGTCATGTCCCCGCTGGCCGGCCCCGCCCCACTTCCCAGCCCGGGCTTGGGTCTATCCATGCCCCTAGCGCCACTTGCCCAGGGGTCGGGTCGCTGTACCTGGGTTACCACGCTAGGCCCGAAAAGGGCCATGCTTGGGGGGTCCAGCCTCTCCAAAGCAGCCTTCCGAGTGGGCGTGAAGGCTGCTGGTTGCATTCCGGGAGACAGGCTTGATCAGGCTTGAGGACCCCGGCAGCCATTCTGCCTGGGGTCACGTCCCAGCACGCCGGCCCCGCCCCTCTTCCTGGCCCAGGCTTGTGTCTAGCCACGCCCCTAGTGCCACCGGCCCAGGGGTCAGGTTGCTGTACCTGGGTTACCACGCTAGGCCCGAAAAGAGCAACGCATGTTGTGTCCAGCCTCCCCGAAGCAGCCTTCTGAGTGGGCTTGAAGGCTGCTGGTTGCATTCTGGGAGACATGCCTGATACGGCTTGAGGACCGCGGCAGCCATTCTGCCGGGGGTCACGTCCTCGTGACGGCCCCGCCCCTCATCCCATTCCGGGCTTGGTTCTAGCCACGCCCCTAGCGCCACTGGCCTGGGAGTCGGGTCGCTGTAGCTGGGTTACCACGCTAGGCCTGAAAAGGGCCACGCGTGGGGTGTCCAGCCTCTCCAAAGCAGTCTTCCTAGAGGGCGTGAAGGCTGCTGGTTGCATTTGGGAGACAGGCTTTATCAGGCTTGAGGACCCCGGCAGCCATTCTGCCGGGGGTCATGTCCTCGCTCAGGCCCTGCCCCTATTCCCGGCCTGGGCTTGGGTCTAGCCACGCCCCTTGCGCCACTGGCCTGGGGGTCGGGTCGCTGTACCTGGGTTACCACGCTATGCCCGAAAAGGGCCACGTGTGGGGGGACTTGCCTCCCCGAAGCAGCCTTCTGAGTGGGCGTGAGGGCTGCTGGTTGCATTTCGGGAGACAGGCTTGATCGGGCTTGAGCACCACGGGAGCCATTCTGGCGGGTGTCACGTCCCAGCACGCCGGCCCCGCCCCTCTTACTGGCCCAGGCTTGTGTCTAGCCACGCCCCTAGTGCTACCAGCCCGGGGGTCAGGTTGCTGTACCTGGGTTACCATGCTAGGCCCGAAAAGGGCCACGTGTGGGGGGTCCAGCCTCCCCGAAGCAGCCTTCCTGAATGGGCGTGGAGGCTGCTGGTTGCATTCCGGGAGATAGGACTGATCGGGCTTGAGGACCCTGGCAGCCATTCTGCCAGGGGTCACGTCCCCACTGGCCGGCCCCGTCCCTCTTCCCGGCCGTTCTTTTAGTCTAGCCACACCCCTAGCGCTTCTGGCCCGGTGGTCGGGTCACTGTACCTGGGTTACCAGGCTAGGCCCGAAAAGGGCCACGCGTGGGGGGTCCAGCCTCTCCAAAGCAGCCTTCCGAGTGGGCGTGAAGGCTGCTGGTTGCATTCCGGGAGACAGCCCTGATGGGGCTTGTGGACCGCTGCAGCCAATCTGCCAGGGAGTCACGTCCCTGCGTGCCCTCCCCGCCCCTCTTCCCAGCCCGGGCTTGGGTCTAGCCACGCCGCTAGCGCCACCAACCTGGGGGTCGGGTTGCTGTACCTGGGTTACCACGCTAGGCCCGAAAAGGGCCATGCATGTTGGGTCCAGCCTCCCCGAAGCAGCATTCTGAGTGGGCGTGAAGGCTGCTGGTTGCATTCTGGGAGACAGGCCTGATCGGGCTTGAGGACCCTGGCAGCCATTCTGGCGGGGGTCACGTCCCTGTGCGCCGGCCCCGTCTCTCTTCATGGCCAGGGCTTGAGTCTAGCCATGCCCCTAGCACCAAAGGCCCGCGATTTGGGTCGCTGTACCTGGGTTACCACACGAGGCCCGAAAAGGGCCACGCGTGGGCGGTCGAACCTCCCCGAAGCAGTCTTCCAAGTGGGCGTGAAGGCTGCTGGTTGCATTCTGGGAGACAGGCCTGATCGGTCTTGAGGACCGCGGCAGCCATTATGCCAGGGGTCACGTCCCCACTGGCCGGCCCCGCCCCTCTTCCTGGCCAGGGCTTGAGTCTAGCCACGCCCCTAGCACCACTGGCACGGGGGTCGGGTCGCTGTACCTGGGTTACCACGCTAGGCCCGAAAAGGGCCACGTGTGAGGGGTCCAGCCTCCCCGAAGCAGCATTCTGAGTGGGCGTGAGGGCTGCTGGTTGCATTCCGGGAGACAGGCTTGATCGGGCTTGAGGACCCCGGGAGCCATTGTGCAGGTGGTCATGTACCGTTCCGCGGGCTCCGCCCCTCTTCCCGGCCCGGGCTTGGGTCTAGCCACGCCCCTAGCGCCACTTGCCCGGGGGTCGGGTCGCTGTACCTGGGTTACCACGCTTTGCCCGAAAAGGGCCATGTGTGGGGGGTCCAGCCTCCCCGAAGTAGCCTTCCTGAGTGGGCGTGAAGGCTGCTGGTTGCATTGTGGGAGACAGGCCTGATCAGGCTTGAGGACCCTAGCAGCCATTCTGCCAGGGGTCAAGTCCCTGCGTGCCGTCCCCGCCCCTCTTCCTGGCCTGGGCTTGGGACTCGCCACGCCCCTAGCGCCAATGGCCCGGGGGTCGGGTTGCTGTACCTGGGTTACCACACTAGGCCCGAAAAGGGCCATGCGTGGGGTGTCCATCCTCCCCGAAGCAGCCTTCCTCAATTGGCGTGCAGGCTGCTGGTTGCATTCTGGGAGACAGGACTGATGGGGCTTGAGGACCCCGGCAGCCATTCTGCTGGGGGTCACGTACCCACTGGCCGGCCCCGGGCCTCTTCCCAGCCTGGTCTTGGGTCTGCCACGCCCCTAGCGCCACCAGCCTTGGGGTCGGGTTGCTGTACCTGGGTTACCACGCTAGGCCCGAAAAGGGCCACGTGTAGGGGGTCTTTCCTCCCCGAAGCAGCCTTCTGAGTGGGCGTGAAGGCTGCTGGTTGCATTCTGGGAGACAGGCTTCATCAGGTTTGAGGACCCCGGCAGCCATTCTGCTGGGGGTCACGTCCCTGCGCGACGGCCCTGCCCCTCTTCCCAGCCCGGGCTTGGGCCTAGCCACGCCCCCAGCGCCACTTGCCTGGGGGTCGGGTCGCTGTCCCTGGTTACCACGCTATGCCCGAAAAGGGCCACGTGTGGGGGGTCCAGCCTCCCCGAACAGCCTTCCGAGTGGGCGTGAAGGCTGCTGGTTGCATTGTGGGAGACAGGCTTGATCAGGCTTGAGGAACCCGGCAGCCATTCTGGCGGGGGTCACGTCCCAGCACGCCGGCCCCGCCCCTCTTCCTGGCCTGGGCTTGGGACTCGCCACGCCCCTAGCGCCACTGGCCCAGGGGTCAGGTTGCTGTACCTGGGTTACCACGCTAGGCCCGAAAAGGGCCACGTGTGGGGGGTCTTGCCTCCCCGAAGCAGCCTTCCTGAGTGAGCGTGAAGGCTGCTGGTTGCATTCCGGGAGAAGGGCCTGATCGGGCTTGAGGACCCGGCAGCCATTCTGCCGGGGATCACGTCCCTGTGCGCCGGCCCCGTCTCTCTTCCTGGCCCGGGCTTGAGTCTAGCCACGCCCCTAGCACCACTGGCCCACGATTTGGGTCGCTGCACCTGGGTTACCACGCTATGCCCGAAAAGGGACATGTGTGGGGGGTCCAGCCTCCCAGAAGCAGTCTTCCTCAGTTGGCGTGCAGGCTGCTCTTTGCATTCTGGGAGACAGGACTGATGGGGCTTGAGGACCCCGGCAGCCATTCTGCTGGGGGTCACGTCCCCGCTGGCCGGCCCTGCCCCTCTTCCCGGCCCGGGCTTGGGTCTAGCCACGCCCTTAGCGCCACCAGCCTGGGGGTCGGGTCGCTGTACCTGGGTTACCAGGCTAGGACCGAAAAGGGCCACGGGTGGTGGGTCTTGCCTCCCCGAAGCAGCCTTCTGAGTGGGCGTGAAGGCTGCTGGTTGCATTCTGGGAGACAGGCCTGATCGGACGTGAGGACCCTGGCAGCCATTCTGCTGTGGGTCACGTCCCTTTGCGCCGGCCCCGTCTCTCTTCCTGGCCCGGGCTTGAGTCTAGCCACGCCCCTAGCACCACTGGCCCGCGATTTGGGTCGCTGTAATTGGGTTACCACGCTATGCCCGAAAAGGGACATGTGTGGGGTGTCCAGCCTCCCAGAAGCAGTTTTCCGATTGGGCGTGAAGGCTGCTGGTTGCATTCTGGGAGACAGGACTGATGGGGCTTGAGGACCCCGGCAGCCATTCTGCTGGGGGTCACGTCCCCGCTGGCCGGCCCCGCCCCTCTTCCCAGCCCGGGCTTGGGTCTAGCCACGCCCCTAGCGCCACTGGCCCAGGGGTCAGGTTGCTGTACCTGGGTTACCACGCTCGGCCCGAAAAGGGCCACGTGTGGGGGGTGCAGACTCTCCGAAGCAGCCTTCTGAGTGGGCGTGAAGGCTGCTGGTTGCATTCTGGGAGACAGGCCTGATCGGGATTGAGGACCCCGGCAGCCATTCTGCCGGGGGTCACGTCCCTGCTGGGCGGCCCCGCCCCTCTTCCCAGCCGGGTCTTGGGTCTAGCCACGCACCTGGCGCCACCAGCCCGGGGGTCGGATCTCTGAACCTGGGTTACCACACTAGGCCCGAAAAGGGCCACGTGTGGGGGGTCCAGCCTCCCCGAAGCAGCCTTCCTGAGTGGGCGTGAGCGCTGCTGGTTGCATTCTGGGAGACAGGCTTGATCGGGCTTTAGGACCCTGGCAGGCTTCTGGCGGGGGTCACGGCCGTGCGCGCAGGCGCCGCCCCTCTTCCCTGCCCTGGCTTGGGTCTAGCCACGCCCCTAGCGCCACTGGCCCTGGGGTCAGGTTGCTGTACCTGGGTTACCACGCTAGGCCCGAAAAGGGCCATGCATGTTGGGTCCAGCCTCCCCGAAGCAGCCTTCTGAGTGGGCGTGAAGGCTGCTGGTTGCATTCTGGGAGACAGGCCTGATCGGGCTTGAGGACCCTGGCAGCCACTCTGCCGGGGGTCACGTCCCCGCTGGCCGGCCACGCCCCTCTTCCCGGCCCGGGCTTGGGACTAGCCACGCCCCTAGCGCCACGAGCCTGGGGGTCGGGTCTCTGTACCTGGGTTACCACGCTAGGCCCGAAAAGGGCCACGTGTGGGGGGTCTTGCCTCCCCGAAGCAGCCTTCTGAGTGGGCGTGAAGGCTGCTGGTTGTATTCCGCGAGACAGGCTTCATCAGGCTTGAGGACCCAGGCCGCCATTCAGCCGGGGATCACGTCCCTGCGCGGCGGCCCCGCCCCTCTTCCTGGCCTGGGCTTGGGACTCGCCACGCCCCTAGCACCACTGGCCCAGGGGTCAGGTTGCTGTACCTGGGTTACCATGCTAGGCCCGAAAAGGGCCATGCGTGGGATGTCCAGCCTCCCCGAAGCAGCCTTCCTGAGTGGGCGTGCAGGCTGCTGGTTGCATTCTGGGAGACAGGCTTGATCAGGCTTGAGGACCCCGGCAGCCATTCTGCTGGGGGTCACGTCCCCGCTGGCCGGCCCTGCCCCTCTTCCCAGCCCGGGCTTGTGTCTAGCCACGCCCCTAGTGCCACCGGCCGGGGGTTCGGGTTGCTGTACCTGGGTTACCACGCTAGGCCCGAAAAGGGCCAGGCGTGGGGGGTCCAGCCTCCCGGAAGCAGCCTTCTGAGTGGGCGTGAAGGCTGCTGGTTGCATTCTGGGAGACAGGCCTGATCGGGCTTGAGGACCCTGGCAGCCATTCTGCCAGGGGTCACGTCCCTGCGTGCCGGCCCCGCCCCTCTTCCCAGCGCGGGCTTGGGTCTAGCCACGCCCCTAGCGCCACTGGCCCAGGGGTCGGGTTGCTATACCTGGGTTACCAGGCTAGGCCCGAAAAGGGCCATGCGTGGGGTGTCCATCCTCCCCGAAGCAGCCTTCCTCAGTTGGCGTGCAGGCTGCTGGTTGCATTCTGGGAGACAGGACTGATGGGGCTTGAGGACCCCGGCAGCCATTCTGCTGGGGGTCACGTCCCCGCTGGCCGGCCCCGCCCCTCTTCCCAGCCCGGGCTTGGGTTAGCCACGCCCCTAGCGCCACTGTCCCGGGGGTCGGGTCTCTGTACCTGGGTTACCACGCTAGGCCCGAAAAGGGCCACGTGTGGGGGGTGCAGCCTCTCCGAAGCAGCCTTCTGAGTGGGCGTGAAGGCTGCTGGTTGCATTCTGGGAGACAGGCCTGATCGGGCTTGAGGACCCCGGCAGCCATTCTGGCGGGGGTCACGTCCCCGTTGGCCGGCCCCGCCCCTCTTCCCTGCCCGGGCTTGGGTCTAGCCACGCCCCTGGCGCCACTGGCCCGGGGGTCGGGTCTCTGTACCTGGGTTACCACGCTAGGCCCGAAAAGGGCCACGTGTGGGGGGTCCAGCCTCCCCGAAGCAGCCTTCCTGAGTGGGCGTGCAGGCTGCTGGTAGCATTCTGGGAGACAGGCTTGATCGGGCTTTAGGACACCGGCAGCCATTCTGGCGGGGGTCACGGCCGTGCGCGCAGGCGCCGCCCCTCTTCCCTGCCCTGGCTTGGGACTAGCCACGCCCCTAGCGCCACTAGCCCGGGGGTCGGGTCGCTGTACCTGGGTTACCACGCAAGGCCCGAAAAGGGCCATGCCTGTTGGGTCCAGCCTCCCCGAAGCAGCCTTCTGAGTGGGCCTGAAGGCTGCTGGTTGCATTCTGGGAGACAGGCCTGATCGGGCTTGAGGACCCTGGCAGCCACTCTGCCGGGGGTCATGTCCCTGCACGGCGGCCTCGACCCTCTTCCCGGCCCAGGCTTGGGACTAGCCACGCCCCTAGCGCCACTGTCCCGGGGGTCGGGTCTCTGTACCTGGGTTACCACGCTAGGCCCGAAAAGGGCCACGTGTGGGGGGTCCAGCCTCCCCGAAGCAGCCTTCCGATTGGGCGTGAAGGCTGCTGGTTGCATTTCGGGAGACAGCCCTGAGCGGGCTTGGGGACCCCGGCAGCCATTCTGCCAGAGGTCACGTCCCCACTGGCCGGCCCCGCCCCTCTTCACGGCCCGGGCATGGGTCTAGCCACGCCCCCTAGCACCAATGGTCCAGGGGTCGGGTCGCTGTACCTAGGTTACCAGGCTAGGCCCGAAAAGGGCCACGCGTGGGGGGTCCAGCCTCTCTGAAGCAGCCTTCCGAGTGGGCGTGAAGCCTGCTGGTTGCATTCCGGGAGACAGGACTGATGGGGCTTGTGGACCGCAGCAGCCAATCTGCCAGGGAGTCACGTCTCCGCGTGCCCGCTCCGGCCCCTCTTCCCAGCCCGGGCTTGGGTCTAGCCACGCCCCTAGCGCCACCAACCCGGGGGTCAGGTTGCTGTACCTGGGTTACCACGCTAGGCCCGAAAAGGGCCATGCGTGGGGGGTCCAGCCTCCCCGAAGTAGCCCTCTGAGTGGGCGTGAAGGCTGCAGGTTGCATTCCGGGAGACAGGCCTGATCAGGCTTGAGGACACTGGCAGCCATTCGCCAAGGGTCACGTCCCTGCGCGTCGGCCCGCCCCTCTTCCTGGACAGGTCTTGAGTCTAGCCACGCCCCTAGCACCACTGTCCCGGGGGTCGGGTCTCTGTACCTGGGTTACCACGCTAGGCCCGAAAAGGGCCACGTGTCGGGGGTCTTGCCTCCCCGAAGCAGGCTTCTGAGTGGGCGTGAAGGCTGCTGGTTGTATTCCGGGAGACAGGCTTGATCAGGCTTGAGGACCCCGGCAGCCATTCTGCCGGGGGTCAGGTCCCCACTCGCCGGCCCTGCCCCTCTTCCCAGCCCGGGCTTGGGCCTAGTCACGCCCCTAGCGCCACTTGCCTGGTAGTCGGGTCGCTGTACCTGGGTTACCACGCTAGGCCTGAAAAGGGCCACGTGTGGGGTGTGCAGCCTCTCCGAAGCAGCCTTCCTGAGTGGGCGTGAAGGCTGCTGGTTGCATTGTGGGAGACAGGCCTGATCGGGCTTGAGGACCCTGGCAGCCATTCTGCCAGGGGTCACGTCCCTGCGTGCCGGCCCCGCCCCTCTTCCTGGCCTGGGCTTGGGACTCGCCACGCCCCTAGCGCCAATGGCCCAGGGGTCGGTTTGCTGTAGCTGGGTTACCATGCTAGGCCCGAAAAGGGCCATGCGTGGGGTGTCCATCCTCCCCGAAGCAGCCTTCCTCAGTTGGCGTGCAGGCTGCTGGTTGCATTCTGGGAGACAGGACTGATGGGGCTTGAGGACCCCGGCAGCCATTCTGCTGGGGGTCACGTCCCCGCTGGCCGGCCCAGCCCCTCATCCCAGCCCGGGCTTGGGTCTAGCCACGCCCCTAGCGCCACTGTCCCGGGGGTCGGGTCTCTGTACCTGGGTTACCACGCTAGGCCCGAAAAGGGCCACGTGTGGGGGTTGCAGCCTCTCCGAAGCAGCCTTCTGAGTGGGCGTGAAGGCTGCTGGTTGCATTCTGGGAGACAGGCCTGATCGGGCTTGAGGACCCTGGCAGCCAATCTGGCGGGGGTCACGTCCCCGCTGGCCGGCCCCGCCCCTCTTCCCTGCCCGGGCTTGGGTCTAGCCACGCCCCTGGCGCCACTGGCCCGGGGGTCGGGTCTCTGTACCTGGGTTACCAAGCTAGGCCCGAAAAGGGCCACGTGTGGGGGGTCCAGCCTCCCCGAAGCAGCCTTCCTGAGTGGGCGTGAATGCTGCTGGTTGCATTCTGGGAGACAGGCTTGATCGGGCTTTAGGACACCGGCAGCCATTCTGGCGGGGGTCACGGCCGTGCGCGCAGGCACCGCCCCTCTTCCCTGCCCTGGCTTGTGTCTAGCCACGCCCCTAGCGCCACTAGCCCGGGGGTCGGGTCGCTGTACCTGGGTTACCACGCAAGGCCCGAAAAGGGCCATGCCTGTTGGGTCCAGCCTCCCCGAATCAGCCTTCTGAGTGGGCGTGAAGGCTGCTTGTTGCATTCCGGGAGACAGGCTTCATCAGGCTTGAGGACCCCGGCAGTCATTCTGCCAGGGGACACGTCCCTGCGTGCCGGCCCTGCCCCTCTTCCTGGCCTGGGCTTGGGACTCGCCACGTCCCTAGCGCCAATGGCCCAGAGGTCAGGTTGCTGTACCTGGGTTACCATGCTAGGCCCGAAAAGGGCCATGCGTGGGGTGTCCAGCCTCCCCGAAGCAGCCTTCCTGAGTGGGCGTGCAGGCTGCTGGTTGCATTCTGGGAGACAGGCTAGATCAGCCTTGAGGATCCCGGCAGCCATTCTGCCGGGGGTCACGTCCCCGCTGGCCGGCCCTGCCCCACTTCCCAGCCCGGGCTTGGGCCTAGCCACGCCCCTAGCTCCACCAGCCTGGGGGTTCGGGTTGCTGTAGCTGGGTTACCACGCTAGGCCCGAAAAGGGCCACGTGTGGGGGGTCCAGCCTCCCCGAAGCAGCCTTCCTGAGTGGGCGTGCAGGCTGATGGTTGCATTCTGGGAGACAGGCCTGATCGGCTTGAGGACCCTGGCAGCCATTCTCGCGGGGTTCACGTCCCGCTCGCCCACCCGCCCCTCTTCCCGGCCCGGGCTTGTGTCTAGCAACGCCCCTAGTGCCACCGGCCCGGGGGTCAGGTTGCTCTACCTGGGTTACCACGCTAGGCCCGAAAAGGGCCAGCGTGTGGGGGGTCCAGCCTCCCCGAAGCAGCCTTCCGAGTGGGCGTGAAGGCTGCTGGTTGCATTCTGGGAGACAGGCCTGATCGGGCTTGAGGACCTCGGCAGCCAATCTGCTGGGGGTCACGTCCCTGCGCGCCGGCCCCGCCCCTTTTCCCGGCATGGGCTTGTGTCTCGCCACGCCCCTAGCGCCACTGGCCCGGGGTCGGGTCGCTGTACCTGGGTTACCAAGCTAGGCCCGAAAAGGGCCAGTGCTGTGGAGTCCAGCCTCCCTGAAGCAGCCTTCCTGCGTGGGCGTGAAGGCTGCTGGTTGCATTCTGGGAGACAGGCCAGAGGGGGCTTGAGGACCCTGGCAGCCATTTTGCCGGGGGTCACGTCCCCGCGTGCCCGCCCCGCCCCTCTTCCCAGCCCGGGCTTGGGTCTAGCCACGCCCCTAGCGGCACTGGCCTGGGGGTCTGGTCGCTGTACCTGCGTTACAACGCAAGGCCCGAAAAGGGCCATGTGTGGGGGGTCCAGCCTCCCAGAAGCAGCCTTCCGAGTGGGCGTGAAGGCTGCTGGTTGCATTCCGGGAGACAGATTGATAGGGCTTGAGGACCCCGGCAGCCATTCTGGCAGTGGTCATGTCCCTGCTGGCCGGCCCCGCCCCACTTCCCAGCCGGGCTTGGGTCTATCCATGCCCCTAGCGCCACTTGCCCAGGGGTCGGGTCGCTGTACCTGGGTTACCACGCTAGGCCCGAAAAGGGCCATGTGTGGGGGGTCCAGCCTCCCAGAAGCAGCCTTCCGAGTGGGCGTGAAGGCTGCTGGTTGCATTCCGGGAGACAGGCTTGATCAGGCTTGAGGACCCCGGCAGCCATTCTGCCTGGGGTCACGTCCCAGCACGCCGGCCCCGCCCCTCTTCCTGGCCCAGGCTTGTGTCTAGCCACGCCCCTAGTGCCACCGGCCCAGGGGTCAGGTTGCTGTACCTGGGTTACCACGCTAGGCCCGAAAAGAGCAACGCATGTTGTGTCCAGCCTCCCCGAAGCAGCCTTCTGAGTGGGCTTGAAGGCTGCTGGTTGCATTCTGGGAGACATGCCTGATACGGCTTGAGGACCGCGGCAGCCATTCTGCGGGGGTCACGTCCTCGTGACGGCCCCGCCCCTCATCCCATTCCGGGCTTGGTTCTAGCCACGCCCCTAGCGCCACTGGCCTGGGGTCGGGTCGCTGTAGCTGGGTTACCACGCTAGGCCTGAAAAGGGCCACGCGTGGGGTGTCCAGCCTCTCCAAAGCAGTCTTCCTAGAGGGCGTGAAGGCTGCTGGTTGCATTTGGGAGACAGGCTTGATCAGGCTTGAGGACCCCGGCAGCCATTCTGCCGGGGGTCATGTCCTCGCTCAGGCCCTGCCCCTATTCCCGGCCTGGGCTTGGGTCTAGCCACGCCCCTTGCGCCACTGGCCTGGGGGTCGGGTCGCTGTACCTGGGTTACCACGCTATGCCCGAAAAGGGCCACGTGTGGGGGGACTTGCCTCCCCGAAGCAGCCTTCTGAGTGGGCGTGAGGGCTGCTGGTTGCATTTCGGGAGACAGGCTTGATCGGGCTTGAGCACCACGGGAGCCATTCTGGCGGGTGTCACGTCCCAGCACGCCGGCCCCGCCCCTCTTCCTGGCCCAGGCTTGTGTCTAGCCACGCCCCTAGTGCTACCAGCCCGGGGGTCAGGTTGCTGTACCTGGGTTACCATGCTAGGCCCGAAAAGGGCCACGTGTGGGGGGTCCAGCCTCCCCGTAGCAGCCTTCCTGAATGGGCGTGGAGGCTGCTGGTTGCATTCCGGGAGATAGGACTGATCGGGCTTGAGGACCCTGGCAGCCATTCTGCAGGGGTCACGTCCCCACTGGCCGGCCCCGTCCCTCTTCCCGGCCGTTCTTTGAGTCTAGCCACACCCCTAGCGCTTCTGGCCCGGTGGTCGGGTCACTGTACCTGGGTTACCAGGCTAGGCCCGAAAAGGGCCACGCGTGGGGGGTCCAGCCTCTCCAAAGCAGCCTTCCGAGTGGGCGTGAAGGCTGCTGGTTGCATTCCGGGAGACAGCCCTGATGGGGCTTGTGGACCGCTGCAGCCAATCTGCCAGGGAGTCACGTCCCTGCGTGCCCTCCCCGCCCCTCTTCCCAGCCCGGGCTTGGGTCTAGCCACGCCGCTAGCGCCACCAACCTGGGGGTCGGGTTGCTGTACCTGGGTTACCACGCTAGGCCCGAAAAGGGCCATGCATGTTGGGGTCCAGCCTCCCCGAAGCAGCATTCTGAGTGGGCGTGAAGGCTGCTGGTTGCATTCTGGGAGACAGGCCTGATCGGGCTTGAGGACCCTGGCAGCCATTCTGGCGGGGGTCACGTCCCTGTGCGCCGGCCCCGTCTCTCTTCATGGCCAGGGCTTGAGTCTAGCCACGCCCCTAGCACCAAAGGCCCGCGATTTGGGTCGCTGTACCTGGGTTACCACACGAGGCCCGAAAAGGGCCACGCGTGGGCGGTCGAACCTCCCGAAGCAGTCTTCCAAGTGGGCGTGAAGGCTGCTGGTTGCATTCTGGGAGACAGGCCTGATCGGTCTTGAGGACCGCGGCAGCCATTATGCCAGGGGTCACGTCCCCACTGGCCGGCCCCGCCCCTCTTCCTGGCCAGGGCTTGAGTCTAGCCACGCCCCTAGCACCACTGGCACGGGGGTCGGGTCGCTGTACCTGGGTTACCACGCTAGGCCCGAAAAGGGCCACGTGTGAGGGGTCCAGCCTCCCCGAAGCAGCATTCTGAGTGGGCGTGAGGGCTGCTGGTTGCATTCCGGGAGACAGGCTTGATCGGGCTTGAGGACCCCGGGAGCCATTGTGCAGGTGGTCATGTACCGTTCCGCGGGCTCCGCCCCTCTTCCCGGCCCGGGCTTGGGTCTAGCCACGCCCCTAGCGCCACTTGCCCGGGGGTCGGATCGCTGTACCTGGGTTACCACGCTTTGCCCGAAAAGGGCCATGTGTGGGGGGTCCAGCCTCCCCGAAGTAGCCTTCCTGAGTGGGCGTGAAGGCTGCTGGTTGCATTGTGGGAGACAGGCCTGATCAGGCTTGAGGACCCTAGCAGCCATTCTGCCAGGGGTCAAGTCCCTGCGTGCCGTCCCCGCCCCTCTTCCTGGCCTGGGCTTGGGACTCGCCACGCCCCTAGCGCCAATGGCCCGGGGGTCGGGTTGCTGTACCTGGGTTACCACACTAGGCCCGAAAAGGGCCATGCGTGGGGTGTCCATCCTCCCCGAAGCAGCCTTCCTCAATTGGCGTGCAGGCTGCTGGTTGCATTCTGGGAGACAGGACTGATGGGGCTTGAGGACCCCGGCAGCCATTCTGCTGGGGGTCACGTACCCACTGGCCGGCCCCGGGCCTCTTCCCAGCCTGGTCTTGGGTCTGCCACGCCCCTAGCGCCACCAGCCTTGGGGTCGGGTTGCTGTACCTGGGTTACCACGCTAGGCCCGAAAAGGGCCACGTGTAGGGGGTCTTTCCTCCCCGAAGCAGCCTTCTGAGTGGGCGTGAAGGCTGCTGGTTGCATTCTGGGAGACAGGCTTCATCAGGTTTGAGGACCCCGGCAGCCATTCTGCTGGGGGTCACGTCCCTGCGCGACGGCCCTGCCCCTCTTCCCAGCCCGGGCTTGGGCCTAGCCACGCCCCTAGCGCCACTTGCCTGGGGGTCGGGTCGCTGTCCCTGGTTACCACGCTAGGCCCGAAAAGGGCCACGTGTGGGGGGTCCAGCCTCCCCGAACAGCCTTCCGAGTGGGCGTGAAGGCTGCTGGTTGCATTGTGGGAGACAGGCTTGATCAGGCTTGAGGACACCGGCAGCCATTCTGGCGGGGGTCACGTCCCAGCACGCCGGCCCCGCCCCTCTTCCTGGCCTGGGCTTGGGACTCGCCACGCCCCTAGCGCCACTGGCCCAGGGGTCAGGTTGCTGTACCTGGGTTACCACGCTAGGCCCGAAAAGGGCCACGTGTGGGGGGTCTTGCCTCCCCGAAGCAGCCTTCCTGAGTGAGCGTGAAGGCTGCTGGTTGCATTCCGGGAGACAGGCCTGATCGGGCTTGAGGACCCGGCAGCCATTCTGCCGGGGATCACGTCCCTGTGCGCCGGCCCCGCCTCTCTTCCTGGCCCGGGCTTGAGTCTAGCCACGCCCCTAGCACCACTGGCCCACGATTTGGGTCGCTGCACCTGGGTTACCACGCTATGCCCGAAAAGGGACATGTGTGGGGGGTCCAGCCTCCCAGAAGCAGTCTTCCTCAGTTGGCGTGCAGGCTGCTCTTTGCATTCTGGGAGACAGGACTGATGGGGCTTGAGGACCCCGGCAGCCATTCTGCTGGGGGTCACGGCCCCCCTGGCCGGCCCTGCCCCTCTTCCCGGCCCGGGCTTGGGTCTAGCCACGCCCTTAGCGCCACCAGCCTGGGGGTCGGGTCGCTGTACCTGGGTTACCAGGCTAGGACCGAAAAGGGCCACGGGTGGTGGGTCTTGCCTCCCCGAAGCAGCCTTCTGAGTGGGCGTGAAGGCTGCTGGTTGCATTCTGGGAGACAGGCCTGATCGGACGTGAGGACCCTGGCAGCCATTCTGCTGTGGGTCACGTCCCTTTGCGCCGGCCCCGTCTCTCTTCCTGGCCCGGGCTTGAGTCTAGCCACGCCCCTAGCACCACTGGCCCGCGATTTGGGTCGCTGTAATTGGGTTACCACGCTATGCCCGAAAAGGGACATGTGTGGGTTGTCCAGCCTCCCAGAAGCAGTTTTCCGATTGGGCGTGAAGGCTGCTGGTTGCATTCTGGGAGACAGGACTGATGGGGCTTGAGGACCCCGGCAGCCATTCTGCTGGGGGTCACGTCCCCGCTGGCCGGCCCCGCCCCTCTTCCCAGCCCGGGCTTGGGTCTAGCCACGCCCCTAGCGCCACTGGCCCAGGGGTCAGGTTGCTGTACCTGGGTTACCACGCTCGGCCCGAAAAGGGCCACGTGTGGGGGGTGCAGACTCTCCGAAGCAGCCTTCTGAGTGGGCGTGAAGGCTGCTGGTTGCATTCTGGGAGACAGGCCTGATCGGGATTGAGGACCCCGGCAGCCATTCTGCCGGGGGTCACGTCCCTGCTGGGCGGCCCCGCCCCTCTTCCCAGCCGGGTCTTGGGTCTAGCCACGCACCTGGCGCCACCAGCCCGGGGGTCGGATCTCTGAACCTGGGTTACCACACTAGGCCCGAAAAGGGCCACGTGTGGGGGGTCCAGCCTCCCCGAAGCAGCCTTCCTGAGTGGGCGTGAGCGCTGCTGGTTGCATTCTGGGAGACAGGCTTGATCGGGCTTTAGGACCCTGGCAGGCTTCTGGCGGGGGTCACGGCCGTGCGCGCAGGCGCCGCCCCTCTTCCCTGCCCTGGCTTGGGTCTAGCCACGCCCCTAGCGCCACTGGCCCTGGGGTCAGGTTGCTGTACCTGGGTTACCACGCTAGGCCCGAAAAGGGCCATGCATGTTGGGTCCAGCCTCCCCGAAGCAGCCTTCTGAGTGGGCGTGAAGGCTGCTGGTTGCATTCTGGGAGACAGGCCTGATCGGGCTTGAGGACCCTGGCAGCCACTCTGCCGGGGGTCACGTCCCCGCTGGCCGGCCACGCCCCTCTTCCCGGCCCGGGCTTGGGACTAGCCACGCCCCTAGCGCCACGAGCCTGGGGGTCGGGTCTCTGTACCTGGGTTACCACGCTAGGCCCGAAAAGGGCCACGTGTGGGGGGTCTTGCCTCCCCGAAGCAGCCTTCTGAGTGGGCGTGAAGGCTGCTGGTTGTATTCCGCGAGACAGGCTTCATCAGGCTTGAGGACCCAGGCCGCCATTCAGCCGGGGATCACGTCCCTGCGCGGCGGTCCCGCCCCTCTTCCTGGCCTGGGCTTGGGACTCGCCACGCCCCTAGCACCACTGGCCCAGGGGTCAGGTTGCTGTACCTGGGTTACCATGCTAGGCCCGAAAAGGGCCATGCGTGGGATGTCCAGCCTCCCCGAAGCAGCCTTCCTGAGTGGGCGTGCAGGCTGCTGGTTGCATTCTGGGAGACAGGCTTGATCAGGCTTGAGGACCCCGGCAGCCATTCTGCTGGGGGTCACGTCCCCGCTGGCCGGCCCTGCCCCTCTTCCCAGCCCGGGCTTGTGTCTAGCCACGCCCCTAGTGCCACCGGCCGGGGGTTCGGGTTGCTGTACCTGGGTTACCACGCTAGGCCCGAAAAGGGCCAGGCGTGGGGGGTCCAGCCTCCCGGAAGCAGCCTTCTGAGTGGGCGTGAAGGCTGCTGGTTGCATTCTGGGAGACAGGCCTGATCGGGCTTGAGGACCCTGGCAGCCATTCTGCCAGGGGTCACGTCCCTGCGTGCCGGCCCCGCCCCTCTTCCCAGCGCGGGCTTGGGTCTAGCCACGCCCCTAGCGCCACTGGCCCAGGGGTCGGGTTGCTATACCTGGGTTACCAGGCTAGGCCCGAAAAGGGCCATGCGTGGGGTGTCCATCCTCCCCGAAGCAGCCTTCCTCAGTTGGCGTGCAGGCTGCTGGTTGCATTCTGGGAGACAGGACTGATGGGGCTTGAGGACCCCGGCAGCCATTCTGCTGGGGGTCACGTCCCCGCTGGCCGGCCCCGCCCCTCTTCCCAGCCCGGGCTTGGGTTAGCCACGCCCCTAGCGCCACTGTCCCGGGGGTCGGGTCTCTGTACCTGGGTTACCACGCTAGGCCCGAAAAGGGCCACGTGTGGGGGGTGCAGCCTCTCCGAAGCAGCCTTCTGAGTGGGCGTGAAGGCTGCTGGTTGCATTCTGGGAGACAGGCCTGATCGGGCTTGAGGACCCCGGCAGCCATTCTGGCGGGGGTCACGTCCCCGTTGGCCGGCCCCGCCCCTCTTCCCTGCCCGGGCTTGGGTCTAGCCACGCCCCTGGCGCCACTGGCCCGGGGGTCGGGTCTCTGTACCTGGGTTACCACGCTAGGCCCGAAAAGGGCCACGTGTGGGGGGTCCAGCCTCCCCGAAGCAGCCTTCCTGAGTGGGCGTGCAGGCTGCTGGTAGCATTCTGGGAGACAGGCTTGATCGGGCTTTAGGACACCGGCAGCCATTCTGGCGGGGGTCACGGCCGTGCGCGCAGGCGCCGCCCCTCTTCCCTGCCCTGGCTTGGGACTAGCCACGCCCCTAGCGCCACTAGCCCGGGGGTCGGGTCGCTGTACCTGGGTTACCACGCAAGGCCCGAAAAGGGCCATGCCTGTTGGGTCCAGCCTCCCCGAAGCAGCCTTCTGAGTGGGCCTGAAGGCTGCTGGTTGCATTCTGGGAGACAGGCCTGATCGGGCTTGAGGACCCTGGCAGCCACTCTGCCGGGGGTCATGTCCCTGCACGGCGGCCTCGACCCTCTTCCCGGCCCAGGCTTGGGACTAGCCACGCCCCTAGCGCCACTGTCCCGGGGGTCGGGTCTCTGTACCTGGGTTACCACGCTAGGCCCGAAAAGGGCCACGTGTGGGGGGTCCAGCCTCCCCGAAGCAGCCTTCCGATTGGGCGTGAAGGCTGCTGGTTGCATTTCGGGAGACAGCCCTGAGCGGGCTTGGGGACCCCGGCAGCCATTCTGCCAGAGGTCACGTCCCCACTGGCCGGCCCCGCCCCTCTTCACGGCCCGGGCATGGGTCTAGCCACGCCCCCTAGCACCAATGGTCCAGGGGTCGGGTCGCTGTACCTAGGTTACCAGGCTAGGCCCGAAAAGGGCCACGCGTGGGGGGTCCAGCCTCTCTGAAGCAGCCTTCCGAGTGGGCGTGAAGCCTGCTGGTTGCATTCCGGGAGACAGGACTGATGGGGCTTGTGGACCGCAGCAGCCAATCTGCCAGGGAGTCACGTCTCCGCGTGCCCGCTCCGGCCCCTCTTCCCAGCCCGGGCTTGGGTCTAGCCACGCCCCTAGCGCCACCAACCCGGGGGTCAGGTTGCTGTACCTGGGTTACCACGCTAGGCCCGAAAAGGGCCATGCGTGGGGGGTCCAGCCTCCCCGAAGTAGCCCTCTGAGTGGGCGTGAAGGCTGCAGGTTGCATTCCGGGAGACAGGCCTGATCAGGCTTGAGGACACTGGCAGCCATTCGCCAAGGGTCACGTCCCTGCGCGTCGGCCCGCCCCTCTTCCTGGACAGGTCTTGAGTCTAGCCACGCCCCTAGCACCACTGTCCCGGGGGTCGGGTCTCTGTACCTGGGTTACCACGCTAGGCCCGAAAAGGGCCACGTGTCGGGGGTCTTGCCTCCCCGAAGCAGGCTTCTGAGTGGGCGTGAAGGCTGCTGGTTGTATTCCGGGAGACAGGCTTGATCAGGCTTGAGGACCCCGGCAGCCATTCTGCCGGGGGTCAGGTCCCCACTCGCCGGCCCTGCCCCTCTTCCCAGCCCGGGCTTGGGCCTAGTCACGCCCCTAGCGCCACTTGCCTGGTAGTCGGGTCGCTGTACCTGGGTTACCACGCTAGGCCTGAAAAGGGCCACGTGTGGGGTGTGCAGCCTCTCCGAAGCAGCCTTCCTGAGTGGGCGTGAAGGCTGCTGGTTGCATTGTGGGAGACAGGCCTGATCGGGCTTGAGGACCCTGGCAGCCATTCTGCCAGGGGTCACGTCCCTGCGTGCCGGCCCCGCCCCTCTTCCTGGCCTGGGCTTGGGACTCGCCACGCCCCTAGCGCCAATGGCCCAGGGGTCGGTTTGCTGTAGCTGGGTTACCATGCTAGGCCCGAAAAGGGCCATGCGTGGGGTGTCCATCCTCCCCGAAGCAGCCTTCCTCAGTTGGCGTGCAGGCTGCTGGTTGCATTCTGGGAGACAGGACTGATGGGGCTTGAGGACCCCGGCAGCCATTCTGCTGGGGGTCACGTCCCCGCTGGCCGGCCCAGCCCCTCATCCCAGCCCGGGCTTGGGTCTAGCCACGCCCCTAGCGCCACTGTCCCGGGGGTCGGGTCTCTGTACCTGGGTTACCACGCTAGGCCCGAAAAGGGCCACGTGTGGGGGTTGCAGCCTCTCCGAAGCAGCCTTCTGAGTGGGCGTGAAGGCTGCTGGTTGCATTCTGGGAGACAGGCCTGATCGGGCTTGAGGACCCTGGCAGCCAATCTGGCGGGGGTCACGTCCCCGCTGGCCGGCCCCGCCCCTCTTCCCTGCCCGGGCTTGGGTCTAGCCACGCCCCTGGCGCCACTGGCCCGGGGGTCGGGTCTCTGTACCTGGGTTACCACGCTAGGCCCGAAAAGGGCCACGTGTGGGGGGTCCAGCCTCCCCGAAGCAGCCTTCCTGAGTGGGCGTGAATGCTGCTGGTTGCATTCTGGGAGACAGGCTTGATCGGGCTTTAGGACACCGGCAGCCATTCTGGCGGGGGTCACGGCCGTGCGCGCAGGCACCGCCCCTCTTCCCTGCCCTGGCTTGTGTCTAGCCACGCCCCTAGCGCCACTAGCCCGGGGGTCGGGTCGCTGTACCTGGGTTACCACGCAAGGCCCGAAAAGGGCCATGCCTGTTGGGTCCAGCCTCCCCGAATCAGCCTTCTGAGTGGGCGTGAAGGCTGCTTGTTGCATTCCGGGAGACAGGCTTCATCAGGCTTGAGGACCCCGGCAGTCATTCTGCCAGGGGACACGTCCCTGCGTGCCGGCCCTGCCCCTCTTCCTGGCCTGGGCTTGGGACTCGCCACGTCCCTAGCGCCAATGGCCCAGAGGTCAGGTTGCTGTACCTGGGTTACCATGCTAGGCCCGAAAAGGGCCATGCGTGGGGTGTCCAGCCTCCCCGAAGCAGCCTTCCTGAGTGGGCGTGCAGGCTGCTGGTTGCATTCTGGGAGACAGGCTAGATCAGCCTTGAGGATCCCGGCAGCCATTCT